>NW_028145711.1:447500-530000 GCF_977016875.1 Pavona decussata
CAGTTTCTTCGACCTTATGCAATTAAGCATCCTTTCCTTCGCCTACAAATTACAGTAATCTGGTTGCGAACACGTGGGTCACGCACTGGGCGAAAGCATCCATTGATTCCACAAGAAGATCAATTCAACGACTGATGGCAGAAACAGGAAAGAAATGAAGATGCGGATGTTGCTGATCAAACCAGAAGAGATCGTCCAGATGCCTCTTGATGTTGTGGCGCAACTGAGGCAAGAAAATGGGGCATCTTTGAAAGAAAAGGCAGCTGATCTTTACAAGGAGATCCACAAGAACCTTGCCCACATGGGAAAAGGTTTTGCACAAGTAGGCAAGAAACAACAGAAAAGGCACCTAACCCAAATTCAGTACATATTGCTTATGGAATAATTAACTCAAACAAGGCATATCGCAACAAATGATCTATTGTTTCCATGGATACGTCACTAAACCATACTATGAGTACCGTGTATAGTACCAACACTTAACAACTTATTACTATGATTTCATCGTAGAAAAAATGCCCAAGATGTAAAGTACAGTATAGCAACTCTGTTTTGAAATACGAAAAAATTGGTTGTTTGACTAGAGAACACAGCAACTCTGTGACAAGAAATAATTTTTTGCTTGTTTGACTTTAGAGTACAGCAAATTTCTTTAGAAACAAGAAATTATTGTTTGTTCGACTACAAGAAACATCCTAGTAAATATCCGTATTCATAAGCTTAATACAAAGAAGTTCAAAATATAGCCTTGAATGAAGAGAATGCTTGTTTGCTTATACCGAGGTAGTTAGTAGGGCAGGTCGATCAGGTCGGGTTACTTGGTAAAATAAGACATTGGTTACTTACCTAATTGATTTTTTAATTATTTTCACATTCAGTTGCTTTTACATTGTCGAAAGTTTCCAATATATATGGATGAAACCCCGGTAATGAAAGAAGTACACTGCGGGCATCCACCCCATTTTGACACAGAACGCGCATGATTAAGGCAGCAAGAACACTAGCCAGACATATCAACTAAAACAAAAATCGCCTTAAGAAGGAGGGGGTTTAGTTTCTCGTCAACTCCGTTTAAAGTGTTTCTTCACTCTGAAAGCGAGTTGGATTCACATGGACGGAGAGGGGAGGAGGGAAATGCAAATTGGGTGTTTATCAAACAAATTGATAAAAGTCAGTGTTATGTAACATCTGAGCGGGGTATCTGTTGGAATTGATTTTTTTATGTTTGGTGGCTTCTGTGTTGAAACAATACGGTCAAACCTGTATGTAGCAGTCAGCCTCGGGAATGGCTAAGTGACCGTTTAATTTAGGTGACCATTTAATAGGGGTTAAAATTAAAGTAAGGAGGGATGTAATTTTCGGGACTTTGACAACTGACTGCTTAATAGGGGGTGAATGCTTAAAACAATGCCGCTTAATCTGTTGACCGCATTATGCCAAATGGTCCCCCTGCTGGTTATGCAATACTGAGATGATCTGGGGCATTTGAAATTACGGGCTAGCCCTTGCATGCTAAGAGTGGCACCTTATTTTGCCGCCTTTGTCCTTCTTGAAACTAATTGAATTTTATTACCAGCTCAAGTTTTTCTTTCTTCATACTTCTTTTCTCTTTAATCTGCACTTTGTTTTTGATTGATGAAATGGGAGTATTTTACAAGAATAAATCACTATTTCTCACGCACAACTGAACATGACTCCCTCTTTGAACTAAAGAAAGAATTGATTGTTATCACTAAACCTCTTCGGAAAACTATCACCTACCTTGGCTACCTGATGGAGACTTTTAAAGATTTCAGACAAAGGCAATTTTTCAGACGCAAGACTTTTCATGGAGTGAGAAGCACTAAAGAGAGGATGAGGTCAGCTGATTACTGATGCACAGGACAATTTTATCTTATGACATTGGAATATTTGAATGAGAAAGAAATGATTCCCTTCTTCAACTTCCCTTTCTCTAGTGCAAGATGCAAGCGTAGAGTGTGAGAAGAAATTTACTCTGTTTCATTGTGCGCTCTCACTTTGCGCAAGAAGCTGACCATCGAAGTAGGCATAAATGAAAGCTGGAGAGCCTTTTACACTGGTGACTTAACTTTTCAATCTGTAGTTCTCTTCAGCTTCCTAGGTCCTGGCCTTGTCCTTCATAACACAAACCAGTCTCCAAGTACATTGCTGGAGCTTCACCCTTTGGTCAAACTGTGTTCGTAGTGGAACACCTTCAACCTCTTTTGTCAAGAGTACAATCTGGTTCCTTTCCCTCCCTTATCATCAACAATCCCATGTTTTCTTGTTTACCTCTTACGTCAGTCGTCTTCTTTTCCTTACATTTCCAACTATGTGAAGTCCCTTCCATTTCTCCACATGTACCATGATTTCCCTTGTGACGTCTTACATGGCTTTTACGTTACCTTGACGATGCAAAGGGAATGAAGGGTCTTTTAGGGACACAATCCAACCAAAAACCTCCCATTAACATTGGATCTGCAATGACCCTTTAGACTATTGCAGGACACCTCAATCCCTATCCACACCGCTGAAGCCACAAAACTGAAAAGAAAGAGAGATGAACAGCAGCATAAAGTAAAATATCAAAAACAGCTCACCACATCCCAAGAGCCACTGAATTCGACAAATGCCAAAATAAAGAACTTGAAAGTGGCTTTTCAGCAAACATTGGATGGCAGATTGGAGGAGATGAACTTGAAGAGCCAGGTGTACCATTAGGTGTTTTAGTGAGCAATGATGTTGCCCAAATTGCGCACTCAGAAAACATTGAAAAATTGATAACATCTTTAAACCACTTCAAGCTCCATCCCCTTCCACATTCTTGCATTAGTTCGTTCATTCTTTGTAACCCAATCTGTCAATCTTTTCCATTGCCAATATAATGTACATTTTGTGCAATTAAGAAATTAATATGAAAACAGAAGTTCAAGGAACAAGTTGTGAAGCAGGTGGATCAACATGTGTCCCAGTGAAATTATTCGTCGGTCGCAAGGAAAGAAAAGGAAAAGAAAGGAAAATCACAAGTGACAAAGTCTCTTAAAGAGGAAAAGAAAAAAATCGAGATGTTGTTCATGATATCCATGAGATCTTTGGTATTTTTAATTCTAAAAAGACGCTCATTTAGGAACGAATGGTTTGAGCACGCAACCAAAATTAATATATATAATAAATATATTTGGAGCCTAAAAGATAGGAATATTATGTACAACATCAACTGCCACAAAGTAAAGCAGGCCCGACTCTCTTTTACAACGGTAACCCATTGAGGTACAGAAGTTTGTTGTAGTCTACGTCAAATTAGAACCACAGATGGCTTTTCTGCTCGGGATTGTTGAGTACAAAATCTACTTGTCTTGCCCTCTTTTCTGCTTTAAGTGTTGAGTCCGCCCAGTGCTGCGCCAGCATTATCCATTTTCTGATAAGGGTTGGCTCACAACCGTTGCCGATCAGAAAGAGAACCAACTTGAGGGTTTCGGTGTCACCCATGGGTTTTCTCCAGAATATGAGCCGCATTTCCTCCGGCCACGATTTTAAAGGAAAGAATGCGTCCCTGTCAATTACTCTCGTCAACAGCCTTCTTTCCTCCACTACTTCTGCTCCTGACAGTAAACGAGTTTCTTCTCAATACAGACGTAACGCTGCCATCACGCGTCCTTTTGAAAAGTGCTCTATGAAAGCTGCAATCCTGCATCATGGTTTAAATACCCTCAATTACAATTTTGTCACCTTCCCTCGACAGAAAGGTTGATTGTTTGGATCAACAGTTATTCAATGTAATCGCACTAGCTATTGTTGGTAAATTTGCCGCAAACAATCGGCTCGAGTCTATTCAACCGGTTCCCATCAACACTCTCATATCTACCAGTCGTTCAATTTGCTGTAAGGTTGGAATAAGTCGGGGTTGTTTTAATCCGCTTTATCAGCGCGCTGGCCGATTTTAAATTCCTTATTCCTTTTTTAAATGCCTTATTAAAAAAAGAAACCTCTGAATTACGATCATTTCCTTTTCTTCATTGTTCTTTCCTTTTATTTTTAAATAAACAAAGGACTCGCGTTGCACGGTTGTCAATAGTAAGTTGTTATAGTTGAAATCAAACACCTTCAATGTCTTAAAATGATTTCTAATTTCATCTCACCTTTTTATTGGTCAAGTTCGATTCCTTCCCTGTGTCGGAAACAGGGAGGGCTTCAGTTTACTTGTGGCCAAACGCGGAACCACAAAACATAAATTGAAGTATGGAACAGAAATAAATATCAACGAAAACAGAAGGCAACGATAGAGGCAATGAAGTAAAAAAGAAATGAATGATTTTACTCTGAGCTGTGGACAACCAATGGGAACTGTACTGGTTAGTGAAAGAGTAAAATGTAGAAAATGTGACAAACCCTTGGTTTTAGAGAAAACAAGTCATCCAGTGGTCATCTACCACACATATCGTGGGACTTACATGGGGAGCCGCCTAACCAAACACTGTCGAACCTGCCAGATACACGAACACTACGGCCAATGGTCAATCCAAGGTCAAAAGTACTTTCATGCTACTACATTGAAACTGCCATTTCTGCTTTCTACAGAAGATACTGCGTTTGGTATGACATTGTTGAGCGAATGCTCTAACTTGTTATGGATTGGGGCCGTTCCTTTCTCCACTTTTGCCACTGCGTATAATCGTAGATTTGACTACAGAAGGCCCACAAACGAGGCAGATGCTGAAAGTGGGAGGCCTAAGACGAAGAGAAGAAAACGGTAGGACTAATTATTTACTTTTATGCATTTATGCAACGAGCGCTTACCAATGATTTTGCTACAAAATCGTTTCGCTACAGTGCAGTTTAGTCGATTCGATCGCTTCGTTTTAAAATTGACATATTCTCTAATATTTCAACTCTGCACTTTGCTCCTCATTCAAACGCTGTGAAACGTAGAAACAGCTAAGATAATTTTTCACCTGAACTCACTATAAGAACAAGAAATAATCACGTTTTCTTACTTAACGGTGTAGCGAAACGACTTGCTGTTTCAATAAACTGAGTTTCAATCCGCTTTTCTACCCACAATTCTTTAGAACAAAGGACTTGAATTTTTTTAGTGCGATACCCTGGATACCAGATCTAGATACAAGTGCGACAAAATTTCTAACAAAATTGTGCCATATGCTGTTGTTGTTGCACCGTTGATCTAATGCATCAGTCAATTCCAGCTGTGCACATCCCCCATCCCCCCCCCCCCCCCGCAGCAATAGTGGGGCATTTTCCCACACTGTCCATCCCGCAATTTGGGCATTATCTTTCCACCTAATTACCCCAGGGCATTTGACAATCTCACTTTTTTTCACCCTCCAGCATTGTCGCCTCCTTAATGGCAAATTCATCGACAAATACGGTATGTCTCTTATTGAATTTGTCTAGATAGGACATATAATGGGGTGAGAGCTGTAGAATGACCTATTTTTGTACTAACTCAGAACACAAGACCCTGCTAGGACTTAATTTGGCCTGAATTAGCTTAGATTTTACTGAAAGTAAGACGAGAAACGAAGAAAATAAAACATTTTTGACAAATTTTAGCCACCACCCCAGGGCATTTGAGCAACTATTTTGTCCCGGTGGTGGGGCATTTGCCAGTTTATTTTGAAAAAACCTAATTCCCGGGGGT
Source organism: Pavona decussata (assembly GCF_977016875.1). Lineage (NCBI taxonomy): Eukaryota > Metazoa > Cnidaria > Anthozoa > Scleractinia > Agariciidae > Pavona > Pavona decussata. Next base: position 453,160 of record NW_028145711.1, read on the forward strand.
CAGCCTGGGGGGAGGGATGGGCACTGTTGGAATTGACTGCTGCATAAAAGGTACAGGTACAAACCATAATTGAGACAAATTAACCCACCCTATTTGTTACCTTGTAGTGACCAATGACATGCATATATAACCCTCAAGCCCTGTAAAAGGGGGTCCAATTTTATTTTTAAATGTTTATAAGGTATGCAGCATCTTTGAAATGGTTATATATCATTCAAACAACCTTTATGCTACCTCAACAGAGACACTGCAGAAGATCTGAGACAAATGTTAAGACAAAGGCTTGTCATGGCGCGTACTGTTTGACTACAATCGATTGCGACGTCCCTAAATCGACAAATCGCGCAGGATATCCCAAGTCTGACGCCATAAATAGATGAATTATTACACTCGCAAACAATGTTTGAGTCCACCTGTACAACTACACAACCGATTCCGGTACTGGCTACGGCCCTTCGTCCTTGCAAACACAGACTGATATTTTCTAAGTCTCCCTAATGAGATGCATTTTTCCAACCGACAATTTACCTTTCTCGACTCGAAAATGCTTCTGTCCACCCATACGACTCGTACGAGTCGACAACAGATTCCTAGGGCCCTCAGCCTTACAAACATGGACTGATATTTTCTAAGTCTCCCTAATGAGATGCATTTTCCGACTCGACAATTTACTTTGTCGACTCAACAAGGCTTCTGTCCACCCGTACGAGTCGACAACTGATTGCTAGGACCCTACAGCCTTACAAACACAGACTGATATTTTCTAAGTCTCCCTAATGAGATGCATTTTTCGACTCGACAATTTACTTTGTCGACTCGACAAAGCTTCTGTCTACCCGTATGACTCGTACGAGTCGAAAACTGATTGCTAGGGCCCTACAGGCTTACAAACACGGACAGATATTTTCTAAGTCTCTCTAATAAGATGCACCCCTAAAAATTAAAAGCAACATCTTGTAATTCCACGAAAATGTAACTACCTCACCACTTGCACTAAACTGACCAGTGGAACAATTGTTCCACGACTCGTCCGAGTCGTAAAGGCACTTTCACGACCCGAACAAGTGGTGAGTATTGGACAACCCTCAGTAACTCGAACCTTTTTCATTTTCCCTTGAAGGTTCGAGTTATCGGGAGTGGACCGTACTGTTTCCTCTTTTCGTAATGTATTTGCTCCAAACTCATTACCTTCAGGCAAAAAAATTAGGCTAAATTACTACATCGAATGTTTATTTTATATCATGACAACCATTTACAGCAATTTGGCCTACAATATCTCACTGTTAAGTGTATAAAATGGGCTTCTCAGAAAAAAATCCCATCATAGCACTTTTCTGAAAAAAAATTTGATTCACAAAAATTAGCAAAAAAATTTGATAGCATCAGAGAAATTTTTTTTTCCAAAGTGATATGTAATTGTTCAATGAATTTAAAGAGAAGTGATCTCTCTCACATCAGCAACATTTCCTAAAAATTTGGCTGGAAAAGAAGAAATCTAAAATCAGTTATCATTTTCATCAATGAAATTGCATCAAAACACAGTCAAGAAATCCATTTCTCCATGGGAAAATAACAGCGGATCAAATTACGGGACCGAGTTCGCTTGGACAAATAGCTTGAAAACATCGCTCAAAAGATGCTTTTAGCAAAAGTTATTGAGCGTTTTCCCAACAGGTACGAAATTACGATCAATATTCAAAATAGACGACATATCAAACGCAAAAAAGGTAACCTGAGGAGTATATCTTCCCATTTGAAAACCACTTTCTGCTGTACATTGTAGATTCGCTGTGAAGAGTAGACGATCCCTTGTACAACTGAGTCAATAAGCTTATCCCCTTATTACACAATTTCTAAAATTGTTATTGAACTACAAAAACTGTGATGGTGGCCTAATAACAGGCAAATATATTCTACACGATGCAGAAATGGTTAAAGCAAATGCTTGCTGTCCTGCTTATTCCTCTTTATTCGCTCAATTGATAACACAACTTTGGGAAGAGAAAGTAAGGATGGTGAAAAGGGGATCATCAAACAAAGGCAGAATTTCTACTTTAATCTTAACAAAAACGTGCCTGACAATGGTGTAGCTGAATCCTGTATAACCGGCACCAGTTTATCAACGTTGAAAAAAGGATGGCTTTTGGTGAACAATTACGCGGCCCATCTTTCATTCACATGTTGCGAGTCTTGGTCAACTGAGCTGTGGTTTCCCAGGTAACTCTAATGATTCCATCATTTTCAGGCTACTCAGTTGTTGTCAGATATCACCTAGGGGCATGTAATTCCACCCATTGGAAACCTTGTGTAAGGTATTACAGTTCCTCCACTTTTATTATATTCTCATAATTATTGATCAGTATTTAGCACAAAGGCCAGAACGTGGATATGCCCTGAAACGGCCCAGCAAAAAGGACATTCTTCTGTCAAGTCCAAAAAGGTATATTGATTGAATTTTACAATAGGCAGGCAGTAAATCGCATCAGAGTGGAACCAAAAGATGTCATGAAAGAAGCCGGCTTAGAAGTTCTCTCAGCAAATCTGATCAAGTCTTGGTGGAGTACATACCACCAAAAGAATAGAAATTTATTGGACAATGCACCATCTGCCACTACTACATCCAGTGTGACTCTCAAATGTAACTCTACGCCATCAAGTGCACCACCTGCCTCTGTCATCCAATGCTGCACCTACCTTTGTGCCCTTCACTGCATTGTCTGCTGCTGTGCCAGTCAGTGCACCACCTGCCTTTGCCATCCTGTGCATTTCATGTTGCTGTGTCATACAATGCTGCACCTACCACTGTGCCTTTTAGTGCGTTGTCTGCTATTGTGCCATCCAGTGCACAACCTGCCTGTGTCATCCAGTTTTACCATGTTACAAGCCTTTGTGTCTGGTTCTATTTCATCGCTCTCAAGTGTGGTTAGTAAGTGGTCCTTTGCAGAATACTTCAGTCTAGCATACGTGGTCGAAATGAGAGTAATACTTGCGCTTTCATGTCTTTGTACTTTGTTGTGTTGGTTGTTGGAGTTCTTATTATAATATGTTTGACACTGTAAAGCGCATTTGGGTGTTAGCACTAGGTAATCTCAGGGGCCACCATCTGGGATTTTATTACAATGTTATTGTTTAAAAGCCCTCTTCGGGCGCCTGTTGTGCCATTGCCGCGACATGGTTTCAGCGGCTTTGTTTGGGGATTTTATTAGAACTTTTGCCTTCTTGCTATTTTTTACGCTGGTTTCTTGACATTTGCAGTTGACTCGACGAATTACGAAACTTTTTCTTTTTTTATCTTATTTGTATTGTATTGCTCATTAATTTTTTTGTTTTTCCATATTTTTGCACCGCATTGTTATAGTTTTCCGCTTAGTAATTACCGATTGTTCATCACTTGTTAATTTTTTGCTACCATGTGTTATCACGCCCTGTTATGTAATCATCTTTGAAACGTTATGTCATCTTTTATACTGCAAGCTTATTAAAGGAAATTGTAATTTATTGATCACTTGCACTGCAACTGAGGAAGGCCAATGACCGAAAGGTTTTTTTTTTTTTATTAAATTTTTTACTCTTTTAGATTTTTTATTGTATATAGTTGTTTTCGCTCGAAGTTGTCCATCCTCGTTTTTTATACTAGTTTTAAATTCATTCCTCAAGGTTTGGATTGTGAATACTTTCGGATCCTTCTGGCGCAGAAGCATCTCTGTTGGCCCGAAGCATTTTAACTTATTATTGACCTTCACACCAATTATTGGTTTTCAACAGTGGTTCCCTGATAACACGGCTCATTTCGTGCAGTTATTTTAGCCTTGATCACCATTCCTGGGAAATGAACTGTACATTTTACCTACCTTCCACTTGCCATTATTATTACTGACTGACTTTGCCTTTGCGAATATTTTCTGAGTCATAAATTTTGTATACATATCATTAACACATGCACAATTACAGCTTCTATTGATAAATACCATTATATAATAATACGAACGCATACAGTTTTTCAAAATCATAAACATCTGTTTAATTTGTCTTTCTTATAATATGCATATTATTATCAAAAACATACATAACTATTAATTATTATTGTCCATATTATTGGTACAGTCGTAGTTACACTTTTCATCACTACAATACTTGAAGAATTCTCTACATAAACTCACATGTGCTCTTAAGTCAATTGATTGCACTCAGTACAGCAATGCTATACAACTGATCATGATAAAAATAACTTTTTATTAATAATAAATTACTTTTCTAAGTATTATTACGCAATCATGTAAGCTTGTGCTATTTGAACTTGTTCACAGACGCATGCTCATATGGTTCCGCATTCGACTTGAGGTTGATGGAGGAGCTTCTCCATCTGAATGGAGTGCCACAAAGAATTTTACCCTTATCTTTGGCACCTTCACAGGTGTGTGTTAGTTACTGCATACACAAGGATATGTTTTTTAATGGAAGTGGTAACCTGAGTCACCATTTTGTAAAAAGTCATCATTTTATACACTGTATTTCAAAGGTTCGATTACAGAGTCATTATGTCTACACTCCGGCCTGTATCCTAAGCTACAGGCCAACCGTAGAGGCAGCGGAAAATTTAAGGTAGGCATAGAAGGGCTTATTGTAAATTTTATAGATTTGCTGTATTGTGTAAACAACAACAATAACAACAATCTTTATTCCTGCCCAGAAATTATACAGTGTTACATTAAGGGGGCCCTCTGGTTGAAATTTCGAAAATTTGAAAAATTTTTGAGAATTTTTTTTTTTTATTTTGTTCTTTTTATTTGAGGGGGCAGAAGACAGCTTGAAAATTGATATAATCTTTGTTGTTGTTAATAATTAACTAAGAATACACAAATATGGTCAAGTTCACTCAGAAGTTGGTACATAGAGTCAAACACTTGCTTCATACCAAATTTCAGCAGTCTACCACAAATGGGGGGGATGCTATGACTATTGTAGTAATGACCTATTTTATTGATGGTTTTCAACCAGAGGGCCCCCTTAATACAAGAAAGAAAAATTACTAAAGAAGAGGGCACAGCCACTTAGAAATAGCAAGCTAATCGAGCTAAGTGGCTGGGCCAAGCGGAAAAATTTGCAAATACCCTACATTAAAATAGAACTAAGGACACGATTTACCATTCACACACACAAGCACACACAAAAATAACAATAAACAAGGGGAAGTGCACACGCAAAAAACTAGAAAATAAAGTACATCAATGAGCCAGTCAGTAGTTGGAGATAAGCGATTCTTTTAAGAGGACTTTGAAACAGGTACGACTCTTGAATTTTAATGACTCTTCAATGGAATTCCAAACTTTAGCTCCAAAAAAGCGAATGTTAAATTTGCCATAGTTGGTCCTCGCTTTAGGCAGATAGTATGAGATCTTACATGCCAATCTTGTTTGATATTGATATTGATATTGATATTGGAGTGAGAAGGGTACTATGTCTGTGTGTAAGGTTTGGCTTCTTCACAGAACATTAAGATCCATGTCTCTAAACTAAAGAAATAGACATAAGGGCTTCAAATAAACTCTAAATAAGCTGCAAACGAAAAACTATAAGAAAAAGGAAATTCCAGATTTTTTTTGTCTTTTTTTCACATAATCATAAACTATGAAAAAAGAACTTCCTGTTGTTTCTTGCTCTTAGTAAGTACATAAAACCAGTTGCTGGAATAGTATGCAATGTGAGAAGGGCCATATCATGTACCTCACATGGAGTAGTTACAACCAATGGAACACTGCTGAATTGTTGGTCGGTACAACACCAACTAGTGTTTCATCTGGTGTTATTCCTCCCCTATGGACAGGATCCATTAGTGATAAAGAAATTGTGAAACAAAGTGGACTGCTGAACTTGCTTGAGGAAGAGGATGCAGTTATGGCTGACAAGGGTTTCTTTATTTAGGATATCCTTGCATTTAGTTTTGATATTTGGGTGTTTACTGTATTCTTCCAGAAAGTGTCTTTGCCTGATCCAAAGGGTTTGTTTTGAAAGCAAAGTTGACACCATCCAAATAAAACACGACTTTTTTCCTTCCAAAAGTCATCTCCATGTTCCTGTCCCATTCTCTTTGCGAATGCAACGCACTGTCTCCCGTTATCATCACTAAGTAATCCCTTTTTGTGGGCTTGAAAATGCCAAAACCCGACTATTGATGAAGGGCTAAACACCTTGCATTCTAAAATGCTCACTTCTTTCATAAGGCGTTATGCTGCAAAGTTTCTTTTGGTTCACCTTTATTTGTGCAGTGTTCAAATTATAAGCCTTTGCTGTTGGTACGATTACTTACACGGCCTACCACATCTGACACTGCTTTCTTCAACTTTTGAATGCATTGAAAATCCTCTCTTAGCATCTCTTATAACCTCGGATTACAGTTGCTGCAAGCATTCTCCTCTTGATTACCATTTAACTAAACGATAAATTAGTTCCCAGTCCATCGACAGTGGTACTTTTGGCACATGCTTTCTGGTAACCTACCACAGAATTCGAAAGGTAAGCTGCGAAAAACCTTTCTTTAGCTAATTTTTAATAATATAAAGCGTAAGCTTAAAATTATCGGGAGAAAGCACACTACACTATAAATGAAGTGTTCACCACAAAAAAACATTAACCTTACACTGAGAGTCTTCTCGAATCCTTCAAAACTATAAAATCGCCAGCACGATTGCATAACGATTTTGGATTTATGAGATGCATTGATGTGTAATTCTTGTTCACGCTTAATGTGGAGGAGCCGGCCAGGGAAGTCAAGAAAACGACATTCAGTGAACCACATAAACAAAACGTGAAGGTAGAGACATGAGACCAAAAAACATTTTTTTCTTGACGCCCCGTTTTTTTGTTTTTCATGTTTTTATTATTTTTTATTTCCTTTATAGGCTGAAAAGGCAGCCTCTCCCTTGTTAGAAAAATGAAAGCATGAAAACATAACCAGAACGGTTGAGGTGAATGAGTTACTGGTTTGAGCATCGTTAGCATTAGTGTCCTTGCCCGCTCACACTTCTCATTCTGTTTTCTTTGTCACAAAGGTGTTTAAAATTTTAACCTTTTTCTAGAGGATGTAAGTTGTCTCCCAGAAGGTTCCACCAAGGTAAATTCCTGTACAGGGGTATTTCTTATCTATTTTGACTACTTACAGACCATATGTAGAACCTAAAATATCGTGACTGAACTTGAGCTGAACAATTTTCTTAATTTAACAAGTACTCTTTCATGTTTCTGAAAAGTTCTTCAAGGTTTTACGTTTCTTTACGAATCCATTCCATGAATATGGGTTCTTTTATTTCACTTTCAAATCGCCGTTCCTTTTGTAAGAAAACACCTACTTTTGATGGTGATCACGCAAGAAGGTGAAATCCCTGTAGTACAGCACATGGGAGCTGTCCTTTTTCGGAGTTTACAGCAATTAATTATCTTTTTCCTTTAGTCCTATTCTTGGCAAGACGAGGCGTTTGACATTATAAAGTTTTTTTTGATAAAAACAAGAATACAGCAAATAACTTTTTTAAGCTTTAACATTTTTATCAAAGGAATCGCCTGATTATAAAAAAAAAAGATGATGGTGAAAGCCCTGTTGACGTGCATGAGGATACCCCAAGCGAACATGTAAGAAAGGCCAATTGTTGTAAACAACTTCCCCGTTGGCTAGTTTGACAGTGTAAATGTCCTAGTTGGAAGTGTTCCTAATACTTTGTACAAGGCTTAATGTGATTAAAAAAAAATAATGCAACAAATGGAATTTTCCTTTTTGAAACTCGCTCTTTTTTCCCAAAGGAATTGGAGAAAATTTTGAAAGTGAGGTTGATGCTTATGAACTTCAAAGTTCAATGCAAGATGACAGCACACCAAAGCACGTAAGAAGGGCCAATTACTCTAATAAATTTGTAGTAGAATTATTTTTCATTTTAATTTAAATGTCAGAATCTCTTTTACTTGTCTACAGACTATGTGTTTTTAATGTTTTGTCATAAGGTTCATCAATCAAAGCAACTGAATTGTGAAACTCAGTTTTTCCCCCCATAAATTCCAGGAATCGGAGAAGGATGTGCATGGCAGTGATACCAAAGATGGAGCCTCTGTAAAACGAGCAAGAAAGGTAACTTGAAAAGATTCCAGAATTGATTTGTTATATGACTCAAATCGACCTTTGTGATTGGATGGCTGGACCATCGGTGGCTACTTCTTTTTCCTTTCACACAAGGCACCTATAATAGTCGCACCCTGTAATTGGACATAATTTCGTAACCTTTTTTTTACCATTATTAGGAGTGTATCATTTGCCGTTAATGTACCACCTGTGACTGTGGGCAAAAACTCTTACCGTATTTACTCGTGTATAAGTCGACCTGTTGTGACCAAAAAATCAGCCCAAAAAATCGCTCTCGACTTATACATGAGTCATACAAAAAAACCCTACCAAGAAACCCAAGAAATTAGCATAACAATTACTCGAAGTCCGTTAGGAAAACCGAGTTTACAAAACCAGTTCTAATTGTGTTCGAGTATTGACAGTTTTCGGTGCATTCTTCGTCAACAAAAATGAAATATAAATAAATATTACGTGGTTGAAACACAAACCTACTGGAGAGTTTCTGCTGTGTCTTTTTATACATAGAGCAGACATTTTTCTTAGAGCTTCGCTGCCGTTTACGGTGCTGAATGTTCGTTTTCATCAAACGATTACAGGAGCTTAGTGACCTGGCACGGAAAGCACGTGGAGCTACCTTAGTTACCAGTACTCCTCAAATTTGTAGTTTGGTTACCAAGTTTTCCAAAATGGCGGTGTTTTCATCGAGCGATCTTCGGCTTTCCTTCGGTCTTCTTAATCTCCTTTCAAACTCAACATTGAGATAAAGGTTAGTTAAATGCAAGAAGATTTCATTTTCAATGCTATTTACTTCAAAATATCGTAAATTACTTCTCAAGTAAGTCAACGTGCTCGTGTGTGCGTAAATCCGAAAATCATGATGATATAAACAAGTGCTAATAAACTTCACCGCACACGATTACATTTTGCTCTGCAGTTTTACTTATTCACCATGTTTACAGTACATTCTCAGAAATAAGAGATTAACTTTTTGGGAAACTTCTTTCGCTCTGAAATTTTCTTCTTTAGCCAGAAATGATGAAAATCCGATTTTTGACCTTGAAAATGGGGGGTCGACTTATACACGAGTTCGACTTATACACGAGTAAATACGGTAGTTTAAGGTGGCTGGTACCAGTTTTCAGCTGTTTGACCGTTTATGACTTTGATAAAATAGGACAAAAAGATAAACCAAGGCCATTATAACACTTTTGTAGGGTTGAATTATATAATTTATAGTTGACAAAAATCAAGTGTTATTGCGGCACTGGCGGTTTCCATGGCAACGTCTTCAAAGGATTATTTAGACCCACTTTTAAGCTTGTGGCACTGATAAAAAATTAACCCGGTGACCCCTGCTATTTTTTTTAGTAAAAGCTTTTGGCATTTGAAAAGGAAAATGCACAATGATTTTAAACAAATTCCACGGAACAGATTTTTTGTAAATTGGAAAAAAAGACAATTTTTACCCAGTGAAAGAATTTTTTGAGAATTTTTTAATTTTTTCTGATGTTTCCTCTCAAAAATAATATCATATTGAAACAATAAAAAGAGGGGGTCACCGGACTTGTTTCTAGGTAAAAGCCTTCATGAGTTTAGTAATTGTCACGCGCGTCTTCGCGCTTTCAAAATCTGGATTCTTTAAGATCAACAGTTGCTCATGATCAGTTCTGACTACCGCTGACTGTTGCGTGTGCTTCTGCATGCAGCTACTCTTTGGAGAGTTTCGGAGTCAGTTGATCTGCCGTTTTCAGTTCTTTACTGCTTAGAAGATTACTTAGTGGCCGTTACAGCCTCCTGGACTCACCCTGAAAGATTTCCTCACAACGTCTGGCTAGATTAGCCATTTTTTTACCAAATAGCATCAAACGAAACTTTGAAATGGAGCAAACTGCTTGCAGAACACGTGTCAGTCGGTGTTTCAGAATGTTGAGATTGTGAGGCTTCTAAATTGTACAATACTTAGCTTTTTTATTTGACACTTTCTCATGCATTTGTCCTTATTCTTTGCCGTTGTTTACGTCGAAGTGTACAACGATGGCGGCCATTATTCTCTTTGACCGCCTGACTCACGGTGTCCTCGCTGATAAAGTTGCGTGGATTAGGCAGCTCAGGATGGCGAGCAGTGACAGTTACAAATGTTGTGTAAAGTTTGTCAAGGTCATCGTAACAGTGGGCGTTGAGCACAAAATTAACAAACTATAGAATGTGGCCAAGACGATCAAGCGAGATGATATGTGGTAGTATGCCGGTTCTCCATTTTATAAACATTTTGTGAATCCTTGAAGCTCCATCACGATCGATTGCAGTTTTGCCTTTCAAACTTAATATTGAACACCAGAAACAATTTGTCTTAAACATAAGGAATTAACTAATGTCACAGTAGAAGATACAGTCTCGGATATACGCGAAATTCATTTCAAACAGGACAAAAGTAAACTAGCAGGAAAAAAGCCACGCGCCGCCATATTTGTTTTGATTTTTTAGTCTCTTTTTATCGCGTTTTTCACGTGACGCGCGATAGTCAGACCTGCTCCCCGCGCGAGGAAACTGGTACCAGCCACCTTAAGGAAACCTCTGCTATTCTCCAACATAAACTATTGACATCTTTCAAGTTGATTAAATTTCTTGAGTTTCATGAATTGCTTGGATGTCTGATTTTCATAGGACTGTTAAATGGAACTGGAGCAGTGGGTGGCAGTATATTTCCCAAACAAATTCTACGTTGGCAAAATAACTAAGTTCAACCACGATGGAAATTTAGTTGTCAGATTTCTTGACCAGCATCCCAACGACAAGTTTGAATACAGAAAGGACGTCGAAGAAGTAGGAAAAAGTTGATATTTTATCGTGATGTAAAAGTCTTTATGGACGGTAAAAAGTCCTTCATTATAAAAGATATGGAGATTCTCCGCAAAAAATATGCAGAGTTCAGGAAGAACTGCCTCTGTAGAGCAAAGGTAAGGTGTAAAAATGGCGTAATAGTTCTGGCCTTCAACAAACGCTTATTATGCACTCAAAGTGAAGACACCCTTATTTAAGTTAGTTCTCCTATCAATGTAAATCGCAACGTAACGCCGTTGCAATCCAAGTTATGTCAGTAAAAGAATGGGCCTGAAATATCCCCTCTTTGTCTGCAACTTTTTCCCATGAAGAAGAATTGCGTTGAGTTGCAAGTTTCAGCAAATAAAATCTTTCCAAATAGCGGCTTCCCTTACTAGGAAATTTTCATGACCAGTAACTTGCCTTCGACTCTGAGAGACTGACATGTACTTAATCTGAAAAGTTCATCTAGGTCTTACATTTCTAAGTTGTTCCAGTGCCCCCAAAGCTTTAACACTTTACATTCCCGTTAATTTTAACGACTGACGTTATGTTTATCCCAAGTGACTGACAGCGTTAGAGTACAGCAGCCATACATTGCAAAGAAAGATCATGTTCCTTAAATGCTGCTTTACTAAGCACTTCATGCGATTGCAGTTCCACTGCATTGATTGCATAAACTTGCATATCCCACCAGGTGGATTCAATGTGGAATTTAAAGAGGCACATCGACCTCAAGGAGAAAATCGGAGATGTCGGTATAACAATAGGGGACTTAAAAACCCTGCAGTGTACCGTCTCAGAATAAGATGCAGCAGTCCTGAGACGTTACAAGTCCGGTTTTACTGCTGGCTGGTTAAACGATGAGGTATGTGCATTTCATACCAAATCTTAGTCAAAGGTGGGGAACGTTCAGTGGGTTTTTCGGCAGTTGTAATGACATGCTTTTTTTTTTAATTTCTTTAGGTCATCAATGCTGTTCTCAAAAATTTCAGGGAAGAAGCAGGTCGATGCATCGTCAATTTATGTAGATTCGTGGTAAATTGCTTTTAAAAGTTTTCTTAAGGGAAACAGAAATACTGCCTAACGTACAGCAAAGTAGGGCATTTTCTTATGAACCGAGTATGTGTAAACGATCTCTTTGGATTTAAACAGGGTAAAAAGGTTTTGTGTACAAATAAAAATTGGCAAAAAGGGGACTGAGCGAAGAAAACTTCAAAGGATGGATTGACAAGGTAATACTTTTCTTTGTTTCCAAATACTGAATATCCATTCGCGATTTAGTGCCTGTGAGAAGCCTACAGCAAACTGACAAAATGCTATATTCACCGGCAGAGAGAACTAGAAAGTGCAGACTTGGTCATCATTCCTGTGCACAAGAATGAAATTAATTGGGTTTTAGGGGTAAGTATTGTTTGTTTAGTGATGGATTTATAAATTATATATTGTAAAAAAAATAAGGCTGTGAGAAAGTCGGGGACTTGCAAAAAAAGAATGCTAGGCTAACTGTTTAGCTAGGCGTCGTTAAATTCACCATGTGCCTCCCTTATCATTTTTGACTCAACACTACACTATCCAAGACAAGTAACTAGTTTTGGCTTGTTCGCGGCGATTTGGTGCGTCAAAGTCGCCGTTTTGCTGGGCGTTGGTCTCTTAACATACCACTGACCATCGCAAGTATTGCAGAAACATTTGGTGCACTTTCTATGTTGGACACAAGCCACTTTTAAACACAAGAAAAGACGGTGAAATGTAACTACATGTATTTCGAGTGGAGTTAAGAAAGATTTGTTTATTTAGGTGCGATCGGACGGATCGGCCAACAGTAAATAAAAATGAAATTTACAATGGATAGAACTAAGATGATGTTACAATACAAGTAACATGTGCCCTGCCTGTCATACTTATACATGCCTTTCAAAGTAGTGAAATATTTTCGGACTTGGGTTGACTTTTACATACCTGCCATGGGGCGTGCTAATCAAGTTTCACGCGTTTGTATGGCCTTGTTAAGCTGCATTTTCAATTAAGTAAAGCATTGGTTAAATATATATCATTTTATGGGAACTCACTTTGATACCTTTTCAGGTCGTAAAGAACAAAGAAGGAGTAGTAGAATACTAAGACAGTTTTAGAGAGGCTCCTTTGCCCTCATTCTTTAGCACCATCAGGTATGTTTTTGGAATAATGAATTATAATACTGAATAAGAAATTAACACTAATGGCTGAAAGTTACTGTAAGACGGTATAAACACTCTACTTAGTTATCAAGAATTAAGCATATGAAAGAGCAACAAGTGGCTCTATAGACTTGCTTAAGAGCTTGCTGTTGTACTCAGTTGAACAGAATTAAACCAATAGACTAACTGGCAAAGGATAGTCAATTAATAATGAGTTGTACACTTACCTCCAGCTGGGGCAAAGGCAAAATAGCCATCTAACAATGTAGATGGTTTAAAACAATCATATAAATTATGCTCCCCAGGAATTTTTTTCCGTGCACGGGATTCGAAAGGAATGGAAGACAATCACTAAAAGAAGCCCCAAGCAAGAAGACTTCAATAGTTGTGCAGTATTCATGCTTGAGGTGAGTGAATAGCTGTTACAGGTATGAACTCATTGTATGTACCTTAACCTTTATTTCAGGACAACTCAGCATAGGGAGTATATATAAATAAAAACTTCGCCATAAATATACCTATAGAGAAAATCATGGTTCGCACAACTTCAGACTAACAAAATTCAAGGACTTTTCAAGGAGACAACCTAGTTTTCAAGGACCAATGTTTATTCAGTATATCAACATTTTCGTCCCCTTTTTTACACCTAAAACACTCCATTCAGTCATAACTTATTTCCGGTCTTCAAATAGTTCAGCCTTGGTTGATGAAGTTAGTCTCTGTAACGACATTCTGTAAAATGATCAACCACTGGCTATTTTACTTGCACTTACGTCTGAGGTAACAAAAATAAATTTTGAAATGCAGATACAGCAATACAACATTGCTCAACAAAAATGATAAAATTTCTATGTTTCAGCAGCCTTTTATAGGTTCCAACTTTCCAATTAGTTTGTCCACAACCTCTTGCAGTTGAAGAGTGTTATCTTTGGCTGCTTTTCTATTAAAGAGCATTGGATTTATTGGCAAGAGTAAGCTGCCCAGTTTCTTCAGCTTTGACACTCAAATCATCTGTTGACTTCACAAGTGAGTCTATATCCAATTCCAGCGTTTCTTTTTGTGTTTCTCCCCTTTCATTTAAGACTTCAAGGCACTTTCTCCCATGCTTTCTATGTTGATCTCTTCATTGCAAACCGACAATACCTGGTCTTGTGTTTGTCTCCTTTGAATCCTTTCACCCAGCTTAACTTTGCACCAGTAAACCATTTACGATTAAATACACATTTGCCGATTGCTCATTTAAATTGCAAACGAAGCCGTCAATATAATGCCGAATTGCCATCTCAAGACCATAATTAGTTTGTAGCATTGAATCGCCTTCCTTGTAATTTCGTGTTTCTCCTATTTCTCTTCCCGTCAAAGGATAATGTTGATCTCACTGAAGACATTCCTCCCTCCAGTGGCAATAGTAAGCCCGTGAAGCAAAAACACAAAGGAAAATCAGCTAAGGTAAACAAAAAAACACATTGTCAACCATACCTGTCTACAACTTTCTTGGGATGTTTTAGGGGGAGGGGGGGCTTGGGGGAGTGGGGCGAGGATGTTTATTGTTTCATTAGTTGTGGTTACACTAGCCTTTTTACCCGTGGGTAACTAGCATTTTCCCACAGGTAAGAATTTTTTTGTGTGTAACCGCTTTTCCCAAACCGAAACTGCCTTTGGGTTATTTCCATGGATACATCAAAGAGAACAAAAGAACTTCCCATGACAGTTCCCGAACTGAAAAGTACGGTTTATCTGCTCCCTGAGGTGGCTTGCCCAATCATCATGCAGAACGTAGCTAACACAGGAAGTCGCCTGCTATGCTCTAAGTTGACCTCTGATACGCTTGGCTAATTTCGCGCTCACTGGTACCACAACGCGACATGGCAGGGTTTCGCGCATCACTGTGAGTATTGATTTCTCTATTTTCACGAGTTTTCTCTTCAGACTATCAGTTTCGAAGTTGATCAAGTTGTAATCTTTTTGTTTATCTGTTATAGGAACGCTAGTCAAAACGGAGATCCGTACTACAACGGGTATTTATTTCAATCAAGAAACCAAACAAGGCAGCCTGGAAATCTTACCGGTAATCCCCTGTACGATGATCTGCCTCTACCGCACTATCCGCACTATCCAGCGATGGTAAATCCGTACCCCATATACCAGAACCCGTTGCCCAGTGCTAGCATGTTTGAACCAGACAGGGACAGTGATAGTCCAAGTCCAAGTGAAACCTCGAACGATCGCAACAAGCGCAGTAGCTGGTCGTTAACCGAAGAGAGATGCTTAATTGCCGCCTATAAGGAGTACTACGGTAGACTTAAGTCTACAAAAAGCAGTCAAGGCAAGAAAAACATATGGGAAGATATCTTGAAGCAGTTTCAAAGTATGTGCTTGAGCAATGGTGTGGAGTCGGAAAAGTCATTAGCACAGCTAAAGGAGAAGTGGCGGGCGCTCTTGGATAAATACAAAAATGTATGCGACCACAACAATCGGACGGGAAGGGAACGGAAAACTTTCACACACTACGAGGACATAGACGAATTTATGGCTTCGTCAGACAAAGTCAATCCAAGATTTGTCAAGGAAACAAATTATAACTCTGAGGATACCGACGACATTTTATCGACCGGAAATCAAGATTGTGGTAAGAAACCAGAGAAACGGCCAGCCACCACAGCTGAAAGCGAAAGTGTGGATGCAGAGAAAACTGGAA
This sequence comes from Pavona decussata, assembly GCF_977016875.1. Taxonomy (NCBI): domain Eukaryota; kingdom Metazoa; phylum Cnidaria; class Anthozoa; order Scleractinia; family Agariciidae; genus Pavona; species Pavona decussata. The sequence goes on from NW_028145711.1 coordinate 468,968, forward strand.
AAACTGGGCAAAAGGAGGAGAAAGGACCCAAAAAGAAGAAGAAAAGACTTAGCGGCGATGACATGGAGCTAGGAATCCTTGACATGATGAAGGCTCAGCAAGAAGCCATTAAAAAATCAGAGGAGAATGACGAGAGAGTTTTAGAAGCTCTTCTCAAATCTCAGTCAGAAGCGCAACGACAACACCAAGAATTTGTTGTGTCTGTATTAGGAAAACTTGGGGACATATTTGCTTCCAAAAAATAGCTTCTAACTTAAAGTTTTCATTCAAAGGAAAAAAAAGAACAGTTTATTGATTGTTGTGTTAAGAAATTTTAATTGATCTTGAATATCATTCAGTGGACACTGAAACACAGAGTGCTGTGAAATGATTACAATCGAAAGACAGAGCACAATAAGGTTCTAAAATTATACATCTGCTGTTTCTTTAGTATAATATGCGTTTCAGTTTTTAACAAGCCTGATTTCCTGTAATTATCCCGTGACTGTACATTTTACGCTATTTTCATTGATTTTATATCACAGTACTATATATTCAATCTCCTGTTACTTTCAAGTTCGGATCAATCCGATCAAATATATAATTGTTTAAATAAATTGTCAATCAAAAATATATACTTATTTTGCAACCTTCTATAATTTAGAACGCAACGAGAACAAAATCAAGGGGGTACTGTCTATTGATTTGCAACGTATCGAACAAGGGCTTGTAGAACCGCAGCAGCGGCCTGGGAGGGGGGGCCACTGTCGTTATCATCATCGTCACTGTCATCATCATCACTATCATCTATGTCGACTTCATCTCCTCGTAAAATGCAAATGTTATGCAGCACACAGCATGCAATGATAGTGTCGGGTATTCTGTCGCTGTCTTCGTCTAGGCGCTTAAGTAAAACCCTCCATCTTCCCTTGGTCATACCAAATGCGTGTTCGGATACTATTCTCGCCTTAGATACCTCTCGATTAAACTTCCTCTGGTCTCGCGTAATACCACCATTATCCTTAAATGGTCGGATAAGCCAGGTTTTATTTGGATAAGCAGTGTCTCCCACGATAAGTGGGCGCACTACAGTTCCGCCTAAGTCAAATGTGGGTTCCATTAGGATATTCTCATCTTCAGCAGCCCAATATAAGTCAGTTAAACGTAGCATCCGAGCATCATGTAGGCTTCCAGGAAAACCGGTTGCAACGGATAAATATAAGCCAGAGGCATCAACTATTCCCTGTACTAAAAAACTGTAGAAATGTTTACGATTAAAGTAATCTTCGTGGTTAACTTTCGGGGCCTTAATAGGAACATGGCTTCCGTCTATTGCTCCAACTACATTAGGTATTTTACTTTTATTGTCAAAACCTTCAATTTTTTTAGCTATCTCTGCTGTAGTAGATGGAAACTTGATAAACTCGTCTTGATGTCGGCAGATTTCTTGGACAAATTCATGGCAACATTTTACGACAGTCGGTTTTGCCAACCCAACCATCAGTCCGCACGAGCGGTAACACTCGCCAGTCGCTAGTCGCCAGAGACTTGCACCAACGCGCTTTGGAACTGGAATGGCATCTCGCATCCTAGTGTTCTGTCGCTGAAGCGCCGGTCCAACGAGCTGACATATATATTCAAATGTATCGCGAGAAACTCTAAAGTTTTCTTTCCACCAGTGATCGAGTGCATTGTTATTTAGAAGCTGCTCAAACCAATTCTGTGGTCGTGGAAATACCCAAGCCCTTCTTGGCTGACGAGCAAGTTCTCGACGAGCTCGTAAAGATAAATAAAACACCGACAAACCTTGCAGGTAACGTAGTTGGAAGCGCCTTCTTCGCTGTCTTCTCGCAAAAAACTGTTGGATTGCTATATTTATTGAGGATTGTCGAATAATTATCAGGAGAATCACTGAAATTAAGCTTACAAGATCTCGATTCGTGTCATCCATGTTTCCTTTTACGTTTCCCGCCAAACTGCATGGTCATTGTGAAATCATATGTAATTATATTTTACCCCGAGGGGAGTTCTTTCACTGTGTAACCACATCCCCAAGGGAAACATGAAACCTGAGCTAAACCGAACCCAAGCCATTTACCCTCTGGAAAGCCCCAAACCTAAGGTGTGTGTAACCACAACTATTACAAAATTCGTTTACCTGGGTAAATACTGAATGATATATTATATCTTGAATCTATATTGCTTTTCAGAAAAAGACACCTGGTCGTGTTATCAGGAAAATGGCAAAAATTGACAAAGACATGATGGAATTGGAGGAGTTAAGTGGCAAATTTAAATCAGTTAATGCAGGTAAGATTGCATGGTTAATATATTTGAAATTGAGCACGGTGCACATGGTAAAAATAATTAAAGTTAATTAAAGGATTGTAGTTCTCCACGATCGCATTGCGGGGGTCGTACATGGTTCAATACTCTTATTTTTTTATCGGGGACTGACCAGGAAATCTATTTATGAGGTATTTTTAGACTGCGAGTAGTCTCTAATTTTGGCGATGGCGATAGTGGGGCGGGCTAAATATATACGCGCGCGCACGGAATTTAGAGAAGACGTGACATGAGGGGAGAGCAGAAAATTATTTTTCGGTGCTCTTCCTCACGACGTGTCTCCTCGCGGGAGGCGATTTTCGCACGCGTGCGTGTATTTCGCCGGAATCGCCAAAATTAGAGACTACTCGCAGTCTATAAACTTCACTTTTGTTTCATGACAATCCTTTTATTTGAAGGCGAAAGTGGCTTTATGGTCTTCAGGCTGGCACGTGCCTCCAAAAAAGTCTACTGGATAATTTCGCATGTACAGAGCCGCAAGCGGTGAGTGCCGTTCCAGCTGCAACATCTCTTCAGGAAGGGATTTCAATTGCAAAGAAAATGCTACTATTCTTCTGAAAGCACTGGCAGAGGTTGCGAAACTTCCCGTGATTAAGTCTGGAATAAGCGAAGATAAAGTCATTTCCTGGTTAAGAGGTTCTAAGAAAGGTTGGATTGCTTCCCGATATTAAAAAATCCTTAGATTCTTTGCAGAGTTATTCAAAGGGATCACAGCTCAATGGCAGATCCCTTAAGAAAGAATGGTGGTAAACGCACTTGCACCAACTTGTGCATTTCAGTTTAATCAACATATCATTTAATATTAATCGTGGCCTGAGCTTTACAAAGGCCTTGAGATCCTATTCTGTGTCAGAGAAAGGAAAAGCTTTCCTCGAGACTCCATATGATTTATTTGTACTGCATCCAGACCTGTTTGAATATACCAAAAAAAAAAAATGAACAGTTAAAAGGGAAAAAAATGATTCTTCGAACAGAAACAAACACTACTTACCAAAGATCAGAGAGCAGTTAAGTGATTGCCAGATGTTGTTTGATGTGAAAGGAAAATCTGCGTATGAATATCCCTGTCAAAGACCACATTTCATGTGGGAGGATTGCCAACTAACAAAGAGAGGTACCTCAACCGAAAAGTTGAATTTGAAGATCGATACGACAACAACAGAAGTATGGGTCAAGAGCACGCGTTGTCTCTCAATCCGTAAAAATTGACATCCAAACAGCGGTAAAGAAAGATTGTTCCCTCACCACAATGCAACTCTAGAAAGGCCATGGGATTGGATTTATTCCTGCTGAAAAATCCCCAGCAGCCTCCAATCCAAGCAGGATTAGAAGGGAAAGACAGGTGGCATTGGAAGGAAGATCTAAACTACATCCCAGTATATTTCCTGTTCTCCAAGTGTTGGAGTTCAAGAACTTCAGAAAAGAGTATGAAAATATACAGGAGTCGGTCGATGAACAATTTTTTGCTAAAGTAAATGAAAGAATGGGAAAAAAAACTAATGGAAGGCGCAGAGTACTTGCTATCGCCATCAAGAAATTTTCCTTTTTTTCTTGCGCCCTATCAGGCTGACCTTTTAAGCGAAACAAAGGATTTATACGTGGACATTACCTACACCAGCAATAGTGGATTTCCTTATTTACTAAATATGGTAGCTTTCAACGAAAATACAATGGCATATAATGCAGTTGCGAGAGTGCTTCTGAATAAACAAGACGGCGCAGCTTATGCAACAGCCATTTCGGAGGTATTTACGCACGTAACTAAAATCCACCCTTCATTTAAAAACGGATAAAACCTACGGCAGATCATGGTTGATTTTGACTAAGCGGAATACAACGGTTTCGAGAGAAGCGTTGAGGCAAAAATAACTGAAAAGATTATGCGCGGTTGCACTGTCCACTGGAAAACCTCGGTAAACCGTGTAAGCGACATTGTTACTAATAGTAAAGACGAGCACATTATATTTTGCTACCTAGGGCAAAATATTCCAGACTTTAAGGAGCAAGGCGATGTCACGCTGGCATTTGACGTTCTTTGTGGTAGAAAGTGCATAGCAGAGGCCAGGCATCTTCTCCCTCAACATTTGGCTGATATTTGTGACGGAATCATTAACATTCAACGGGCGAAATCTGTGTACTGGGTAAGATGGTGGTCTAGGGAAAGAATACAAAGAATGTATTGCAAGGCATACACACTTCGTGATAGCGAAGAGCGGGACGCGACCCCAAATACTAACAATCCCGTCGAGTCCTTAAATCGCCAGTCGATTGGTGACAGATGTAGAAACATTTCAGTGCTGATGAAAAATATTTACCTGGAAGATAGGCTGCATGCCGTCAAGATTGTGGCAAGCGCACAAAACATCAATATAAGCTATGAAAATAAAAGCAGGGAAGAAAAAGAAAGGAAACAAAGGAAGAGGAAACGATCACGACTCAGTTTAAGAGGAATAAGAAGTTCATTAAACGAAACCGAAGCGCAGATGGACCAGACAGCACCTGACAAAAGGCGACGGTTGGAGAAACGGACATCGAAAACGAAATTAGCAGAAACGATGATTGGGACCAGAATAAAAGAAGAGTACGAGGAGAACGTGGATGGAGAGGTGAGGTATCTTGGCTGGATAAAAGGAACAGTAATGGAATATGGCAAATTGAACGGATATCTTGTTCAGTTTCCAGACGATGTGGACTGCCTATTGTATTACTCTGTCAATACCTTTTGTGTTTTTCCGAGCACCAAAACACTATGAAGACCTGCAAATTCTCCTAACATCATTTTCACTGTGTTTTTTAACCTGTAGTACTAATCTATACAAAATTTTCTCCTCAAGATATCTGAGGGAGGACCTGTTTGTCAACTGCATGTACCAGCTTTACCTGGAGAAAAACGAGCTGGATGTGTGGGAAAAAAAAACAGGCACTTAGGTAAATATCACTTAAATGGTGCAATAATTTTGTAAGGGTATATAAGTTCCAATGATGGGGTGGCGAAATAAATAATTGTAAACTTAGCCTCCAGTAAAACCTGTTTACTGTGCAAATAAAAATCAGCTGCGATCAGTTTTTTTTTTCATCTCTTTGATGCACACTTATTCAGTGATATTTTAAACCAACAGACATAGCACTGTTGTTTTTTAAAAAATTTTCAAAGTTATGTCACCGACTTCATAAGTTTTCAAATGAAAGTTATATTAATTTGCTAACATTTGGCCAGGATTTTCGCATGCCAGTATAAAATTAAGCATAATGGATTTACAATATTCTTCATGCCACTAAATAATCATATTTTTCAGGGACAGACAACAGAATGTGACACCTGACACAGCAACATCCAAACCCCAGGTCAGTTCCTTCCTGTACCACAAAAGCTTCAACGAAGAATTCAACATGGGGTTTGGACATCCTCGAACTAACACATGTGCAAGGTGTGACGAGATGGCAATTACAATCATTGCGGCGACAAGTTCAGAGGAAAGGCGTGGCCTGGAGAAACAAAAGGAAGAGCATCAGAAGAAGGCGGTGTGCCAGGTGTCACATTCTGTTGTCTGTCCCTGAAAAATATGATTATTTAGTGGCATGAAGAATATTGTAAATCCATTATGCTTAATTTTATACTGGCATGCATCAGCTACTGATGCCCTGGTAACTTTAAATTGGCTGAACCTAGAACAACGTAGATCTTACCATCGTTGTACATATATTTACAAGTGCATTAATGGACTTATGGACCACTCTATGAATTTACTAAAAAACAGTGACATTCATAATTATAATACAAGGAACAAAGACATGCTCAGACTACCCCGTGTTACCAGAAATTGGGGAAAGCAGAGAGTTTGCCATCACTCTCTCAAAGACTGGAATGAACTAGAGAGAGAGACCAGAAATGTGCCGAATATTTCTACTTTTAAGCGAAACATGTTTGCCAGGTTTTTTAATTAATCCTATCGATAAGAATTTTTGTAGTTTTAGCTTTTTTGCTTTTATCATTTTTTATTTTTTTTATTTTTTATCAATTTGAAGTTTTTAACCCCATCGATGATCATTAAGTCTTTGTAGTTTCAGCTTCTAGTTTGAATTGCTGTTTTTATCATTTTGTAGTTTTGTCTTATATATTGTATTTTTTAACCTTTTGTATATTTAATCTTTATAGGACCTTTCTGAAAACCACATTTAGTGAATGAAAGCTTCCTAATAAAAGATTACTATTATTATTATTGAAGAGGGTTTCCAGTCAAAGACGGACGACAAAAAGGCAGCCATCTACAGCTGGCGGGGTGAAAGGAGGGAAATCGGCAGCATCCCTTTACGATCAAAAGATGCCGTCAATATGATTACATACGACTTCCAGCAAAATCTTGAGATGCCAACACTACGGCACAACGATGTGTTTTACGCCTACCAGCTGTGGACCTACAACTTTGGTATCCATGACTGTGTAGCCAACAAAGAAATTATGAACATCTGGCCAGAAACCGTACCCAAGCGAGGATCTGCAGAGCTCGCCTCCTGCCTCGAAACCTACCTCAAGGAGAATGGCACAGGAGCCAGGTTAGCTTACACAATTTAGTGCCATCAAATATTTGCAAACGAAAGGAAAACTGTTTGGTACCTTTCAAAGATGTTTTCTATGCTTACACTAGTAGCTATGTGTCTCCCACTAAAAATACAACCAAATTACTGAAACCTAGTGATGTTAAAATCAGGCTACAATGAAAGATGGTCAAGCATCAATCTCGTCAAATGCAAGTCGTCATAAAATCTTACTCATATTTACGACCTGTCTAATTAAATTGCTTTTTGCTCATCTCGTCTTATTTGTGCGGCTATCTCCTCTCTGCCATCATTTTGAATTCGTATGCCAGGAACGTCAAAAACGATAATGCTACTGGCAAGAATAAGAGTGGGTAATTTGAAAAAGTAAAAATCGCCTGATTTTTACTGGCTTTCGTCAAAATTGAAAGAGCCCAAAAATTCGGGGATTATTGTGGTCACATACTGTGCCTGCGAAGGCTTGCATAAGGAGCAAAAGATGATTATTTTTAAACAGAATGTAACTGAACAATTTTTTTAATTTCCTTTCAATTCAGGTCCTTCGTCAGTTACTCCGACGGCTGCGGAGGACAGAACAAGAATTTTACAATTATTCTTTATTACGCCAACCTACATTTGCGCGGCATCTATGAGACCCTGGACAACAAGTTTCTGGCCAGGGGCCACACTTTCCTTGAAAATGACACCAATTTCGCACAGATCAAAAAGCGGAAAAGGAAAAGTGTGGTCTATTTGCCAGAGGATTGGTTCAGGGTCATAAAAGAGGCCAACCTCAAGAAGCCTATCCCTGTTAGAGAAATGGAGGGACGACTTTAAAGACTGGAAGAAATACCTGGAATCAAAGTACCGACTAAAGCCAAAAGACACCGCCGGACAGCCTGTGCGTCTCCGAGAAAAGCAGTGGTTCAATGTTGGTTGGGGAGAGGAGACAACAGCATCCGGGACCCACAGGCTTGTCCATCATCCTCGCCAGGTCTGGTTCCGGTCAACATTCAGCCGCCAGGAGCCGTGGACAAAAGTGGACCTTGTTATCAAGGAGGAAGACAGACGGTACCCCCCAGCTCTCTACGATGGGCCCATCCCCCTCAAGCCTGAAAAAGTTAAAGACTTGAAGATCGCGGAGAAACACCTCCCGGCTCCCCAGAGGTTCTTCTACCTTGACCTGGTGGAGAATGAAGGCCCTGAAGAAGAGGTACTTTACATATTTCTATTTCTTCTCTTATCTTACATTCTTTGGGTTTCTTGGAGAAATTATTTGCGAGCATTTCTTCTTATCTTACATTCTTTGGGTTTCTTGGAGAAGTTATTTGCGAGCATTTCCTATCTGAGAATGGTGTATTATTCAAAGTGACACAGGCATACTCGGTAAAAAGAAATCCGAGTGCTCCCATCAGGAGTCGAACCTAAGACCTTCTCATTACTAGTTCAGATGCTCTACCACTGAGCTACAGGAGATTTGTGGGAGCTAAGGCCATTAATCTGTTGGATTTGCTTGCTGGGGTGTATTGTCATCAGTTTTTTCATGGTCTGTTAGCCACAAATCACAAACGTGGCCGTGTACAGAAAAATCAATATTTTAAAGTCATCCCTCTCCATTTCTCTGACCTTGAAAGGTTTCTTGAGTTTGGTCTCATCCAAATTCAAACAAACAATGAACGAAATGAAATTAACTGTCTAAAATTCTCTTCAAAATTCTAAAATCCCCTCCCTTGAAATGCTAAAGTCATTGGGTTTTTCTTTGCCTGAAATTACCTGATTTGGTTGTTTACCTTACATCTGTTGTCTGATGTCTGATGTATTATTCTTGAAAGTGAAACAGGCATACTCGGAAAAAGGAAATCCGAGTGCTACTATCAGGAGTCGAACCTATGACCTTCCGATTACTAGTTCGGATGCTCTACAACTGAGCTAAAGGAGACTCATGGAAGCTAAGGCCATTTATCTGTTGGATTTGCTTGCTGGGGTGTATTGTCATCGGTTTTTTCATGGTCTGTTAGGCACAAGTCACAAACACGGCTGTGTACAAAAAAAAAATCAATCTTTTAAAGTCATCCCTCTCCATTTCTCTGACCTTGAAAGGCTTCTTGAGTTTGAACAAAATGAAATTAACTCTCTTAAAAATTCTAAAATCTCTTTCGCCCCTTAAAATGCTTAAGTCACTGGGTTTTTCGTTGCCTGAAATTACCTGATTTGGTTGTTTACCTTACGTCTGTTGTCTGATGTATTATTCTAGAAAGTGACACAGGCATACTCGGAAAAAGGAAATCCGAGTGCTCCTATCAGGAGTTGAACCGATAACTAGTTCGGATACTTCCTAACGAAAAGGTGTAGCAGCGATCCAGGCTTTTCTTTGATCTCATGACTATATGGTCTTCATATCGCAAGACTTGTTTGCATTCTGCTGATTGTGATTTCGCAGGCTTGTTGTTTATTATGCATGAATTTGAGTTGAAATCAGAACTGTTTGTTTATATCTTGTATGCTGGCTTTGTTTTTTTGAGTTGCCTTAGCCACAAGACACAAATACTGTGTCCAAACAAATTCAATGAGTAGAATAACGATCTTTTAAACTATCAAAAATAATTAATATTGTGTGGACAGTAAACAAAAAATTAAAATTTAACGTCAATGTAAAATATATATAGTAATTTGTCATATGTCATGTAGTTGGTAGTTCGCAATAATTCGCGATAAAAATAAAAACTAGCACAACTAGATTGAAAAGCAAAATAATAACAAAAAGAAAAAAACTTAAGTAACAAAACAAAATGTTAAAGAAATTTACGTTTATTTTACCAATCAAAAAAACAGCAGAAGTCTTTTTTATTAAGGTTTCTTGGCTTTCTGTTCAGGGCATGTTGTTTATTGCATTAGTTTTAGTTTTTTGAGCTGGCTTGTATTACGGCCTTCTTTATGAAGTTCTCATTTTATCACTTAATAACTGGGCCAAATTTAAACAAACATTAAACAAAATAAATTTAACTCACTTTAAACTTTGGGGAATTGGTTTAAAATGGTTCCCCTACTGGGTCTTTTGTTGATGTGGTTAGTTACCTCGCGATGCTACATTCGTTACAGGTTTCTTGATTTTGTATTGGGCCTTCTAACGCCTCTGGAAATGCGAAAGTCACTAGATTTTGTGTCAATGTATTTTGCATTGGGTCTTCTTGCGCCTCTGGAAATGCTAAGGTCACTGGGTTTTTTGTTGATGTGCTTGTTGACCTCGCCTCGCTACATCTGTGAAGGTTTCTTGGTTTTATATTGGGCATTCTAATGCCTCTGAAAATGCAAAAGTCACTAGATTTTGCATCGATGTATTTTGCATTGGGCCTTCTTACGCCTCTGGAAATACTAAGGTCATTCGGTTTTTGGTTAATGTGGTTTTGGATGTGTTTATCTTGCGTGAATTTAAGTTGAAACATGAGGAACCGAAAGGATGTTTTTTTGCCTGCCCCCACGGTACATCCGTTGCTGGGGACGCAAAAAATTAAGCCTCTTGAAGAAACTATGGTTATCAAAAGTGGTGCTGGTGCATGTAGAGAGAGAATAAAAAAACCTAACCAAAACAAACAAATCGAATGAACAATGTTACTGATGTCTTCCTTGATTATTCCTCCTATTTAACAAGTAGATGGGTGAAAGTTGACAGCCATCAAGTACCTAAAGAGTACTTTGAATACTTGCTTGGAAAAGCCAAACTCAAAGTAAATGCTGTGAAAGATACCTCCCACAAATCACAGCCATCCTACAACAGTAGCACCCGAAAAATATCTTACAAGATATTTGACCCAGATTCCTTCTTTGATGCCCTAGAAGAAAGCCATGTGGCCTTTACAACAGAAGCAATGTATTCTGGAAATGAAAGACATGAAGACAGTTCTTCAGTATTGGGCCTTTCTGCACCTGTTAAAAAAGTTTCTGTCACTAGGATTTTTGTTGATAAGGACACGGCATGATATCAGCAACTACCATGATAAAAGCAACATTTTATTTTATGATATCTTTCAGTCAGTACGAGCGGTGTGTGTGGTCAATGTTAAAGGCCGTATGTTATTGCACAGCCCAGTAAATTTTAAAAACTGGTTTTCACCAGCGACCGAGTCGGAGTCAGAGTCGTCGCTTACATTCCGGAATCGGAACGCTGTTTTCACTAGATCATAAGCTCTACACTTCTGATTATGACTACGACTCTGACTTCGTCGCTAGTGAAAACCAGCCTTAAAGCCTTCGGGGTGGATTCATTGTTTGGTTTGTTCTTTGGTGAAAGTCTAACTGCCAAAGTAAGCTACAATGAGTAGGGTGGCTCCTATGATACCCCCACCTTTGAGTGGTTAATACGGATGTTCTTGAAACGGAAAAACGTCTGGGGGACCTATAGCCGTGGCACTTGAAAACCAAAATTTTGATTAATTTATTTATTCTAATTTATTTCTTATCTGCGTAAAGCGCATAAAAGAGCGCTTTGTGTTGTCTGGAAAGTATTTGGCATTTCAAAAGCAAGCGTTTCCAAATAGGTTTTGTTGAGCACAGGTAAAGGATTCTCAGGAATTCAGAGACACGCCAAGAAGTTGAAAGAAACAGCCGTTTCGAGTGAAATTGATGATGCAACGCCTGGTACTTCGCGATCGCCCGATTCATCATCCTCCGCATCTGACACTTATCACCCGATCAGTGCATCAAGATCAAAAATAAGTTTACCAGACAGCGATGCCTCCTCAGAAAGCTCCAAGGAAAGCGATTTTCAAGGACAAGGATACAGACTAATAGATCTCAACAAATTTTCTTCTTCTTTCACCATGGCACATGTCTGCGAGGAAGGTAAACATTAGATAAGTGACGTATTTTGACTTCGAAAACTTTACATGTGGTCAAGTGCAATTGTTATTTAAGGTTGTGTGCCAAATGTTTAAACTGTGTCATCAAGTTTCTCTTTGATTCAGTGTTCTAAGATATTAAAAAAACATCTGATGACTTATTTGTTTGCTCATTTTGCTGTCGAAATATGTATGGAAGGTCTGACACTTTCCCTCATGTACAGTGTCATACAATGATGTCCCTGAAAAATGTCATTTTCGCATTTATTTGTCTGTGGTTTTTTACCCACTGCTATTTTAGGGAATTTGACGATTCAAGAAAATGAATCAAAAAGAAGAGGACTGATGGCAAATCTCTCTGCACAGTGTAGCTTGTGTCTTGATGAGACAACCCTGGAAACTTCCTCTTTTATCAGCAAGCGGGGGAAATCTGTTGATGTCAACAGGCGTATTGTTTACCATTCAATTGAGACTGGTGGTGGGTACGAAGGACTTGCATCCTTCTGTAGCATTATGAATATGCCTTGCATTACCAAAACAGCTTACTATCAGCATGTAGAAACAATCCTTGAGGCTCTTGAACTTGAAGCAAAAGATGACATGAAACAAGCAGGACAACAGCTTCGGCAACATGTTTTGGCTGAAAATGGTGATGAAGATAGTGACCAAGTTGTGGACGCCGCAGTCAGCTTTGACGGTACATGGGCTAAAAGACGCTTTACCTCCCTTCATGGAGTTCTTTTTGTTATTTCAGTGGACACAGGGGAAGTGCTGGATTATTTCCCGCTTTCCAAGTCCTGCCAGAGTTGTTCGGTTGAAGAGGCACAGTGTAAATCTGAAGAGGAATTTGAAGAATGGCAAATGGAACATGTAGCTTCTGGTAATTGTGATATCAACTTTAGAGGAAGTTCACCTGCCATGGAAGCAAAGGGTGCAGAAGAACTGTGGAACAGGTCTGTTGAGCTGCACAACATCCAATACAAGTGGATGGTGTGCAATGTTGACAGCGAGGCCTTTAACACTGTAGAGGACACATATCCAGACTGTAAGGTCATTAAACTAGACTGTGTTGGACATGTCCAGAACAGAATGGGCAAGCACCTGTTAAACTTAAAGTCCAGAACCAAAGGCAAACTGGCTGATGGGAAGCCGATTGGAGGGTGCGGCCGCCTCACGGATGATAAAATAAAACATCCAGAGATACTACGGCCTAGCCATTAGGCAAAACACTCTTTCAAATCCTAATCCATCAGAAAGGGAGGTCAATGTGGGCTGTATATACCATGAAAAAGAATATCATAGCCACCTTGCACCATTCTGTAAAAGCTGAAAATCAAGCAAAACAGCACAGATATTGTCCTCCTGGTGAGAAGTCTTGGTGCAAGTGGCAACAAGATCTGGCGACAGGAACCTCAACCTATAAAGGAGATGACTGCCCACCTGAGGTTTTCCTTGAATTGTTACGCCCCACTTTTATGGCATTGAGTGAGACCAAACTTTTAGAACGGTGTGTGTTGGGTGCTACACAGAATAGAAATGAATGTATCAATTCTCTGGTTTGGGGCAGGTGCCCGAAACACAAACATCACGGTGCCAAAGTAATTGGCTGTGGAGTGGCTTCTGCAGTGCTACACTTCCACAGAGGACCTTCTAGCAGAGAGAAAGAGTGATGCAAAGGCTTTCTATTCCAGCTGGAAAGTACACAAAGAGGGCCTCTCTTTTAAGGGAGAGGAAACGTGTCAAGAAATCTGACCTGCAGGCTACTAGAAAAGAAAGGAAGCGTTGGCAAGCAGAGGATCAGAGGAAAACCCGTCGAGAAGAGGCCCTTCGTGAGAAAGATGGAGACTGCTATGAAGCAGGAGCTTTCTAAAGTTGCTTGTGGACATTCTGAACTGAAGACATGAACTTGCTACCTCTAAAGCTTAAGTAGCAATCCTAAAATGACATTCGTAACTTTAACGCTCGTTTTCTCAGATTCCGTACTTTAGGTCTTTGAGAAAAGATATCTCAAATTGTATTTATCCGATTGATGTAAAATTTTCAGTGCTTATTCTCCTCAGTGAGTTAAGTTAAATGAGCATAGAGGTTTTTCATATGTTGATTTGAAGTGAAGTTATTGCAGAAATCCAGCCTCAAAAATCTTAGTTAACTTTGGAGGGGCACTAAGGCAAATGTTTTTATCATCTCAAAAAGTTCTATGCTCATTTAAGACGGCGATATCTTGGCTCTAGATTGATACCCTAATAACATAATTCCATGAAATCTGCGGGCAGATATCTATTCTCAACTATAGTTTGGTTATGGACAGCATGTGGCTACAATTTTGAACCAGTGTCAGGTTACAAATTGCGAAAAGTCCAAATAATTGCTATTTTCAGAATCTATAGTTCATAAGCTTTCTTGTTTACTGGGGTTTTGAAATAAACTTTTAAAATAACAGTTGCTTACAAAAAGTAATTTTTTTCATGTGTACCCCCGCCTTAAGAAATTCAATAAGATCACCGACTTTTTTGGCCTCTCCATTAGCCACATAAGCCATATTCCATTGACTCAGCAGTTTAACCGTAGGAATTCTCTGTCCTTCCAAATTCCTCACATCTCATTCATATAGTTCATTAAACCAACATAAGTTTCCATAGCATGCGTTAATTTTGACAAAACAGTTTAACTTATTGGCCTTTGCCGTTAACAACAACACTTTATTAAAAACAGACAGTTACAAGTTAGGTATATACCTACCCATAAACAGCTAAAAAAGCTAGTCGAGGTGGGTAGGTATGACTATTAAGCTACATGCAAATAAATTTTCGTGTTTACAAATTGACATTATTAACAAAATTTACAAAGCAACAGCAGCAACTAAAATATAACTTAAATAACCAGTAAACAAATAAGTGAATAAACAGAACAAAAAGGATTTGTAAGCTACACTGATAGAAATTACAGGATTGTTAACTCAAGAAAGCATGCAAGTCAGCTATTATTGAGACACAAATTGAAAGTCTAACTGCCAAAGTAGACTACAATGAGTAGGGTGGCTCCTATGATACCCCCACCTTTGAGTGGTTAATACAGATGCTCTTCAAATGGAAAAACGTCTGGGGGACCTATAGCCCTGGCACTTAAAAAGCAAAATCTTAATTAATTTCTTTATTCTTATTTATTTTTTATTTACGCCAACCACATAAAAGAGCGCTGTGTTGTTGTCTCTGGAAAGTATTTGACATTTTAAAAGCAAGCGTTTCCAAATAGGTTTTGGGATGAACTTCGGTGAACATCCGCCACAAGTCTTGTAACCATAAAATTCCCAATTCACAAGTCATCATGACAGTCCCCCCTAAAGCAAGATCACCTAACAAAGAATACAAAACAACTCCGAAAAAGAACCCTACCAAAAGTCCCTGGACTTACAGCAAAGATAAATGTACAAAATACAAATGAACTGTTTCAAACTTGTTTTCTTGTGCTGTACCTTTGGAGAGCGTTGGGGGAGGGAAAAAGGGATGGCACAGTGTTGAGAGCACTAGTGTTGTAATACTGTTAGTAGTGTTGTAATACTGTTAGTAGTCTAAATGTTTGTTGGAAAGTTTCGGACACAGCTCAGTCAACATGATGCTCACTCACGAAATGTGTTCAAATGTCTTGGTGATTGTATAAAACAAATAGCTTCCATTTTTCCGTGGGTCTGTACTCTAATAATACACAGAGGATGTTAAAATGTGGTAAATTGTTTATTTAGTTTGATAATTTAATACATAGTTTTCTTTTTTTAAACTTAGTCATAGTGTCCTCAGTTAGTAGAGTGTAGTTGCCCAACTGGGGCAGATTCATGGCGAAGAACTGGAGTGACAACCTTCGATGGGAACAGAAAAAGAGGCCCAAAAGCATCATTTCGTTCAATTCAAGAACATTTACAAACAAAATACGACGCCAAGATTGGGTATGGCACAATTGTACAGCTATGTGTTGTACGCAACAAACGAAAGTTGTCATCGAAGAGGTACAAGGGTGTGGCAAAGGTAACGTGTCGCCGAGCAAGAAAGGGCTTCAATTTAAAATTTAACCCAGATGCACATTACAGCTGTGCCATGTACAAGATTCTTGACAAATTGCAGTTAACTGATGGGCATGACAAGCTACTATTAAATAGAGACGACCAAGCAGGGTTTCGACTTGACACAACCTACACACACTGCCAGCACAAAGGACTGTATTCTGAAGCTCAAGAGGTCACAACGCGTACAGATTTTGTGAATAAGTACTCCTCTGTGCTACAAACGTCCTCTATCTCTTTATGGAAACTCTTACAAATGAAGAAAGAGCTGCTGGTTTGGTGAAGGACCATTTTTTCTTTAAAAAGAACCCATCGCAACATGCTGCTGATTTCAAGTTTCTTAAAGCAACCCAAGAGTTTAAAGATTACGTATCTGGGAAGCCTGTTGATTGCATCCGGGTTGATGGTGCCACAGATGAGCGACCTTCTATTCAAGAGGTTCAGTTTCTTTGGACAGAGGTTCATCTAGTTGAAGAGAAGATATGTACTTGTCTTACAGCACGAAACAGTGGAGGAAGTTTCTTAAACCGAGTTGAGTTGGTCAATGGTTGCATTGCAAGGGCACATAGTAATGCCTTCATCCCCTCCACACTGAATGGATCGAATTTCAACAAAGATGGCCTGAATGAAGAAAAACTGAAAGAAAATTTGGAAGCAGCCACAGAAGTATATATTGATAGGGTACAAGACGCACCATTCGGAAATACAACTATCAAGTTTTTCAAGGGTGCTCATGATGAGAATGCCAGATATTTACAGGAGAGAAGAGAAAAATTGTTAATTTTTTTACATGGTTCTAAAAAAGCAAAGCAAGAACTACAAAAGACAGAACCAGTACTTTACAAGTATTTTGAAGAGATATGGCAAGTTAGGAACAATCACTTAGTTAAAGGGCTTCCAGAACAGTATGTGTTCTTTCTATACGCGTGCTACAAGCCTAACTGCTTTCACCCAGTGTGCAAAAAAGGCATCCCTCCTACAGAACCAAAGTGGTATGATGGTGGTCCCACTCTTCGTTGTCTACCAATGCCTATGAAGGACCCAAACCGACCTTGGGGTGGGCACTGCAAAGACTGTGAGAGCTGTGCGGGGCACTACTTGTCAGCTGAGGATTCCATTGCCTCTTTGACTACAAATGCAACCAGAGACAGTGTCATGGAACCTCCTTCTGTTGTGTTGAAAAGAGAGTTTTCTAAACTTACCAAAACAGTGGATGCAGATAACATAAGTGATGTTGAAATTACAAGGTGTGCCAAGGAAACTTTATTGACTTCAAAGGAAGTGAAAATGTGGTTTAGTCACCTGGCGGAAGTAAGTAAACGCAGGAAGATGGGAGCAAAAGAGGCTGCAGCAACACGACAAGCAAAAAATGGTAATTATATAATTTGAATTATAGTATCTATGAACTGAAATGTTCCTTTTAGATACTAGTGCTATGGGCAATTTCAAAACCCTTTTACAAGTGTGATTAACAAGTGTAGCCATTGTTTCAGAGGTTGAAAACAATAGCTTTACTTGTAAATTACATGTACAGGTGTAAAAGTTTTATTAAATTGATCAATGGACATTGTAATTTTTTCCCTTGCATTGCAGCAGCACAGCAGAAAACAACTGGATTTTGTCCCTGTGGCCAATCCGATGATGACTTCATGATCGCATGTGATCATGAAAAGTGCAAGTATCAGTGGTTTCATTATGTTTGTGTGGCTCTTGATGTTATTCCTGATGGTGACTGGTATTGCCCTGAATGTGCTGGTAGGCAGATACTTGCTCATGCTTTTTCAGTATCTTTAGGTAGACGTGCAGGCACTGTTAACAGGGAAAGGGGAGGGTGGGAAAACACTACCCAATTTTAAGGTCAATTTTTGTTTTGTCTTGCAAATTCAATCCAGTCTCAATAGAAGTGGCGAATATGCAAACAAACACAGTGACCATGTACATTAACAGAGCTGCTTTTCACAGTGTTAATATAAATTTTAATCTTTTGTCATAGGTGGCGAAGTTCCCTGGAAGAGACAATGAAATGCTGCATGAGAGATATCAAATGAAAGTCTGTTTATTTTTGTGACCAAACGCTGCATGAGAGATATCAAATAGAAGTCTGTTTATTTTTGTGACCAAACGCTGCATCAGAGATATCAAATAAAAGTCTGTTTATTGTTGTGACCAAGTTGACTATCTTTTGAGTGTTTTTGCTGTGGCCATCATGAAGGAGTATAAAACAACGCAATGATTTTCCTTTGGGAAAAAAAGTTTAAGTTTTGTGCAAATGTATTTTTTCATGTTTTACTCGTGCAACATGGTTGCAGCGAGAACACTCCATATGACTTTTTTAAACGTAAACTTTCCCTGGTAGGCGGGGACAATCAAGGGCATTTGCATGAAAATATTGCCCCGGGGGCGGGAACATTTACTTACTTTCTCCAGCCTATTAGTCCAAGTCCCCGCCTTTGCCCGGGTTGGGGGGGGGGGGGGGCGGGGATTTACATTGACTGGTGCATTACATCTTAGAGCATAATGCCTTTATTCTTCTTTCTCCCTGATAAAGTGAATAAAGTAGCCAGGAAGTTGAGTGTTATTGTTTAATAGTCCTATGTTGTCATCATCTGACATGTGCTTGAAATACAATGGTGTCACTTCATTCCCAATGAACAAAACCTCTTCTATGAGCTACAAAGGAAAAAAGTAAACCCATAAACATATTTTGGAATTATATAATGTAAATTTGTTAGGTGTCATAGAGTTGAGACTAGGGACAGCAAAAAATTGCCACCAATACAGTGCAGGTTTTAATTGAGCGAACTACACAGATGCATTCTTGACACAGTAAAAACGCATATGCGCATATTTTAAGACTGGTCCTATCTATCACTGACTTGTATGTTTTTCCATTTTGTAATCGGAGAAGTGCAAGAGCTATCTGATGTGCTTACTGCGTAAGAGCTTGGTGAATTTTTATTGTCATCTAATAATTATTGTTAAGAATTATATGTTTCATCGGCTGATGAAAAAAATATTGTTTGTTTTGCATAAATCAAGAAAAGTTATGGAGAACTTAGGTGTTTGTGTGATACTAGCGTGACTAAAGAAATTCAAGCGGATCTGTCAAGATCTGTTAACTGATAG
The DNA here is from genome assembly GCF_977016875.1 of Pavona decussata. Classification (NCBI taxonomy): domain Eukaryota; kingdom Metazoa; phylum Cnidaria; class Anthozoa; order Scleractinia; family Agariciidae; genus Pavona; species Pavona decussata. The sequence goes on from NW_028145711.1 coordinate 487,844, forward strand.
CTGTTTTGTTTACTTTGTAATCATGTGTAATTTTAGCCTTAGGAACCCTAGCGTGGGAGAAAAAGGGTTGTTGTGTAATCAGTTGTGATCAGAGAGCATTAAACAGGATTGTGACAGTTCTCATGCGTCTGTTTTGTTGAGATCTTTAAGCTATTCATGACAAAGTAGTCTCCGCTTTTGTTTCAACAGATGCGAGCAACAGAGTTCCAGTGACATTTTGCTGGTCTGTTTGATTAGATATAGACTGACCAGCAGTGCTCTCAACATGAGTAAAACATGATGAACTTTGATTATTGCATGTCGTCCGGTCCTATAAAACAATAAATTCCCATAACAAGCATTACCATTGTACTTCAGACTAAGTAAACTGTGTGAAGGAATGTGAGTGTAGAGATTGAGGAGAGAACAACTCTTGAACACGTGATTATAAACATGGACACCACTCTTGTTACAGACTATCTCCTTCAATAAGTGCAATATTAATTTTGTCATTTGATTCCTGTATACAATGTGGACTTGTCTTGAAGTAATTATAGGCCGTTCTAGCAAAACAAATGTCATTTAATGTTTTTTCTTGTTCTTAATTTCCAATTCACTGTTATGGTGATATGATGCTCTGTACACTGAAATAAGACTCATCTGTAATTGATTCAAAGGAAGCTCTTGATGCCAGGCGACACCACCAGCATGTAGAAAATTGTTATATACACGTTTTCTTGATGGGCTCAAATTTTGATAGACAAGGTACAAGTTAGACATACCAATATATTACTGACGGAGTTCTTAAGAATTATTTTCCCTGAAGAGACTTGATTTAATATTTGACGTAAAACAACTCTCTCTTTCGAAGCTTCAAGTTTCCAACTTCTCACCCAAACAGTGGAGGAGTTGTAGCCCGCTCACATGATGACACTGTAACGGACTAAAAACAACCAACAGCAGCTTAAAAGACTAGGCAATCACACAAGTCCTATCGCAGGTGCCACAGGTGCAGCTACCTGAAGAAATTCCTCTCCTTCAAGGAACATTAGCTTTAACTCAAAATGGTAGTCAAAAAGTGTACAGGCTCCGTTTTGTTCAACATGAGATGGAGCACCAAACAAATTCAGATTCCTCTGAGATTGTTGGTACTGATCAGGTCAAGGTGAACTTCCTACAACCAGGCTTTGCCCTAAAAATTGGTGGTGGAAAGGGGACAGTTTTCATTTCAGCAGGAGGTTACGATTGAGTTTTCTAACAGAGTCAAACTATGGTGTAAGGGCTGCCCACTGGACTGCATTCCAGCTATGAGGGAAAGAGGCTTGGAACCACTCAAAGAAAGCCAGATTAAGAGCTGGTGGAGCACTTACCATCAAAAGCGGAAAGGAGAAATGGAGAGTATGACTGTACACATCCAAAATGCCCGCAGAACACTGCCAACTCGAAATGCCTAATAACCAGAACCCTGCTTTAGCGTCTGGACAGACAATCCCCACCGGTTCTTCACACTCCTCATCAACCCCATCCTCGTATCCAGCATCAGCATCTACAGCAGCACCTGCAGAATCAGCATCAGAACATCCAACGACATCACTGCCTGTTAGCCTCAACACTTTATCTACACCTGTCTCCTGTCATGTGACAATACTGGAGAAAAATTAATCCTGCATCCAGATAATCACTGAGGATGGTCAACAGCAATGTCAATTCAGCATAAAAAACAAAAACAATCGCAATTATCACATTGCCTGTCATCCATCAGGGGAATATGTCACTGTAGCTAAATGTGACCTACAAACATGGTCACAATTATCACACTGCCTGTCATCCAACAGGTGAACATGTCATCACTTCCAGTGCTGGTCTTAATTTTGAAGTATGTTAGAGCATACTGGAGGAAAATTAATCCTACATCAAGATAATCACTGAGGATGGTGAACAGCAATGTAAATTTAACATAAAAGACAAAAAGCGAATGCAATTATCACATTGCTTGTCATCCAACAGGTGAACATGTCATTCTTGCCAGATGTGAACTACAAACACGATCACAATTATCACACTGCCTGCCATTCAACACGTGAACATGTTATCAGTTCTAGTGCTGGTCTCAATTTAAAAGTATGTTAGCTCATGATGTAAGACATGTACCCAGCATTAGAGAAAGGATATTAAATGACAGACGAGTGGAAATCAATGCTGCAGGTTCCAACACCCAGGTGATAATACTGGAGAAAGATTAATCCTACATCCAGATAATCACTGAGGATGGTCAACACCAATGTAAATTTAGCATAAAAGACAAAAATATGTCACTGCTGCCATAGGTGAACTTCAAACACAATTGCAATTATCGCATTGCATGTCATCTAGCAGGTGAATGTGTCATTGTTGCCAGATGTGAACTACAAACACGATCACATTTATCACATTGCCTGTCATCTAACAGCTGAATATATGTCGTTGTTTCCAGATGTGGACTACAAACACAATGCATGTACTTTTGCACCAACTATTTCAGAAGACATAGCAAAACGGACTTAGCATTTCCTTTCCATTTTCCGTTTGTTCCAAACACCACATAGCCATGTTCAAACTCACAAAATTCATACAGAATTATTTTCAAATGCTGAGTAAAGCAAGAATCGGAATTTAATGCTTATGGTTAACCTTTAAATTCGGTTCCTGGTTTTCCCTTCCCAGAAGTCACATGTAACATATGGCTGACAAACATCATCTTAACTTTTTGTATGGTGAAGAACAGAGAGCTAGCTTTGCATGACTGTTCCCTGCATTATTCTATGGTCATTTGAGGTCACATGTACCTAAACAAACCAACGAAAATTGTGAACGTTGCTCCCAAAAAAATTTTTCCATTAGATTTAAAATCTTTCATCCTTTGCCTTTACTTCTAAGGGCTTTTTGTTCCTAATATTTCGATTAGAAAAGCAACATTTGAGGTAAAAAGTTACGTCGTTTGGTTACCATAGCAACAGGTTTGTTTATGCGTCGTGTTCAGGTTGAGAAACGGGCAAAACATCGCAATTTCCAATGAATTTCTGCCTCACTTTTCCCTTAGGAGACTGGGACCTAGTCTGAGCTTCTGATCTCCCGTTCATGTTAGTGTTACTATCAGTAACAAGCCCAAGTGGTCAGACCACGTTTCCATGACAGCAGCGAAAGGAAAAAAATCGCTGGGTACAATACAACGCAACCTTTGGCATTGTCCAAGGAATATAAAAGAAATTGCATATACATCCCTAGTTCGACCGAAGCTGGAATATGCAAGTGCAGCTTGGGACCCGTTTTTAAAGAAAGATATCAGTGCTCTGGAAAGGGTTCAACATAAAGCAGCACGGTTCTGCTCACAGAATTATAATAGATACGCTAGTGTTACCGACATGATTAAAGACTTGGGGTGGGCCACGCTGGAAACGGGGAGAAGGCAGTCTAGGTTAACACTTATGTATACGGTAACTCATGGTCTTATTGATATAGATAGCCGAGAATATTTAATTAACACTCCGAGGGTTGCACAAGGGGAAGCCATCAATTTAAATTTTGCGTGCTAATGCAAATAAAGACGTTTTTAAGTTTTTGTTCTTCCCAAAAACTATAGCAGACTGGAACTGCCTCCCAGAGGCCATTGTTTCGTAAACCTCTTTAGAAATATTTAAACATAGGTTATTAGCTTTTCTTAAGAATTAGTATGTAGTTTATATAGTTTTCTTTATTTGACTTTTATATCATTATTTTATATATTGATATATCTGTATTTTATTCATTTGCTAATTTTATTTATTTTTACGGTTGGTGTGATATCAAATGATTTTACCGACCTAATACCATGTAAATGTAAATGTTTGCGTGAATCGCCGCCATTTTTGTTTGTGAATCTGCACCAACCCTTAAGTCATCCAGCCATTTGGATATCAAGCTTGAAACTGGTGCAGCAGGCTCTAGTGGCCTTAGTGCTGCTGGGTTACAGGCTGAAACTATGATTGATTAAATAGAGGTTACATTGGAGACCACCATAACGGAACACTTTGTGTTTGTTGCCTGTGCTTTATCCATTATTGATTTTGACTTATTTTGTAGTGCCTGCAAGCAGGAAATTACAAGTCGATAGAAATCGCTCACCTAATTGATTACTCAATATTACTCGAGGTGTTAGACAGTTTAAATGTAACCTGAAGATCAAATGAAAAAAAAAAGCAGAACTCATAGCTAAAGTGCATCAAGCTCTTGAGAATTTACAGAAAGGCGAAACTCGCTTAACATCAACATACATCGGAAAAAAGAGCAGCAAATTTAAAGGCAGTTTAACTTTGAAGACCAACATAACTTGTTTATACCATTACGATTACAGGAAGGAGATACTTCCCAAGATCCTCATTCACATATTATTTCTCTTGACAATAACCCTACCCCTTACTCTCGCTCCAGTCTCGCTGCGCTGTGACTAACCAGAAAGGGACTGCCTGCAGTCTGCAATCGTTAAAAGACAGCCTCTGAGTTGCTGTTCATCTGTTTAGTTTGGAGTCCAGAAACAAGGCTCTGTAATGTCGGCTGTGTCTGCACACAAATAGGTTCATAATCAGAAATCAGTGTATTGTGTAATTTCGTATGATACAGTACATGAGTACATGTTATTATCCGGTTTTTGCTATCTTGATCAAGTGATTGACGCTGGTTATGGACGAAATGAAACCGTTGCTGTATATCCTCAAGAGGTGCCTCTTTCGTCTCCACAAAGAAAGGTGATTTTCATGCAAGGGATAGATGACTCGTAATTCTTAGGAACTTTCACAAGTGCCTCCAACACTTCGATTTTGACATGGCCTTGTTTTGATTTTGTTATAGTATTGATTAGCACTTTTGAATACATTTTTAAGATTATTATTGAACCAACGGTCAGTGCCTAGTTTTTGAAAAGTTTTTATACAGTTTTGGTTTTAAGCTTGTACTGTGTTTAAGCTGAAATCTTCAAGGTAAAGACGGGGTCATATTTAAACAGTGACTTTTTCTATATGTTTTCATTTGCAGAAACAAACAGAAGGATACCAGTGTGCAAAGAGGCCTTTCTTTCCATTCATACGGTGGGATCTTCCCGATTGAAGAGAATAAGAAGTTCAGCAACACCACAATCCCGCCAAGGGAAGCACTCATATGGGCGAAGGAAGATAACGCCTGCCACAATCGAGAGAGTTAGTTACCTTTTGTTCATTTACAAACTACTAGCCTCCACGGGTAATCCAGGTTGAAGAAATACTGAGGCATAATGTGCTTTGACAATGCCACAGTCTGGTAGCAGGAGCAGCGAAGTAGGAGATCACACGAGGAGGCGATCTAGGTACTCCCTCGCCTGATCTCTCTTTCGAATTTTAATGCTGAGAAAACAATACCAGCTTTTTTTTTTGTCACAGAGACCCCATTTGTTCGAAACAATAAGAGTCCCTGAAGGAAAATTTTCCGAATTGATCTCTAATGTTCCATAACACTGCGTGCGTGGGCAATTTGGTTCTTTTCAAACAACATTCTATGATATTTTCCTCCGAGTTGAAATAATAGTGTTTTCGCCATAATATGGTAATTGTTCCTCTGACTTAAATAAGAGACAACTTGTGATTAGCTAATTGGGAGTAAATATATTCTTTCATAACTCCACCAAATTTGGGAATGTAGTTTTTACCGACACTAATATTATACGCCCGTTTTATCATCCCAAATTTGAATTTAATTTTGTGTGGACATTCAACCTCCCAATGATTATTAGGAAGCAAACTTAAGCCAATGTAATTGAAACAAGTATTCTTACTTCTATCTCCTTACTCAACGTATGAAAATCGTTCGTTACTTGAACAACAAACATTAATGACGTCAGTTACATCTGCCAGCTGGAGTTCCAGTTATAATGTGCGCATTTCTTTGAGCATTTTGTACTTGATTTTAAGATAAGCCACTATTTTTTTGGGTGAGGGACCACATAAAGTCATTTCCTCGGATGACAAGCCACTACTCTAGAGCAAATGCCCCGGTGAAGAGATTTTTTAGCCCAGAACTAAACATCAGCCGGATGTATCAACTATACTTAGAGCGCAACAAGCCAGAGTTTCTTCTAAAGCAACAGGAGATAATCGCTGCAAGACAAAGTTTGGATACGCTGCACTTACTCAGATGAGGAGCCTTGGAAAAAGGTAAAGATCCTGAGGGACAGGCCAGCTGATGTTCCCTTGGAGCAGCTGTAACACACCCAGGTGGTACCAGCACAGGCTAAGGTCCGTGACCTTAAAAAGATGGCACGGGATTACATTCCTTCCCCCCAACGTAGCCTCTATTTGGAATTGCCTGATCAAGGTGAAGATGGAACGGAAACAGAAAATGAAGACAGTGACTAGCTAGTCTGTCTCATCTTTTGCGGTTCAAAGAAACCTTAAGAGTTGCTGCTGACCTTAACCAGGGCTACCAGGCTCAATCATTTTGGAATTGGGTCAATAAAATGCTAGTTAAAAGCCATGATGTGGATCTCTCTATCTGTTCGTAGAACACAACTGGTTACTATTGAGCAAAGAGCAATATGCAACTGCGGACACTATTGGGGTCAGATTCCTTCATAGTTGTCAAGTATATAATACAATAAGGTGGGGGATCAAACAGTTAGGAATTTATTTTGGTTCTATTTTCCCTGTGTTTTCAATGGTAGTTATGGCCTGTGCCTTAGTGACAGCCCTGATGCATACAAGTATGCAAATCTCTTAAGGTTTTAATTGGTGCTAGGTTCCAATAGCCGAAATGCCTCTGTAGTATCTTCATTATTATATTACCATATACAAATCAAAGTAAAATAAAAATTGGACAGAATTACCAAGCAACAGTCTGTTTTTAATTCTCAGTGTTATCCCTAGCTCATTTTTTATACTTTCTTTTTGACTATGGTAATTTCATGATGAATATAAAACAAAGGACAATCAAATCTTGACCATTAAGAGTCAGTTTTAGGTATAATTTTCTCCTTTCCAAAATAGTTAATCTGTATCTGCAGGAAGTACTTTGAGGAGTACAGCATGAACTTTCTTTGAAAACTTTGTTAGAAATGAGAGTGGTCTTTACATTTCATTTTGGAAAGTTGAATCGATTTGTCCACAAATAAGTCAAACATACAGTAATAATCAAGAATAAAGTTCATAGGTCTGGGTGTAGAAGTCGCGATTTCAGGTTTGCTGGAATTGATGCAAGGGTTTGACAATAGTTTAAAGTAGGTCCATTGACGTTTGTTTTATTTGTTTGCCCTAAAGAAGCTGTCTTGAATTTTTATTGATCTTAATTATTCTTCATCAGCATCATCCAGTCAGCAGCCTCACTACAACATGATGTTTGTGTGAGACAAAGTGAACCAGATATTGTTGCTTTTGTTGAGTTAAGAAAGTCATGATCCACCAGTAAAACAAATTTACAGTAAGACCGCAAGTTACTCATTTACTTTATTAGCATGATAGGTTACAATGCTATGAAGGTGAATCAGTTGAAAGATTAAGACATCAAAACGTTTTGATAGGGAACTATCACCTGAAGAAATGGGCGAAAACGGTCACAACAATGGCACTCAAGGACAAAAAAGGGTTTGAGGCGGATCTCAGTTCATTTACCCAATGGAACAGTGAAAAATTTTTATGGAGGGAATTTGCTCTTCAATAGGCCATTTCCAAGTTGGCTGTGAACCTCATTATGAAAGTGAGACTAAGTGCAAAGTTTTTGTTATGAAAATTACTTTTCACTCATATGCAAATAAAAATGATTTTCATATGAAAAGCTTTTGCACTTAACCTCACTTTCGTAATGAGGTTCACAGCAACTCAGAAATGGCCTATTTATCACGTTATTAGCAGACCAACTTATTTCCACGTGAAGATAGTTTAAGTGGCTTGTGTCGTGGCTTTAGCTTGTTTTAATGCAATGGCTGAGGACCTTAACAACCTTCTCCTGGCTGGGTGAATCAAGCGAGCATTTCAAGCCAACACCAAATGTGTCATTTGTCAAGAGCAGACCATATCAATTCACTTTCCAAACCAGGGCAAGTTGAACTCCCACCATTCAGAGTACCCCTGCGGCAGGAAAGCAGTAAAAGTACAAAAGCAGCTTCTTTAAATAGTCTTCGTATGGAAAAGTATTTTTAGCTATAGTCCATTGGGGTAGTCCATGGACTGGAGGGCAGCGTTTTGTCCATCACCAGTTCTGGTGCTGGTCTCAATTTCAAGTACGTTAGAGCATGATGGAAGGCATATTCCCAGCATTAGAGAAGAGATAACGACAGACCAGTGGAAATCAGTCCTGCTGGTTCCAACAGTCATGTGACAATACTGGAGAAAAATTAATTCTGCATCCAGATAATCACTGAGGATGGTCAACAGCAATGTCAATTCAACATAAAAGACAAAAATGATCGCAATTATCACATTGCCTGTCATCCATCAGGTGAATATGTCATTGTTGCCAAATGTGAACTACAAACATGGTCACAATTATCATACTGCCTGTCATCCAACAGGTGAACATGTTATCACTTCCAGTGCTGGTCTTACTTTTGAGGTATGTTAGAGCATACTGGAGGAAAATTAATCCTACATCAAGATAATCACTGAGGATGGTGAACAGCAATGTCAATTCAACATAAAAGACAAAAAGCGAATGCAATTATCACATTGCCTGTCATCCATCAGGTGAATATGTCATTGTTGCCAGATGTGAACTACAAACATGGTCACAATTATCACACTGCCTGTCATCCAACAGGTGAACATGACATAACTTCCAGTGCTTCCAGTGCTTTGTGTATCTTTGCAAGTCCGAAGAATCTGCTGTTTACAAATTTGCCGACCTTTCTGAGCTCAATGCTCAATGGTGCTCTCAATTTTGAATTATGTTAAGCCTGGTTTACACGTACGACGCAAGCATAAGCATAAACACAAGTATAAGCACAAGAAACCTATGTGTAAACCGGTGCGACGCAAGCATAAGCGCCTTATGCTTATGCTTGCGTCGTCCTGGTTTACACGTACGACGCAAGCATAAGCACAAGTACAAGAGAATGGAACAATTTCCATCCTCTTGTGCTTGTGCTTGTGTCATACGTGTAAACCAGGACGGTGCAAGCATCAGCACAAGCGCAAGGACATAAAACTGAAAAACAGTGACAAGTTGACAGCGTATATTCTAGTTACTCATGCGTTGCCATTTGCAAAATGGTGGCAGCAAATTTTTATGCTTCTGCGCTTGCGTATGTCACCTTATGCTTATGCTTATCGCATGTGTAAACATCCTTGTGCTAATGCTTGTGCTTATGCTTATGCTTGAGTCTTACGTGTAAACCAGGCTATAGAGCATACTGGAGGAAATTCAATCCTACTTCACTGAGGATGGTGAACAGCAATGTAAATTCAGCATAAAAGACAAAAAGCGAATGCAATTATCACATTGCCTGTCATTCAACAGGTGAACATGTCATCAGTTCTAGTGCTGGTCTCAATTTGAAGTACGTTAGAACATGATGGAGGACATGTATTAATCAAGCTTTATACATTTTTTTAACCTTTTCAGTATTAATTGTAAGTCTTTCAAAAAAAAACATTCAAATTATGTTCCCAGCATGTATCAATCAAAGCTTTTTATGCATTTTTTGTTTTACGTTTTCAATGTTTATTGTAAATCTTTCGAAAAATAATGATTCAAACATTGAACAAAATGTCCATAATTGTTCGCCTTAGGTTTAAATTACTATTTACAAGGCAAAAAAAATCAAAAAAAGATAAACAAACGTTTTCAACTGATCAGTCATTTTCAGGGTGAAAAGACTGTCCGCTTAAATTTGACATAGGTCAGTCATATCTATTTGCTTAAGGGGGCATTACGGTTGGATTTTGTGAAAAATTCGAAAAGTTATGAGTTTTCATTGTTACTTCTCATTGCCTACTTGAATCCATCTAGTTTCAGAAAATATATTTACTTTTTGCCAACATAATCTTTTTCCCCTGAGAAATAAAAAAAATTTTTAAAAAAAAACAAACATTTTCGATTGATCAAAGTCATTTTCAGGGTGAAAAGACTGTCCCCTTAAATTCGACATAGGTCGGTCAAATGTATTTGCTTACCGTGAAGTTGACGAAAAAACAAGTTTTTATTGTCCAGACTGTGATGTTGGCTTGTGGGCGGTTCTGTACTTGAATGAACAATAACAGAAATAGTGGCAATCAGTCACAGATGATACGTATGGTCCTAATAATTTCAAAAGAAAAGATAAAACTGAAGGCCTAAACATAGTGAAGCTACCTATCTTTAGTATCTATTTTTTCGTTTCTGTTGTTTTCATAACGGACCACCTTGATCAGAAAAAGTAACTTGTTCAGTGGTCAGCATAGGTACATATTGGGTGATTTAGGTATCACATGAATCCAAAGATATTCCAGAAAACAACTAAAGATGAGGGATTTTTTTTAGCTTTTCATTTTTATTTTATAGGAGATTAAACAAAGACCCACGCAATATAAGGAGCCTTGGACCAGGCAAGCAGTCAGTCATTTCATTCTAGACACTTAGCTGTCAACATCTCCGGGTCGCGATACACACTAGTCTCTTATTTCTGCTATTACGGCGTACAGTGCTAATAAAGACCAACAAAGGCCGTCATTCCAAGACTCTTTTTTCCGAATCAGAAAAACCTCACGCATGGAAAGTGTTTGTAAAATGTTAGGTGGAGCTGACATTGCAAATAGAAAATGCATACGGGTAAGTACATATCACTTTCTCTTGGATTCCTTTCTGTTACATTGATTCTCTCTGTGTTGTTGTTAGCCTCTAGAGCTATATTTCATGAACATTTTTGTTGCCTTTCTTTTCGTAGGTAACTCTCGAGATTGACGAGAGCAAAAAGGATGAAGTTTTGTCTTCTTCAAGAAACAGAGCGGGCCTGTGAAGTTGTGTTCGTATGGTGCATTCCAAAGTGGAAGCGGTAAGTAGACTATACTGAGTTCGACCATTTGATTTACAATGTATCTCGCCTTCATAAACTCGTTTCCTTGAAGATTGCAAAGTTGATTGCATGAAAGAGTTCAGCCAGTGAGAAAAGCCGAAAAACTGCTTGAGGATAATTTGATATAACAGCACCGTTTTGAGAGAGCAATAGTTTTTGAATTGAGCGCTTTTTCTTCATGCTAACAAATGTAACTTGATTCCCTGGTGTCGAAAGTTACATCATTTTGCTTCTGCCGATAACTAAAACATTCAATGTGACCTTGCATCCGTTGTTACATGTACTTTAATTAGAACAGTGGGTAATTCTGCTTGTGCGAAATTGTTTGTGGCAACATGAACTTTTGCAGATGAAGGAACAATTTCAAAATTTTTGGTTTAGTTTCCCAAAGATATGGCTGATATGACATGGTTTCCAGTGGTCAGATTAGTAGTACTGATATTTACTGCATATGATCAAGTGAATAACTCTAGGAAATGCAAACCTTACCAATTCCCCTCATGTAAGTTATTTCTCTGTAACAATATAGTTGTGTGCACAACTCATTGTAGTTACCCTTGAGTTGCCCCTCTTCACTTCTGATTTATTATTCTCAAATATTTATTTTTTACAGCGAGGAAGCGTTTTGCCGTGCCTGACGATGACGAACCTGTTCACCTCCTTCCCAAGAGAAACAAAGAAGCTGTTGCTTTCTGCAACAACAATCAGTCCAGCAGAGCAGCGCCGCCGCAAGTTCAAGAGTTGCCAACCTGTGACTTCTGTCTGCACCCTCCGTGTATTACATCTTCCGATTTCAAACCCAATGGAAGATGTGATGCGTGCACAACAAACCACACAAAAAGGCGCAAAGACTATAAGTGGTACTGGAAGACCTTGAAGGACAATAGGCTTTGGTACAACCCTACGTATCTGGAGAAAAAACAACAACTGGGTTGCCTTATCGACGACATGAGGTTGATAAAGGACGTTCATGATAGGTGGCCTAACCCCACTGACATCCCCTACCAAGGGCATCTTCGCTTGTGAAAAGCAAGATAACCAAACATGCTCTTACTTGCGTGCACGAGTTTCATCATGGATAGACCTCACTATTCCCTTTCAGCACAAGAAATCTTTTAACAGCTAGTTTACATGTTGAACGATAGGTTTTTTTTAAAGGCAGCGTCGACAACTTTTTGCAGAGTACTTTTTTCTTGATACAAAGTTTAGCATGGCATCTAAAATTATAGGATTCTAATTTTACACTCGTCAGCCTGGCATCCAAATCTACAGGATTCTAATTTTACACTCATCAGCCTTGAATCAATGGACTGTCTCACAATGAACTATAAAAAGCTGTCCATATGCCATCCTTCAACTCGTTGCTTTTATCTGACAGTACTCTGTGTGGGGCAATTCTTTCTGGTTGTCGACTGGTCTGATAGTACTGTTCAGATGTGGCTTCATGCAGCACATTCTCATTTTAAAGAATTGAAATAGAACAGGAAAGTAAAACATACTACTGTAACCACTAAAAGGTCATGTTCTTTACTCATTGGAATTTTGTTTCCAGCTCAAAATCAAAAAACTCTCAACGGGTAAATGCGAGAGTTATACGCGTATGCTATAAGTGAATCCACCATCAATATTATCATACGCTTATTACTTTAATTGCAGCGTCAAATGCGTCATTTACAATTGCAATTAACATTAAATTGTAACTTAAACCAATGCAGTCACACATTAATTATTAATTATCAGGCAATCCCATTTTTTCCAATGATAGCTGGGTAACTAGTAGCTGTAACAAAGTGCTTCATTGTGCTATTTTTGTCCGTGGTCAATCCACTATTTAAAGTTAATCAAGGTTTTCATCTCGCTTATTAAAAATGTTTTTTTCAAGGCTAATGTAAAGCTTATGGTAAAGGAAAGTCTTAAGTCAAAACTGAGGGTCAAAAATCGTTTTGAAGAACCTTTATTGATTAGTAATTAAACTTGAATCAAAGGTCAGGTTAACTCAGGTTTAGCCTAGGCCCAGTTCAGACGAGGAACTTTTCATGAGCCAAACCTAACACCTTGCATTGAGTACATGAAAAGTTCGGCAGCTGAATCAATTGAGAACGACTCAGCTGTTCCAAATTGAAGCAGTTGTAGATATACATTTGTTGTAAATATACATTTTTGTCATGTTTTTATTTCTCAGTGCGACCGTGATCAACGCACAAAAATTTGTTTAAGCAAACATTTCTTTTAAATTTGGTTGAGACTACAGAATTTTTTCCACCTTGTGCAACCAGCCCCTTTGCATCCATTCTTACATGTACTTTTATTAGAACAAAGGGAAATTCTGCTTGTGCGAAATTGTTTATGGCAATGCAAACTTGTTGCTGATGATGGAACAATTTCGAAATTTTCGGTTTAGTTTCCCAAAGATACGGCTTATATGGCATGGTTTCTAGTGGTCATAGATTAGTAGCACTGATATATACTGCATATGATCAAGTGAATAACTCTACGAAATGCAAGCTTTACCAATTCCTTTGCTGTAAGTTATTTCTCTGTAACAATATGGGATGATCTCAACAAGTTGTGTGCATGACTCATCGTAGTTACCCTTGAGTTGCCCTGTTCAATTCCGATTTGTTATTCTAAAATATTTATTTTTTACAGCAAGGAAGCATTTTGCCATGCCTGGCGATGACGAACCTGTTTGTCTATTTCCCGGAAGAAACAAAGAAGCCATTGCTCTGTGACGACAACAATCAGTCCAGCAGAGCCGCGCCCTTGCAAGTTCAAGAGTTGCCAACCTGTGACTTCTGTCTGCATGCTCTGTGTATTACATCTTCCGATTTCAAACCCAACAGAAGATGTTATGGGTGCATAACAGACCACACAAAGAGGCGCAGAGACTACAAGTGGTACTGGAGGACCCGGAAGACCTTGAAGGACAATGGGGCTTTGGTTTTCTAGCTTCTTTTAGCTGTGATATCCCAGCGCATTTACTTAGGGAAGTGCCTGGAAAATTAATGCAACTGAGTTCCACATTTCAAACATTTGATTCAACCAATAGTTAGGGTAGGGGTGGAGGCTTGTTTAAGGCGGGAGTACACCTGAAAGCCGTTTTCACGCCACTTAAAACTGTTTAATGGAAATATCTTGTTCGCATTTCCAGCAATTCAAAAACCCTATGCTCGAAACACAAATCAATGTTTTAGGGTGTTTCGTAAATTTTTGGATGATTTTTAGGTACATTTGGACAGGATTGTAGTCTGCGGTTAATCCTTGACTTTCGACGTTGCTCATCTGAGTCATCAATACGCTTAATATTGTACGGTGTATAGGTTTTCTTCACGCGTTAAAGAATTAGTTTTTCTGAAGATTACTATAATCACTGAATAAATAATTCTGAATGTTTTTTTAGATGCCAAGGATACAGAACGTGTGAGTACAACACTAGGAAGAAAAGGGTGCGGCTGCGGCAGCAAGGGTAAGTCAACGAACCAGTTGTCTTGCAAAGAAAAGGAAGCGGAAGCCTCCAGGTGTGCCTGTGTAAGAAGAGGAGAGCAATGCCACAAAACATGCAAATGCCGTCACTGCGACAACAATAAAATCGGACTGAAAGAGAAAGACACGCACGGATGCAGATGCGGAGAAGAGTGCAAAAGCAAGGACCCATCATTCCTGTCTTGTGTTGATGTGAAGGACAAGATGCCCTTGTTACGTGAACAAAGCAAAGTGTTGTGAGACTTGCAAATGCTACAATTGCGGAAACACCTTTGGGGCAAGGAACACGGAGAACATAGAGGAAATTCCACAAATTAAGAGAAAATTTTTTTTGTCAAGTCCACCTTCTTTGAAGCGCCGCAGACGAATTCATTATGTGACTGAAAGTAATTTATCCAGGGTAGATAGGGGATGGACTCAGTTTGAAACATGCATACTCCACATGATGGAATCCTTCCTGTACGCAACCAGTGTGCTACCCACACAAGGAAATGTTCACCAGTTATACAACTCTGTCGTACAAAGCAACACAGCAAGACTGTTACAAATTACAGCATCTGTTAAGTCACCTGTGCAAATCAAAGGAAAATTATTATACACAAAGAAAAGGCAAGAAGAAATCAGAAGGCTTAATTTCGGAATACATGCCGTCTTATGACATTGAACTGTCAAGAACTGAGTCAAGTAAGGAAGATTCAAGGCAAAAAAATAACTGATCTGGACACGATGGCTCGATTACGCCATTTTAAAACACGAGTTCACGTTGCTTAGCATTTATTCTAAGT
This sequence comes from Pavona decussata, assembly GCF_977016875.1. NCBI lineage: Eukaryota > Metazoa > Cnidaria > Anthozoa > Scleractinia > Agariciidae > Pavona > Pavona decussata. The sequence continues at coordinate 503,114 of NW_028145711.1, forward strand.
CATTTCATGTTTAACATGCCGATCGCATGACACCATCAGTTGCTTTGTTTAACAAGCTAGGTTGGATCCCGTTTTATGAGCAACATAAGATTGATAAATGCACAATAATGTATAAGCGAATTAATGGGACTTTGCCGAATTATCTAAATGAACACTTAATTTTAAATAATAAGCGGCACTCCTGCAACACTAGATATTCAAGCACTAATGCTGTTTGTCCTAAATATAAAAGAGAAACAGAAGGAGGACGCTCTTTCGCTGTTTCGGCAACAAGACTGTGGAACAGTACACCAATTGAAATTAGGAAACTAAATTCTGTAGCATGTTTTAAAAAGAACATGTTTGCCAAGATTTTTAAGAAACAACAATTTTTGCATCATTTCATAATTTAATGATTTATTTTTTATCTTATAATCGAATCCTGTCAAATTTTATATTTTAACTGTATATAGAGTACAGTATTTTAGATTGTAAATAGTTGTGAGGGCCACAAGTTTATTAGCCTTTGGCTATTAAGTGCCACCCTCTTTAAATAAAGGCTTTACTTACTTTACTTACTTACTAAGAGTTAAACTGCTACGAACGAGTTCGCACCATAGCGAGAAAGTTGAAAATCCACTGTCATGTGTTCACCTCCTCCATAAGGTACAGTATTGTGCAAAAGTAATGCAAACGAAATCCGACGAATTTCGCGAATATTCGACGATAATTAGCGAAATTTCGTTTGGAGCGATTTTACGGCAATATTTCGCGAGTCCTATTGTTTTAGCGACAACGATATTTCGCGGCACTTTGCGATAGATCGAGCGAAATTTCGTGGCGCTCCACAATAGTTCGAGCGAAATTTCGCCGCACTCTGGGATAGTTCGAGCGATTTTTCATTGATATTTCGTGAGACCTATTGTTTAAGCGACAACGATATTTCGTGGAACTTAGCGATATTTCGAGCGAATTTTCGTTTCTATCCAGTGACCTGTTTCGGCGTGTTTCTTCCTCCCGCGTATTTTTTTTTTTAAACACATCCGTTCATCGCTGTGAAATAAAAACATGCATAAATTCTTCATATACTACACCAATTCTTTTCAATCAAACTTCAAACTCAATGAAACGAGCTAAACTGTGCAAGATTGCAGCTCTTTATTTCGCGGAATGTAACACGACCGCTTCTGAAATATATTCGCTGCGCAAGTACACGTAAGTTTACGCCGCGCAAGATTATACTTGATTGAAGTTGAACCTTTCGAATAAAAGTTTTCAAAAAAAGAACATCTACTCATTTAAAACGCACAACATTTACGGTAGAATTCGGCAAGGAACCAGGGAAACTTCAACTTGACTATCGCTTCCCTTTGAGCAGACTTTGAAAGCCAATGTTTACATTTTTGGCGTAGCTTTACAAATTTGCATAAATAGTATCGAGCTCCAAAGGCAATTTCACGTTTTCTTCATTTTCTGTCAACTGTTTTCGGATTGTAACCATGTCTTTCTCTGACAGATGACTGGATTACTTGTTCATTAAAGCTAGTTTTAACAGTGAAGGAAGCGAAACTTAAAAAGGCGACTTTTTCGACCGCTGTTTTACAAGCTGAGAATGGAAACACGCGCGATCGCTTTTAACTTCACTAAACCAGAACGCTGCACATACTTAATGTTATCTTTCGAATCAAAACTTCGAAAAACAGCAATTCCTTGATTAAAAACGCACAATACTTTCGGTTGTTATTTGATTTGTTATTTCGAGTTTCGAGGATCGAGGAGAGGGTCACAAAGTTCGTTTATTATTTCTTTACATTGTTTATTTGGCACGTGCCAATGAGCATCAATTTGTGGTGTCACTTACCTTGGCGTTGCTTACATTTGGACGGCTTCGTTTTCACTGCACCAATATCACAGAGGTAGTGGGTTCGAATCCCGTCAAGCCTGAATTGTCAATTCTTTTTTTTCACTCTTTATTTTCACTACCGCTTAAGAAGTGTTCATAACCGCGATGATCACTCACGTTACATCAGTCAAGGTTTAGCGTGCAAGTAATATGAACCCGTGAGACCGAACGTGAGGCCTTTAAAAAAGCTTTATGCAAAGAAGTCGTTCCGAAAGTTTTGGACAATTGACGTTAACAATCTCAGCCATTGCAACCTTCTCAGGGAACTCCTTTCATTTCATTAGCATTACACACTGCATATTATAAACACAAGTAGAAAAGAGTGTGGTCATGGAATTTACATTTGAAATTTAGGCACTACTTTCCGTCCACTGAATCGAATGGTCGACTCGTTGGTGAAACAACCACAACTGGCAATTCGTTTTGTTCCATTTTGCAGCACATTCCGCTTTATCCTAATCATTATATTTCTAATACTTCTAGAAACTGAACATGGACTTATCTCAATCAGAGGTTATATTTTCATTTCGTTGGCATCATGTTTTAATAGAGTGGCAACGGTCAAGAAACATTGCAACTTTATGCCACGATCGACTGAAGTGTTTTGTTTACATTTTGCGCGATTTTCAAATAAGCTTACGTACGCAAGCAAACGTGTCGGGCTAACATGTTTGTTTGACTTCAAGCAGGTAGGTGATCTTTCCGTTGTTGTTTTATTAAGTTTGTCATTCATTTGTTAGTAAACGTGTACAAGTCAAATTACGATAAGTTTGGTTCAGGCTTTGGGACTAACCTCACAGCTGTGTGATCAGAAGCGATGTGAATACTACCTCGCTATCGCTCAGGTTCTTATTTACTGTAGTTGTTGCGCGAATTTTCGCTTCTGCGAAATTTCGCAACAGCGCTTTTTTGTTTGACCTTCCGAAATATCGTGCAATATTTCCACGAAGTATCACTCGAAATATCATTTCAAGGTGAAACTTTTCGCTTGAAATTGCGCGTAATTTCGTGCGAAATTTCGCTCGAAAGTTCGAGAGAACAAAGAACGAAATTCGTCGAATTTCGTTAGCATTACTTTTGCACAATACTGTAATTTTAAGCTAACAACGACAAAAATGCGTGTGCAGCGGGTGCAAAGCCATTCTTTTTGCTCAGTAACAGGTTGTTTTCTGGCGATCTTGTAGCTGTAGCCGACGTTGTTCCATAAGGTCCCAAATTATAAGACAACCAGTACTGGGATAAACCAGAGTATATAGATGATGGGAATTTATGGGGAAGGCAGCCACCTAAGTACCACCTTCTAAAACACTGATTTAGATTGTTTGGACTCTGGAGTTTAAAAAACTCTAAGAATAAATAGGTTCACCGTAAATTTATTTTTCCAGCTAGACAAACCTTGCCTAGTTACCCATAACAATTTGTTTTAAAGGAAATAGGCAAGATGTAGTTGTTTGACAAAGCACTATCACCATAAACGACAAGGAGGTTCATATAGGTAATAGTAAAACTTGTGATATTCCTGCTGACTAGGAACACGACCACAATAAAAAGATACTGTGATTATTTTTCGATTTGCATTTATGGTTAATGTCTCGTTGATGTTTGATGTAAGTTACACTTAGCTTTCAGGCCAGTTTTATTTCCAGCAAAGTGAGCACGATAACTTGGATATTACCCACTGTGGCTCTTCCAGCCTTAACATTTGATCCTTCTTGATTATTTATTTAGCCCAATTCAATTGTAAAATTGAGCTTTCCAGAAGTGAATCACGAATTATAATGTGAATTATAATAAAAATACTAATTCAAATTGTATGAAACAAATGATTAGCTTGATCACAATTAGCGCCAGTTAAAGTATTCATACGAAATCAAATTTTTTTTATCTTTTGCGAGTATTTACATGTATGCAGCTTTTTTAGCAATTAAACAACCTCCTTTTCATGAAATATATACGAAAGAATTAAAAATGCATAGTGTTTACATAGTTGTTGTTTTTTTTTTCTGGCCCTGCCTTCCTCACATAAAGTAAGAGAAGTAAAGAGAAGTAAGGTAAATAGTCACTTCAAATCGAGATGGAATTTGTACGAATCCATGTTGTTTATGAAGGAAGAAATACTGAGGTCGCTTTAAAGTAAAGAGGAAGGAAAGTGGACAGACGAGGACATTGAACCGCTGATAAACTTCTACAAGGAGAACCCCCCTTTTGAGAGATATTAGTTTACAAGAGTACAGAAACCGAGATTCTAGAAGGCTAACTTTTAAGAAGCTTAGTGAGTGGCTGAATAAGACAGAAGAAAAGTGCAAGAAGCAGCGGCATAGCCACAGTGCAGTTAAATAAAAAATGTTCATGTTGTCCTTCAGCAGCATGGTTAAGAATATATAAAACTGACAAAGCGCCCACAAAATCTTCAACGTGTTTATTAATTATAGTTTTAGGCCCCGTTCACATGTCTAACGTGCCAGATCTAATCATTACAATAGACTTGGCACAAGGAACTTCAACGGTTTAATCAATTAAATCTGCCAGATTTGTATTATGCTGCACATCCAGTAAAATTTGACAGGGCGGTTGGATAAATAACTGAATTGCAACTAAGGTTAAAAAGTCGAACTTCCCATGTGCCAAATCTCGTGCATAATTTCTTTAAATTATTTCCTACTCACAATTCAACAGTTTTGTGCTACTTGACAAGTGCAGGTCCCCTATGTTCTTCACACCTGAAATTCAAAATGGCCGCAGTGCAGAAAAATATGAGATTCTTCATATTTTTTTGCCAGACAGAATAATGGTAATTTCTTTTTACAACTCCATTTTGTGACAAGCTATCCGTATTTGAAAATGTTCCTGGCTGGGCCATAAGAAAGTCAGTGGCATACTGTTAACATTGCTACAAAGAGAAATGGACAACCACAAACAATGATGACGACATCTCCGACCCTCGATACAGTTGCAATGAGAAAGGGAAACAGAGTAAAACAGACAACAGCTCTTCTTCTACATCATCTTCTAAAAGGTATGCAACCAAATATAAGGCAGCAATTTCCTGCCACAAAGAAAGCAATTTTAGCAACCTTTTTTTCCTTGCGCCTTTATCAGCACATCAGAATATGCACTTGCAATTTTGGCCAGACAGCTTATGTGGGTTTATGAGTAACACAGCCAACAGAACCAATTATTCTTTCAAACCTTGTCGGATTTATAATAGTTTATTTTAGTATGTTTTGTACGCAATGTCTTTATTCGTTGTAACGTCACGAAATGCGCGTGAAAGATGTACGTCTAGGGTAGACCACGCACTCTGAATTGTAAAACAAAGGACGACTGTAAACAGGGAAAGAGTTGTAACCACAACAAATTGGAGTTTGTAACCACACATTTTTGTATTTCCCCATCTATAAGACATTGTTGTAATAGGTTAATCCTCATAATGGAATAGAATTGAGAGTGTAAAGAAGTTGACGAAGGAATAAACGAATTTATAAAATGACAGATACAGTCCTCTGGTTGATTAAGGACCAGCACTGAGAGATATTCTCCGACATTTGCTCCTTCGAGCCAGATACCGACAATTGAATTCATTCAACAAAAGAAACAAGAACGGATATGGCAGCGGCCGTGAAGGCAAAAAGAATATCACGAGGTGGACATAAAGCTTATGTGAGTCAGATCTTGGTAGAAGTTAAAGGCTTCATGGAGGCCGGTGAGTCCACCTCAGAAACACGACCAATAAAAACACAACCTAAGGCATCGCTTGAGGAGCAGCTTGAAGATTTGAGAAAGCTGGATGCAGAAATTCTGAGTGGCCTTGTCGAAAAAGAGGGCGTTACAAAAATGACGAGATCGCCGAAGAGGTTAAAACTGCCAGAACCTTAAAAGGAGAGATCAAAGCCATAACTACAGCCTTAGATGAACTTCTCAGGCCAAAACCAGAAAGTACTGCGAGCCCACAGCAGAACACATAAGTTGTGGGTGGTAATGTGGCCACAAACAGTAACATGGGAGTGAAGCTTCCCAAGCTAGAGGTTCGGCACTTCAATGGAAAGGTTCAAGAATGGCAAGAGTTTTGGGACTGCCATGAGAGCTCTATTCATTTAAACCAAAACCTTTCGAGCATCAACAAATTCTCATATCTACGTGGTCTTCTCGGCGGAGCCCCAACAACAACCATCGCAGGACTTGCCCTAACGACAGCCAATTATGGAGTGGCCATTGATTTGTTGAGAGGACGATTTGGAAAGCGCATTGCAATCAAGAGAACGCACGACAACGAATTGTTAAACATCGCACCAGTTTTTAACGCAAGGGACACTGCAGGCCTTCACAGACTTACCGACAAGATCAAAATCCATCATAGGATGAAACTACAGAAGACCCGAGGAAAGAATTATACAGAATGGAAGATGGAGGATTTGTTAAAGGAACTGCTTAGAAAGCTCGAACTGAGAGACGAACATTGTAGGATGAGCAAGTCTGAAGGCGGCCAGTACACACGAATTGACAAGGACAAGAAGAGAAAAGAGGTCGAACGGAACACTGCCAATGCTTTGTTGGCAAAAATCAACTATTTTTTTGCGTATTGTAAGGGCGGCCATGCCCACCAGGATTGCACTACTTTGAAGTTGGTAGAAAAAAGGAGGCAATTACGTAAGTACAGTAGATGTTTCATTTGTGTACGACAGGGCCATATTTTCCATGACTGAGATTCTAAACTTACTTGTAGTACTTGTAAAGGGAAACGCACGTTCTATTTGCTATAAGGGCGATAGCACAAACAGGGATCATTCCAGTGGCGACCACAATGGTGCTTGTAATGACTTGCCAAATCCTAATTGTGCCAGTAATGCTTGTCTCGCCCACACTACCAAGGCGGGGGGAAGCTATGTGCTACAATCTAACCAAGCAGTCACTGGCCTACCTTTGATGTGAGGGCTGTGGGGAGGGTAGCCGTTGCTAAGTGTACCAACAGGAATTTGAGAGTGAGAGTGTTGTTTGATGTAGGCAGCCAACGGTCTTTTGTAACAATTAAGGCAGTTCAGTCAGCGGGGCTACAAGCAAAAGCTAAGGAATCGATTGAAATCTGTATGTTTGGACAGGAAACGAGGGAGAGTGGTTTAAAGAGAGTTTACGATTTACAAGTGTTTCCATTCCAAGAAGGAAATGGTTCCCAAATGGAAGCGTATGAGGTCCCCATTATTGCACAAATTAGAAACAAGCACATCGAGATTAAGAAAAATGAATACCCGCTTTTGCAGGGCCTTTGGTTTTCATATGTTAGTCGTGACAAGGAAATTCTTGGGGTCGATTTATTGATCAGGACGGATTACCTCTGGCCCCGGTTCCTGGAAAGCCAATTAAACTATTCCCCGATTAAGGCGGGGGTAAACCTGAAATTCGCTCAAAAACTCATTTTTTTGTTTTCCTTGGAATTTGTTGCTTTGGGTATTTAACTTTACTATGTAGAAAAAATTTTCCACCAATTTCCACTTTTTTACCTTTTTGAGCAATTTTAAATTTCGCGCTCCTGTTTAATGACGTAGTTACGATGGCAAAGGCCACAGCATTTTTTTGTTTATCAGTTGTTTATAACGTTTTGTACAGGCAATCAATCACCGAACAAGCAGGATTTAACCAGGGACACTTTATTTAGTCTTATTTAACGTAGTTCCTTAGGGACAAAATCATTATGGGATAGATTTTGTGGTCGTTTCAATCGTGAGTTGACATACACTGTGAACAGAGCGCCTTACACAGTAAGTCCGAGTAACAGTTATCGAAAATGGTCGGAGACAAAGCTAGATCTGTTTACAAAAAGAAGAGAAAGGGAAAGCCATTTTCTGGAAGGCGAAGACAAGAAGGAAAGTCCAAAGAACCCGCTTCTGTTGTTGACGAAATGGACGAAATCGCCTGCTCAACTCCAAGCACATCTCGAGATGAAATCAGCTTTCAGACTCGGACTCTAACGAAACTGTTGGTTTCACGAGGAAGAAAATGAAACATGCCAACAAGAAGCTTTTTTAGATAGCTCTGATGAAGAGATTACCCTCCATAATGAGGAAAGCGAGGGATATCGATTGATCAATATGAAAAATTTATCTACGGCGGTGTCAAACGCACATGTGTGTGAGGAAGGTGAGACATTTTTTAAAAGCATTGCCGTTCTCTGTATTCATTTAACTTATTTTCCATTTCATATTAACCCTTAGCTCTAGAGATAGCTGTTTTCTTCTGAATTACATTGAATTATCTATTAAATCTTGGATCAAATAAGAGAATTTTTTTAGGTAAATTTGTGCATATAAACAACAATGGGAAAAAGTCACATAATGTATAATTCTGACATGAGATCTTAACTGACAATAATTTTACCTGATTTATCTGACGATTTGCACTTTATTTGTCTTCCTAGGTGACCTAACTCTTGAGGAAGACAAAACCACAAACACTGCCAGAGAAACAAGAATACGGTGAAACAAGTGACCCCCAGAAAGAGGAAACAGCAAGAAAACCATACCAAGAACAATCCAGAAAACGCCGCCACAGCAAAATTTCAACTTTACCCGCTGAAGAGCGGATTAAGAAAGCAGAAAAGGCAATTGAAGGCCTAAAGAGACACACCGACAAAGGAACTTGCCCAGTATCTTTCCGATACAAGGCACGAGCAAATGTTAAGGCGGACGAACAGTTTAAGAGCGATGTCAAACGTATCCGCAAAGCAGGATTTTGTGCATGCTCTTACTCGTTTTCACCAAAGACAAATCAGTAGTTTCAAACGTGAACTACAACAAGGCAAAAGGCCTAGAAATCAAAATGTAACTGCTAAGAAAGCATCACACAAGAAAGTCGAGCAGTCAGCATCTAGCGATACAATTGTACAAAAGAGCAATGTAAACAGGATAGCAAATAACTTAATGGAGGAACTCGGCCAGTGCAATGAAATGTTTGCAAAACTGCAAGAGATGACAAATAAACAAGTTGAAAAGTACACTGGCTCACTTCCTGAGTACCGTAGTTTTAAACAAAGGGAAAAGAGTAAACAAATGGCAAATAAAATGCGCAAACAAAGGCATAAAAACACACGCACCAAGACGAAACAAAGCACAACTAGAGGCGAACAAAAAACACATTAAAAACCTCTCAAACAAACAATTAACAGAAGATCAGATCAATCTACTAGGGAAAGAGCTCAAATTTATCCCAACACCCGTGACAAAACATGACCAGATTAGGCGACAACTCTTGCGTGACTTTGAACAATTTGCAAGAAGAATGCGCCCTCAATACATGTATCACGGAGAAGAAAACGAACCGCATCCATTCTACATGAAATCAAACTGGAACCCACCAGTACAAAAGTCTGTAGCCCTAGAGAGTTATTTAGAAGAGGTTAAATTGTCACTTGCGGAAATAAACCTCACAAAGCCAAAAAATAATTTACCGGCCGGAGAACGTGTGGCGCTTGACACCCTTAGAAGTGACAAGCAAATAAATTTAAAGAAAGGAGACAGGGGCACATGCACTGTAGTAATGAGCAGAGAAGACAAAATTAACGAAGGACAGATACAATTGAATGTCATAGAACACTACAGGTCCCTAGAAACACTATGGTAGCAGAAACAAACAAACGAGTTGAAGAATTAATAAACGAACTCTACCAAGGGAATTACATTGATGAAATAACTAAAAAAAGGCTTTGTCAAACACCAAAACTGCCTCGCATACCAATATTCTACACTCTGACTAAAATCCACAAACCCACTCCAGTTGGGAGACCAATAATATCAGGGTGCGACAGACCTACAGAAAGGCTATACTTCTTCGTTGACAAACTTCTTGGGCCTATAGCACAAAAACAGAAGTCATATCTCAAAGATACAACAGACTTTGTAAACTTTCTCGAGAGAACAACACTCCCGAAAGATGTGATCCTTGTCTCAATGGAGGTAACGAACCTATACACGAACATACCACAAGAGGAGGGTATAAATATAGTATGTACAGCATACGCAAATTTCTACAGAGACGGACCTCCCATCCCTAAGCGCTCACTTAAGAAAGCACTCAAACTGATTTGCAAGAAAACTCTTCTCAATTTAACGAATTGAACGGAACTACTTGCAAACACACGGAACCACCATGGGCACTAAAATGGCAGTAGCCTTTGCAAATACTAGACAAAAGCGCTAACAAACCGCTCGTTTGGAAAAGTTACATAGATGACATAATCTCCCTCTGGCAAACCAACAGAGGTACTGTCGACCAGTTCATTGAACAAGCAAATAAACACCACCCAACTATCAAATTTACGGCTGAAATATCATGTACAGAAACGACTTTTTTAGACACAGTTATCTACAAGGGCAAAAGATTCAACAAAGAGTCAATTCTCGACATGAGAACGCACTTCAAACCTACAGAGACATTCCAGTACACGTTCTTCACATCATGTCACCCTCCAGGAGTAAAGAAGGGCTTTGTTAAAGGTGAAGCACTTAGACTCCCAAGGACAAACTCTACAAAGGAAACGTTTGAAGAAAACATGGACAAATTTAAAACACACCTTATGGAGAGAGGTTTCCCGAAAAATTTTATTTACAACACGCTCTCGGGAGTGAAGTTTGAAGGAAGGAAACGGGCTCTCCTCCAACAGAACAATGCAAAGAAACAAATCCTGCCCTTCATAACGCAATACCACCCAGCAGTTCCAAATCTGAAAGAAATCCTGATGAGCAAGTGGTACTTCATACAGCGACAACCATTGTTAAACGAAATTTTCAAAGATCCGCCCATAATATCATACAGAAAGGGGCGTTCACTCAAAGACATACTCGTGAGAGCAAAATTATCACAAAGGCTTGAGAACCAGAACACGTTAGAACCAGAACAGGCCTGCCAACCCCAATTAACACTTCAGCAATTAAATTTTTTATTCTCAGGATAACTAATCTAGGAATAAAAGAACGTTCCTGAAAGCAGATTTATCCCTTAATTTATTAATCCTGGATTAGCAACAGTTCAAACCAGATTAACCAGTTTTTTCGAATATCTAGCAGGAGAGTTTTCCATTTCGCGTGGAGAAAAGGTGAAGGAAAGGAAAGTGGCGGAAAATGCAGTTGAGATTAAGGCCGAGAGGAAAAGAAAACCCAATCTTTCTATCGACGAAATGTCTGTCATTACAGACAGTGTGCGGAAAATATCTTTATACAATCCAGTCAAAGTTGTCAAATAATGTTACCAACCAGAGAAAAAAATCAAATATGGGAAGAAATAATGAAAGACGTAAATGCGATGGGAAAACCCAATCGCACTGTTCAAGAGGTGACGGGCAAGTGGAAGAATCTCCATTCAACAGCTAAAAAGGAGTTCTCCATATTCACAGGTTGTTTTGTCTTTGTTGCAAAGTTACTTTGTTGGTTTATAGTAAGGGAAGTCTGATGGATGTATGAAGACATGTGACAGGAGTCATTTCACATGGACACAAAAAAGCCTGGTGCATTATCGACTATATGAGATTATATGAGCAGCAACTGCAATATGACCAACCGGAGAGCGTGCTACTGACGGGGTGATGCTGAGCGAATACCTTGGCAAATAGAATGTCCGATTTACATCAAAGGGAGCTGCAGGCTTGCCTTACTTTTCGAAGTATTTACGACACATACAAGGAGTTGTAATGTATTGTGTAAACATGGACATGCTGTGCTTGAAGAGGATGAGAAAGCAAAAATGGGCTTAGCGTCGCTTCTCATTTTAAACTGCACTTCCTCAAAGTGTAAGTTTAACAAGTTGTTTTACACATCAAGTAATCTTCGAAGTCAACAGAAGAGTGGTTCTGGCAACAAGGAATATTAATGTTAGACATCAAAGCCTTGTCAAGTTTTGCTATGTAATGAACATGTTAGCTCCGATGAATGACAATTCTTACCAAGATCATGTAAAAGCAGTTAGGAGTGCATGTCAAACGGTGGCTAAAAACAGCATACCAAACGCTGCTGGTGAAGTAAAAACATTTTATGAAGCAGAAGAGGATGGCGTCTTCAATATTGCCATTTCAGGAGATGGGACCTGGAGGAGGAGAAGTTTTTCTTCCTCTTATGGAGTTGTTAAGGCCATGTCAACAGTTACTGGCAAGGCTTTAGCCTGTGAGATCATGTCAAAGAGTGCAGGCTGTGTATACAGTGGAGAGGAAAAGAAGCTTTACCAGAATTCCAGGACTGGTGGGAGGGACATCAGCATGAATGTGCAAGTTTCGCTGGATACTCTGGTGCAATGGATGGAATCGGTTTACTGACCATTTTTGAAAGGAGCATTGAAAAGCACAGTGCTTGTTATGCGGAGTTTCTGGGTGACGGTGACAGCAAGGCCCACAAAAAACTTGAGGCAGTCTACGGAGAAGTAGTAGTTAAAAAGCTTGAATGTGTGGGGCATGTGCAGAAGCGCCTTGGCTCACGCCTTCCTTCCTTGAAAAAGAGACAGGGTAAAACACCCTCACAAGATGGAAAGAGCATTGGTGGACAAGGGAAACTTACAAACAGTAGAATTGACAAACTGAAAGTGTATTATGGCAGAACAATAACAGAAAATACACAATATTGAAACCACAAAAAAAGCAGTCGTGGCTATTTGGCACCACACAAAGTCCACAGACGAGAATCCAGGCCATGATCTTTGCCCGTCCGTTGCAGATTCCCGGTGTGGCTTCCAACGAGACCTGGCCAATGGAACATCTACAAACCACAAGCATGATCATCCCATTCCAGAAGCTGTCGCTGATGCCATCCATCCAACCTTTCAAGCTTTGAGTGATGAAAGACTGCTGTCAAGGTGTTTGCACGGTGGCACCCGAAACCAGAATGAAGCAATCAGTGGCCTGATTTGGCAACGTGCAACCAAGGAGACTCATTCTACTCTGCCTACAGTGGAGCTGGCAACTTTTCTGGTTCTTGCACACTTCAGTGACAGTACAACAGCTCTTACATGTGTGTTGAAACCACTGGGCATTGTGCCAGGCACTCACTGCCAGAATGCTTGTGCTGAGCTTGATCACCGCAGACTAAGTCATTCAGAAAGAAAGGGGACTGAAGAGGCTAAGAAGAGGAGAAAAAAGTTGAGAAATATGAAAAAAGGCTACTCAGAGATATTAGAAGAAAGAGAAGGACGTTCCTATGGAGCTGGGGCTAGGAAGACACACATGTCTTCAGGAGCTATAGCAGTTCAATTTATGGGTGTGGTTCCTTTGGAATTTAAGGAATTTAGCTGGAACAAACTTTGTAACCGAAATGATGCAGCCCATGTGTTTAAACTCCTGTGCTGGAATGAAAAGGCGCCCCATCCTGGCAATTTTTATGTAGGTTACATGAGGAATTTAACTCAACTGTGAAAATAAGTAACTTCAAACAGTATTGCATCTAGTGTTGTAACCAAAGTTTCACCTGTAGTTACAAACGTTTCTAAATAAATGTCTTAAAAATAGCCATTTTCAGATTTTCAGACTATTAAGCCAACTGAGAAAAAGTTCACTCCCATAAACTTTTTTCTTTGCCTTTGTTCTACAAAAACCACCAACAATTTATTTGCAACTAGACAACTGCTACAGGGACTGCAAGAACATCCGTATTTTAAGCTTTGTTGGTGAAAGCTGGAGTTTTTAAAAAGGTTAGTGGCATTTGATTCCTTAGTTTTTAAGAGCTTCTTGCCCCCAAAATTAGTGCTTAACCGGATGTAGGACATCAAAATTAGTGCTTGACCGGATGTACGACATATCGGACACGACAACAGTCAACCGAATTCTGGTCAGTGGATTCTTAAATTTTAGCTCCCAGACTTCCAAAGGCAAAAGAACGCCAGTTGCCATCTTGGATTTTGTAATTCGTATCTTTTGAGCCATTTTTTAGGGTTTTTCTCAAAAAATTTGCTATTTCGTCAACCATCAATTTTTACGGGAAATTTTAAAGATCTTGCCATTATGGCATGTGCCAACCAGCATTTGACACAGGACAAAATGTACCATTATCTCGACAAAAACTTCGATATACCCAACGATGGGGTCATTTCTGATATTGAAGAACTCTATGAAGATAGGTTGGATGAACAAGATGACAAGTTCGCCACGCAAGCAGCAGTGCTGCTGTTGTTGACAACTGTATTTAAAGAAATATAATCCAGGAAACAAATGGCTATGCAGGCCAGTCATTTGCAGCCAAACATAAAGGCCCTGGCAGTTGGAATGATCTTTCTTTGGAAGAACTAAAGGCTTTTTTAGGACTTCTTATCGGTATGAGCATGAATAGATTGCCATGTCTTCGAGATCACTGGTCCTCAGACTGGATTCTGGGTATCCCAGCATTTGCTAAAATTATGCCATGTGACTCTTAGCTATTTGGAACAATATCGAACTGTGTGACAATACACAAAAATGCCTCAACCAGGAGAGCCAAACTATGACAAGCTCTTTTAAGTGAGAAAATTTTTAGAAGATCTGAAGACAAACTTCCGTCTCAACTATGATCCTCACCGTCAGCGAGCCATTGATGAGGCCATGATCAAATATAAAGGAAAGACATCACTGAAACAATATATGCCTATGAAGCCCATCAAAACGGGCATTAAAACATGGTGCAGGGCAGACAGCACAAATGGATACCTGTGTGAATTTGACATTCACACTGGTAAATCCCCACAGGGTGTTCAACATGGTTTGGGATATTCTGTTGTCACCCAGCGGATACTGCTGCCATTCAAAGACCAAAAGTCTGCTGACGTCAGGTGGCTCGATAGTCTGAAAATCAAAAACTTTTTGCATATTTTGATTTTGTGTTTTAAGACATCTTTGGCCATTGTACTTTCATAAAAGCTAGGTTTGTTTGCCAAATTGTACATGATTTTACATAAATTTCAGAATTTTATCTTAGTGTTTGGTAACCATGGAAACCAATATTGTTTACGTGTTGTTTTTTCCCCGAAAAGGGCTTTTTTTTCAGTTTGAATCTATCCTGAGCTATATGGAAGACTGGTAACAAGTTTGTGTAGCTAGGGGACATCTCGTTTCAATTACATGCTGTAGTTTGCGGGAGAAAAACGTGTTTGTGACGGAGAGCGAGTGTTTACAATTTAGTAGTGAAATCTTTTCAGTGAAAACATGCCTCCAACGAAAGTTCACAGTCGAAAAAGGAAAAAGAGAAGATTTACTGGTAACCAGTACACGAAGAAGAATAATTCTTCAACCCAAACTGTTCCAGTTCGAGAAGAATGGACCAAGAAAATCGACGAGTTGAGTGGAGATGCCGGAGGTGTGAAAGTCGAAAATTTCAATTCGTTGCCAGCTTCACAGCGTAAAATGGAGACGCAGGCGGATAATTCTGCAGACGAAATCAGTGAAAGTGAAGGTGAAAATCTACAAGGTTTTAGATTTGTTGACATCTCTGTCGTTGCCTTGGTATTCGAATTGTTGCAATGCCCTTCCTACAAACGGGGAACTCTTTCTCTCGAAGAAGATGAAGAGTCTAAGATGGGCTTAGCTTCCCTTCTTACGTTGAAGTGTTCCAAAGGGAAATGTTCCTTTTCTCATTCATTCTATACTGAAGCTGAAGTATGATCTGCTGTCATGGAAAGAACACATCCCGAAAGAAACAGTGGATGGCAAGAAAGGCACACCTATCAAGTGGTTACTTAAAAGAGTCATGGCCATGAAGTCAACATTTTGACTGGTCTATCCAAGATCTGTTCAGGTAGCAGAAGCGGCACTGGCAGTTCCAGTCTCCAATGCCTGGCCCGAAAGAGGGGCCAGTCAGTTGAAATTGATCAAGACTAGGATAAGAAGTCAGATCAAGAACCATATTTACTTAACACGTCTAAAACCATAAGAAGATACGGGTAACCTTTATTTCATTTATTGAATTGTTGCATTTCAACCAGATCTGCGCACCATATTTCATCAATATGATTGACAATAACACACTGCCGAGTGAAGTTACGTTTTATTGGTTTATGTAATTCATCCACTAATTTTTCTTGCCAATTTTTTTTCACTCAACGGCTTTTGACCTTTTTTTGAAACACCAAGATCCAGTTTTTGTTTTGTTTTAATCACATTTCTGGCCAACCAATGACCCCATTGTCTCTCATTGCAAGGCACCTCATCCAAGGATTTGACCTCTTTTCGGTCTCCTTTTTATCTGCCGTAACCTTTTTCCCCTGATGCAGACACTGATGCAGTTCAAGAATGCTGATCCAACAGCTCAAGGTCTACACCAGAGGATGAATAACACCAAGTTTGTTGGCACCATGCTCTTGATGGATGCAGGTCTTACCCACCTAAAGACTCTAAGCAAACTGTTCCAGAAAGACCACACATGCTACACCTCCATCAGACCTGCACTACAAAGCACCAAATCAAGGATTGCTGACATCTGGTCCTCCCTTAACCTTGTCTCTGAGTTAGAGAAAGCCATTCAACCAGGTGATTATGCTGCTCTGGAGCTGGAGTTCAGTGAGGATGGTCTAGTCCAAGCATTCCTCAACAACCTTGTAGTCAACTACACAGCTGCCCTTGAAGTGAACTTGTATGGAAGATTCCTTAAGGCAGCACCTGTTCTTGAGGCATTTTCCATCTTCAATCCAACGTGCCTTCCAGACCAGGAGATCCAGCCTTTAAGTATGGTGTAGACAGTGTAGGAGCGCTCTGAAAGCAGTTTCAGTTTGACAAACAAACTCTTGCCCAGTGGTACAACTTCAAGTACCTGATGTCATCATAAAAGGTACCCTCCACTGTTCTCCGAGGAAACAATGACTTTTCCCTAATTAGTTTATTCTCAGGAAAGTTGGTAAGGAGTAGGCCTCCTATTGTATCAACTTCCCTCGCATCATGGATGCTGCCCAGATTTGCCTGACCCAGCTTATATCCAATGCAGTAGTGGGACGAGGTGCAAGTGCAGTGAAGAGGGTAAAAACAAGGCTGAGAAGTCGCCTCAAGAATGATATGTTCTCCAGTCTCCTGCACATTACACTGAATGGTCCTTCCCCACCAGTCTGAAGAGTGCAAAACCATGCCAACAGAAGCCACAAAAGTCTGGAGAAAAACCCATTTCAGAAATCTGCCATCTAACAGGAAGCTCCTGATGGTTGGAGAATCAGACCATGAAGCCAGTCTTTATCACCCTGCTGCAAAAGTTGACATTGGTGTCCAAGTTGAACTTCAAGATGACCTTCCAGCTTCCGAAGCTGGGGAAGACAATGAAGTATCTGTGGAGGCTCAGCTTGATCATCATGTTCAGATTGCAGCCCAGCCAGTTACCAGTGAAGCTGATTTATGTCATGACAAACTTGATGCTATGGATATGGGAGATGTGGAATCTGCAGTTGATTCTGACTTTGAGTTTGATATGGACGATGATTACTGATGATTGGTCTCGTATGTTAGCTTTCAGATGATTTCTATACCCTTTGCACAAGCACAGGGTGTACACATTTTGCAGTTATACATCTATTATATCTAGCAAATGAGTACACTGCATAAAGAATGTCACTAGTTTGTGCCTAACCACAGTCGATGAATTAGATGGTTAAAAAACAGGATGTCAGCCACAAGTTTCTTTGACTTACGTGTTTATTGTGTTTGAGTCTTTAAAGACATCCATCATGTTGTAATTTACACAAGTAACAGTCCATCCATTGAGTGAACAAAAATCTCCTCTCGCTTGGAGTGGGTCAGTGTTTATCCTTCAGTAGTTTTCCTTCAGTGATTCTAAGATTTCTATTGAGGTTTCGAAGAGTAAGGCATGTATGAAGCACAATCGTCCCTGCATCATTTTTCAGTCTTCCCTTTCTCTCCTTGTTGTAGTGAGCAGTTTGCTCTTATGTGTGTTTGTTCTTGTGTCCCTGACCTTAACATTTACATATTTTTTCTTACAGCTGGCTGCCTGGCATTTTTAACTTTTAGGTTATTTCGGGCAGCCAGCACCCCTATAACCTATCGTATGTATATATTTATATTTTCTGTTGTAGTAATAATGGGGTGATATAAAGTATTGTTGTTGTTGTTGACGTTTTCCCTTCTGTTTTTTTTAAGCTTTTTGTCCTTTAGTTTAGCTTTTATTAACAGTTTTACCGTGATCAACACCATTGCGTTTGCTGGTGTTGCCTTTGTTATGCAGCTCTCTAATTGTTTGGTTTTTAAGTTGACATAAACGGAATAATCTCTGTCATACTCTCTACCTCATTTTACTCTCGTGGTTTGGTCACATTTTGGTACCAGAGTGGGATACTGAGAAGATTTGGTTTAAAGTAGGAGAAGCAGGAAACCACAAGGAATAATCTCTGTCATACTCTCTACCTCATTTTACTCTCGTGGTTTGGTCACATTTTGGTACCAGAGTGGGATACTGAGAAGATTTGGTTTAAAGTAGGAGAAGCAGGAAACCACAATGAAATAGACTTAAAGCAATAGAGACCACTTCCATGATGACTGACATGGAGCTACTCAGGACCAAAACTGCTGGACTCAAAGAGCAGCAAAAGAGAGCGTATGAACTTTTGAAAACTATACAAGCCTCCCAGGCTATTAGAATCTCCAAAAGTGCATGCCATGCAACCCTCAAGCAAAACACGACAACTAGTGGACCCAAATGAACAGAAATTAAGTAAAAGTAGCAGCAGACAGAGACAGTAAACTATCAATCATGACTTTGTTGACAATGTAAGACGTGCAATTACCTCCAGGGGTCTACCTCTCTCCAAACAAGCGCAAGTTATCTTATTGTACCTGGACAGGCCAGTGAAAGAAGAAATGAAGCTGTTCTACAAACGTGACTTAAAGGAACCAGACTAAATCTTCAGCATATTTCAGACCCCATTGGAAAGGAACATTTGGTGCCCGAACTCCTAACGAACTCCTATAACCAGAAACAGTTGAAAGGTAAAACCCTTCGCTCATTTTCATATGAATTAAGGAAACTCAAAGTGAAGATCCAAATGAAGCAACCCAAAACAAGTGTAAGCAACCACATTTTGAGGGAGCACTTTTGTGGCAATGTCTAGGCTACCCTGCTGCGGAAAGAATTGAAGTTTGTACACACCCACCCAACCTCTTGTTCCTTGATGTCCAGGAAGAGGCAATCCACTGGGCCAGAGAAGACAAAAAGGCCTGTGGAACTCAGCCTGAGATGGTTTCTTCTTAGGCAGACAACTTGTTCCCAACAGCCCCCATCACTCCCATCAAAACTCTGCAAGGTCACAAGAAAGCAATGAAAGACCTCACAGCAAACATCAAAAGGATGAATTCCAGACAGCAAGATCGTAGAGGACAGAAAGCACAGCCTCAGCTCCAACAACCATCTCCAAGATAAAATGTGGTCGCAGACATTACTTTCGGTGTGGAGTGCCCAACCATTTTGCCCGAAATCGCAAAACAAGGAATCAACCTCCCCCTGTTATGAACTTCCCTCTGTGACCACACTCAACCCATTTACACTACCCCCTGCTAATGAGAGCCAGGTGGAAGGAGGTAATTCTGCAATTATTTATTTGTATTTTTATATCCTTCTAAATAGTTTTTATAACTTTTGTTAATCGGGTATTTTACCACTTCATTATGGTTTACAGTTTGACTATTAAGTCAGCATTGACTGCCTTTTTCAGCTACTACAGTGCCATCATTGTCTGCCCTATCAATGCCACTCAGCCCATCTGTTTTAAGTGCAATCAGCACTGCTCCTGATGTGATTCACAATGTCACTTCTAGATGTCTCACTCAACAACAATCCTCAGTATTGGGGTTAAAGATTTGAAGGTTGGGCTGGGCTTTTTTCACATACTAGCAGAACCCAGTTTCTCAAATCTTGCTAAGGAAAATTTGTAGAGTCACACACGGAAAAGGATGACTTCCACCTTTATTCCAGTTCCTTGAGAACTCGAAGAAATGAAGCGACTTAGCTTAAGATTTTAACCAACACAGATTCGATCTTTGAGTCAGCCACCCTGGTCAGCAGTTAACTATGACAAGTCAAGGCCCCTGCTAATGACCTGCTGCTAGACCACCAAATGTCAGCTTGATGAAACTGTAAAAAGCCAAACACTCTGTCTCCAAAACCAGCAAGTGTTGTCCCAGAAGCTTGATAGGATCACGACAACTCTGATTCTACCACATTGTTTAAGTCATCTACTCAGGCCTCCAAGGGCGCAACCAACAAATCTTTAAGCGAACCTTCAGGCCATCCAGTGCCCTCCGGTACAAAAGCAAGTGCTGACGAGGAGATAGTGAAGGAAACGGCCTATCGACAGTTGAACTTTTTTACTAAAACACAAAGCCTTGGCCACGACCATGACTTTTATGTTAGATTTGATTATTCAGTATTTAATTTTCTGTCTTGAGAGTTCTGAGTATGGCTACATGATCTGTGTTACAAAATCTGTACATTCTTCCACATATTGTTTTTTTACAGTTTTATGATAAGTTTTGCTTTCCCTGTAATGCAAATAAGTTTTTTCTCCTGAACTTGTTAGTTTTTTATACAATTTATTCTATAGTGTTGGTTTTTATTTGCCTTTTCTGTATTTTATCTTTATTCTCATGATTGTATTTAGCAGTCGCATTGTATTGAACGATAGTGTCTTCATGTAGGTACGCAAAGTTTTTCTTCCACTCAGCAATTTCATGTTTCCTGAAATTATTCTCCCTTAACAAGTTCTGTACGGAGAGAATCTATCCCTAAAAAAAATATGTAATCCTCTGGTTTCTATTTTAAATTCTTTCACTTGGTACCCCGTTTTGACTTTCCAAATAAAGCATGGACTTACAATATACAGTAAGAGGCAGACCAGAGTGTGGTCCACCTCACCTCTGGTCTACCGATCTTAACATATCGCAAAGCTATTTAATGAATTGAATATTCAAAGAGATCAACATAAGAAAAATATTGTGAATTCCAGGTTATGGGTTGACAATGAACATGAGGGACCTCATTCCCATCAGCACTACTCTTTCCCTTTTCTTTTCTTGCCAGACAGTAAATACACACCTGGTTTGATCACGTATATCACGCATAGATCACGTATATCTACTGAGTAAGACACACTTATCATGGCAGCCTTTGCTGCATATGTTAGAGAGAATTTCAATTTCAAATTTTGAAATTGTGCTTTGGAATTTTCATTTCTACAAATAAAGGCTGACAAGATGTCCAACAATGGCCAAATGCAGGCAACTCGCCGTATCACAAGAGTTCATGTGAGTGTTTCTTGTACTGTTTTATGCAGGTTTACCTAGCATATTTGACACCACTGCATTTTATAAATTTCCCACAAAAAAACTTTGTACAGTCTTTAATTTGCTCATGCTGCATGTGAGACACTGCCATTTTTCATTTATTTATTATTATTGGATTTTTCTTTTTGTCTTTCAACCGAATTGCCTGATTGGGTGTCTGACCAAAGGGAACACAGAAACCATAGTGACTCCCAGCTTTCCAGCCCTGGCTGGCACTCCACTCCCAGTGAAGAATATGGAATCCCCAGGCAAAATCACAGAGGACTACAAATTTGGCTGCCTTGCCCTGTCCTGGTCCAGCACTACACCAACATCTAATCTATTGAGATGTGAATCAACACAGCAAACCAATCCAATCATTCTTCAACAAAAGTACAAGTAATTAGTGCAGTTTGACTGTTTTTCGCTTTATAGCGGGTCCTGAAGGGGTAAAATGGAAACTGGGAATGGGCTTTTTTTTCCTGGGAAAATGGGATTTAGGTCACTGGGACTGGGATTTAGTCACTGGGAATGGAGAAAATGTCAAAAATGGGAATGGGATAAATACTTTGTAACCATCCGCCATGACCAGTCGAGACATCACCTATTTCCTGGGGTTGAGAAAAGCAAAAAAAAAGTTAAAGCACCTTGTTTGGCCAACTCTTAGCATGTTCAGCCAGCGTCCGCACGTTTTATTTTCCCCCAATCAATTTGCGGTCAACTAGATTTGTGTACAGTGGTGTACAGCCAAAAGTCTACAGAGCATGCGTATTTCTATAATACCAATAACATGGCAGGAGCAGAGTTGTTGTGGATGTTACGCACTTTTCCACTCAAACTGTTGTTATAAACACCGAGAACTGTAAACTGGAATTAACATTGGATTGTTCAACAACCCGGATGGAGAAGAATATTCATAGAATGAGTGGCATAGAGAAATCGAGTAGACGAAGGGGATTTGCAGATTTTGCTATCCAAGTGTTTTACAATTGTATAAGAGTGACAGGCCTTAGTTTGGCTCTCAGGAGTTTATCTTTGATTGACTGCCCTTTTTTGCAACATATGAGGGGCAGGTCCTTGCACATTTCTTTGAGCAATGGTTGTTGCTCTATTAAATGCCAGTCTTTCATGAGGATTTGTTTTAAGTTTGGCACTGCTGGGTGGTATTGTGTAACGAAAGGCAAGATTCGTTATCCTTTGGTTTTTGAAGGAGTGCCAGTTTCCTGAATTGCACTTATAAGAGGGTTCTTTGAACAAGGTTCTCAGAAGAAGAAGAAGAAGAAGAACCTTTATTGATTTATAACGCTCAGGGTAGCCCCTTCAGATGCAAAAAGCTGTCTGTAATCAATGGGAGCCCTGAGCACAACAATGTACTAAAACTATAATATACATATCCATTAACCTAATAGGATAACAGGATAACCTCTTTCTCATAGGCGTGATTTAAGATTTTGAATTTGCTCTTTAAATATTTTTTTAGAATAGTTTGTTCTGCAACTGCCATTTTTGTACACATGGCTGTATGATGGGTTTGTAGGTAGTGCTTTCCATAGAATTGGAATTAATTAGTTATTGTAGGTTTCTTGGGGGAGCACACAGATGGGCAAGTACAAATCCCAACTGTTGGTTTTTTTCCCTGCAGTTTTGTGTTCTTTGCAGTGAAAGACTCACATTTAAAAACTTTTAAATAGAGAACATAAAACATAAAATCACACTTAGATTACTGCAGTGAAATATAGCACCATTGTGGTGCCGGAAACACTAAAAAAAGGCCTTGTCCTATGATAGATTACTTTCGTTAATTGGATTACACAGCATGTTAGAGGGTTGACCCATCCCATATACACTAATTACAATCAATTAATGTTTCCAAGATAAAGCACCTTCTACAATAAGAAACTTATTCAATATAAAAATCACAAATTATAATCTTAGGGGCACAAAGTTGCTCACTTTGCCTGAAGAAAATAGTACTAAACACGGACTAAGATCTTTTTGGTATTTCACTACGCCAACTTGGAATGCTTTACCAGATTTACAATGCTTTACAATTTTTAAAAATGATTCCTCATACAGGATTTTATTATTCGAAAAGTTTAGAATTTTTTGTATGTGGCTAAATGTAATTTATGCAAGGTTAATCTTGAGCTAATGCTGCCGGCGGTCTCGCCCAGTTTGCACATGATCCGTGGGGGCGCCCCTTTGGAGTTCGCAGGGGCAAACTACGTACAGCCTTGCTTGCTAGTGATCGTTGTGATCACTACTTCTGTGAGGGAATCTTTGCGGATTCATTACCATTTTTTCATTAGCATTTTTCCGTCATGCCTCGTTCTACGCAAAATAGTCAAGCGACGCCACTCGTTGAGGTTGAAGCCGATGCGAATCGTCCGTCTTCCTGCGATGTTGCCGGTGCGTCTTCGAGCAATGCTTCGCCTCCTGGGGTTGCCAATGCTTCCGCTGCCACGAATCCACCCTCTCAACCGTCCCCGGAGTTTCTGGCCACGGTTGTGCAAGCTGTGAAGGCTGCTCTGGCGGCGGACGAGGCTTCGGTAACTTGCCCAGCTTCTACGGCTCTGCCAAACTCAGGCCAATCTTCGTCGACCGCTAGCTTGTCCAGTCCGATGTCCTTTGGGGGCTTCCCTCGCTGCTATCTTTGGAAGCCTCCGCTTTTGCTGCTTCTGGAGCGGGCTTTGCTGCACATTCCACGTCTGCAGGAGCTTCTGCTGCTCTTCTATTAATATTTACTTTGGATAAAATGAAAACAGCAACTTTAGCAAAAGTGAAAAGCTCTTTCCGATGTTTTAAAACGTTGAGAGAAGCCGTCGTTTGGACGTAGAAAGGACCGTGCCATGATGAAAACACCGGGAAGATTTCAGTCACGTGCTAGGCAACCAAATTCCTTCACGTGTATCAAGTTTCATTCCGCAACAACACAACGCGGAAAAAAAATTATAGTAAGTTAAGTTACGGCAATTCTTGGTAGGAAACCTGGACGCTTTGCAGTTTGTTATTCAGCCACAACGGGAGTAGTAGTGCCTTTTCACTTATGCCCAACTGGTTCCATTGTAATTCCTTCAAAAAGACCTGGAAGCGCTCTCTTCTTTCGTCGACTAGCATTCGAGCTTTCACTGACCTTTGCGTTGCTTCGCGTATCGAAAGGAATTGTGCGAGTGAGGTTTAATGAATTGTTTTGCACGTTAAGCAAATAATTTTTGGCATAATGCAATCCGAAATATTATTACAGTTACCAGTTCAATTCACGAGTTCGCTCACAGAGCGCTTTGATTATTTCCCTTGAGAGCAAATGCGCTTCCGTGAAATTTATCACATCTAAAACCCGACAGTTCGCTTATTGTCCTCAAAGAACATGAAAACAAAGCGAACAATTGCCTATTCAAACCCAACCGCGTCCTGCCCTTCACCGCGGCTTAAGTCAACCGAAAAAAACCTAGGTGAAACCGAGGTTTTTATTGCAGTTAGACGAGGTTTTGCCTAGGTGAAACCGCAGATCAAAACCGCGAATCCACTGAGGCAAATTCGCGGCAAATGGTTCCATAGTTTCGAGCGGTACTGTAGGCCAGCTTTGGTTGTTCCCACTTTTGTGTCGACCTTTTTGCCCCCGAACCCCTCGCATGCACTGTCCATTGCCAACATGGCCACCACGTCGTCCCAGGATCGCGTTTCATCTGCCGTCACGTTGCCCCAGGCCAACATTTCGTCCGCGACTTCGTTCCCCGTGCTGAACCAGCCCTTCATTGTCGGTCCTGGCTTCTCCCCCATTCCCGCAAAAGTAGTCGGCCAAGTGGTGGTGGGGAAGTTCATTGACCTGCGCAATCTGCTCCCGTCGACTGTTGCGTCTGCTGATCCCGAGCCTCAGCTGCTGTTTGACGGTCGGCTTGTGCTGACCTCTATGCCAAAGACGCCTGAACGCCGCATTGAGGACATCGCCTCTTGGATGGAGGTCTTCTCTGTCTATTGCCTTATTATGATCTCCTTCTTCCCGCACCACTCTTGAGACCTATTGCAGTATAAACTACTCATCCTGAGGACATACCGTCAGTTTAGCGGGAAGGTTTGGCTACCCTATGACAGAGCATTCCGGGAGCATGCTGCAGCTGCAAATGTACTTGACTGGTCGTCCATTAACGTCCAGCTATTCAATTTCCATGCTGCTGGAGCCTCGGCTCGTGGACCCAATGTCTCTTCCCCTGACTCATCAGAACCAGCTGGAGCCAGTACTTCTCAGATTCTGTGCAAGTCATGGAACAGAGGTCGTTGAGTGGCCCCTTATGCCTCATGTCATTACGCCCACCGCTGTTCCAGCTGCTCTGGCGCTCATCATGCCGCCGCTCGCAATCCCCGTCCCATTCCTCCAGCAAGTCTCGGCGAACATGAACCCTCCCTTTTTAAGCTTAATGTTCGCCGTCTGTTGCTACTTGGTCCTTTCTATTTTTCATGACATAGCAGGAATAAACAGTTCTTTTATGATATGCTATTGTATGATATTGTTTGTTTTCCTTTTCCTAGTGCCACTTCCCCCGGTGTCGGAAATAACTCCCCTCAAGGTGGATCAGTTTGCCTGGGAATTGCAAAATCATCCGAATCGGCCGCTTTGTAACTTCGTCCTGGACGGCTTGCGCTACGGTTTCAAGCTGGGTTTTCAGCCTGCGCTTTCACTAAAATCAGCTAAGAAAAAAAAACCTTCAGCCTACCAGCAGCCCATGGTCATTGATGAGTACTTCGCCCATGAGGTTTCCCGGGGTAGGGTTGCGGGCCCTTTCAGATCTCCTCCCCTTCCCAACCTTCATATGAGTCGCTTCGGGGTTAGTTATTTGGAAGTCCTTAAATTTGCAGCTCCCTGATCATTGTATGTTTTGGGCGCCATGCACGCTGGGGTATTTTGGGTTCCTACGGTTGGCGGAATTTACGGTCCCTTCTTTGGCAAGTTTCTCCCCCTCGGTTCATTTGGGCGTGCACGATCTTGCAGTGAACTCCAGCACAGCTCCCTCGTGCATCCGCATCTCGATCGAGGCTTCCAAGACAGATTTGTTCCGCAAGGGCTGCTCCATTCATATTGGCTTTGGCAAGTATCCCTTATGCGCTGTTCACGCGTTATTGGCCTACTTGGCAATCTGGGGTGATGGGCCGGGCCCTCTGTTTCTTTGTCAAAACGGGCAACCTCTCTCGCGTACTCTACTCACCAACTGGCTTCGGCAAATCATGGCCTCTGCTGGAATTTCGGGTAATTTTTCAAGCCACGGCTTCCGAATAGGTGCAGCCACCGTTGCTGGCCGCAATGGTATTCCAGATTATTTAATTCAGGAGCTGGGGCAGTGAAAAAGCAATGCCTTTCAGTCTTACATCAGAACTCCCTCTGTGGCCTTAGCATCCCTTTCTCAGAAGCTGGTGTGATTGGCCTCTGCTTGCCAAGGTAGTCTTCGTCGCCCATCGTTGCCGACCGGTGTCTCCTTCAGCTTAGCGCAGCTTCCTTCACTACCAGGTAGGCTTGTTTTTTTTTTGCTTGGTTCTCCTCTATGGCATCCAGCTATCTGTCAGTGGGCTTAGCGGTGCTTGGAGTCTCTTCGGAAGGTTCAGAGGTTGCATGTTGCCAGACCATTGGGAACCTCCGGTCTCCAAGCCCCGGAGAAGGTGATTTAAGTCGATTTGGTGAACATACATTTCAATTTAGTTAGTATTTTACTTTAATTTTATATTATTTTTAAAGTGGGCTTCCTGCAAAGTAACTTTAAGCTAAGTGGCGCTCC
>NW_028145711.1:535000-560000 GCF_977016875.1 Pavona decussata
TTCTTCTAATGTTGTAAAACACTTACAGAAGCCGTCGTTTCGACGTAGAAAGAAATTGCCATGCTGATAACATCGGGAAGATTTCAGTCACATGCTAGGCAACCAAATTCCTGCACATGTATCAAGTTTCATTCGACAACAACACGATGTATGGAGGTTCTTGTAAGGAAAACTGGATGCTTTTTTATTCAATCAACACGGGAGCCACAGTGCCTTTCCAATTATACCCAACTTGTGCCATTTTCACCCCTTCTAAGAAACCTCAAAACGCTCTCTTTCGAGTCACAATGTGCATGTAATTTTTAAAATAACTGAAGGCATAACTCGAAACACTCATCTATCATTCACGAATTCGCACACAGAGCGCTTTGATTTCGAACAAGTAGTATTCGACTAATTAGCTTAGATTTATATTTTCTATAACATACGGTGAATATTCAATATCGGCAGGGAGTTGTTTTTAAAGCCGCCAGTATTTACGAAGCGGATAAGATTCGAAATAAGATAGCTGTCGCTTGCTGATTTCATAAAATGCTAATTTTGTGTTTGTCGTTATCCCGTTGAAGTCTTTTGTTTTGTTTGACAATACCACACAAAGAGAACTTACGGCAATGAATAACAATGGCAAAAACGCGCACATTTAGACGCGTCTAAAAATACGCCCATACGCGTTTTTGCCGCGTATAAAACGCGTCTGCGTATTTCGCTTAATTCTGGCCTGCACTGTATCTGATTACTGGAAAATCATTCATTACATTTCAAAGAATACCACCAACCCAGTCAACTAAAAAAGGATTTCCCGCAAAAAACAACATACCCTGTACAAAGCATCACACCATAAAAAAAAGCGGGGGCAGCTTTAGTGAGAACTATTACTAGTTTGGTATTCCATATGTATTACATTGACAGGTTCTAACTTCCTTTTACCCTTTTTCCATAAAAAGTAAACATTTAAGGTAGAAATGTGACCTCTCATGTAAAAAATGTTCCTTACGGTATGCCATTTTGAAACCAAAAGCCATTCGTAAGCCGTTCATTAGCTGTTCGAAAGAGATGGGATGCCGTTTGAATGGTTCGAGCTATCCATTCCAAAAAAACTGAGCCGTTCAAACCGCTTAAGCTATCCGTTCAAAAAAGTTGAAAGCAGTTTGAACGGCTCAAACCAACCTGCTTACAAAAAATTGTAAGCCGTTAAAGTGTCTCGGGCTACCGTTTCAAAACAGTTCGCCAGCTGTAGGGCACGAATGTCCTGTCATTTATAGTCGTCGTATCGTATGACTGCGATCAGTCAAGAATACATGGGACAGACCAAACGAAAAACGAATAGAAAAGAATTGCATGTTACTGTGTTCACAGCACCAACAAGCACGTGCATTGCATATTCACACGTACGCGTGTAGAAGGACATCACAAATTAATTAATGTTTGGTTGTTCACGCATAAATATGCAAAAAATTTGTTCAAATAACTTTGGCTTAGGTTAAAGTAGAAAACTAAAACTTCGGTATAAATTTCATCCGGGGTCAAGTGTTAGTGATAAAGATTGAATGTAGACACATAAGAAATTTGCATATGTTAAGTGACAACCACTCAGTATTGCAACGGCGCTTAACATATTTCTGTATTTGCGTTCAATAAATCCAAATAGCAAATTAGGCTTTTGACCAAGCCTTTAATATGCCTGAGGGGTCCCAAATTGTTTTACACTATCCGGTAAAAAGGTTTTACACTAATAGGCGACTGCTAAGACCTTGGAATGCTTAATTAAGTCTGTGAAAAAAATAGTAATAGATTTTCATTTATTTTATTTTATTCTGTAGGATGCGTTGACATGGATTCTGCAGCTGATGGTAAGGATATGACTTATAACAAAATGCAGAACAAATAAGTCATTTTTCTGTAAACGAAGCTTTCATAAACAGCCACCAAAAACAACCAATGGGCTTGCCTCTTGGCCCATTGTTAACTGTTAACTGAATGGAAGTATATCTTAACTGAACGGATGAATAAATTAACCAAACGGAAAGAGCTGGTCGTTCAGACATTCTATGATAAATTTCATATGGTTTAACGAATGCTTTCAAACTTTGAAAGGGCATCAAAACAGCAAACAAACGGATGATAATTGACTCAGGACGTTTTAACAGATAAGCATTGCTACACGTTTTTCGGTGTGGTCACACTTTGTTACATACAATAATGCTAAGAATACATTGTACCTGCCATACTTGTCTGAGTCTGGTGATCCACCTGACCTTCCCTATTTCATTCTTTTCTCAGTGAATACAAGAGAATTATGTCGTCCATACACTTGAAACAGTCCATGAGTGACACTCTTGTACTGTCCTGTTAAAAAAATATGCTGTCAGGTAAAATTATAAATGAAAGTGTTAAAACAAAAATTAAGTACGTTATCAGTGTTCTTAACAGGCTGTGGCCTTGCTGGATTACCGCAAAAAAATTTGAAATGGCACATTAAAACGTTAGTTCCACATCTGTCAAAACTAGGTGCTTCAGTACGATTTTGGTTGCCATCTTGGATCATAACTGACCATGTGGATTGTGGGCTCAAGTTATTTGTTCCTCATGTTTTTTTTCTTTGTTTTCAACAACAACATGGCGCATTGAAAGGTAGACTCTTACTTTAGTTGTGAAGTATTAGTACCTAGGCTTAAAGATAGGAGAGGCTGAACAAAATTCTGATGGAGGTGACGATGGAGTGAACAATGGAACAAGCAAAGATCAAGCAGTTGTTTCAAAGAAGAAGAAACGTGTTTTTCCAAGCCAGTCACGGATCAGCTGGATCGCAATTAATTTTGACCCACTTAAGTTCCTACAGGGCCCCTATTTTTTCAGGCAGGAGGACCCTAGTAAAATCCTGGTAAGAACACTGCATTATGACCAAAAACTGAGCCTTGAACCACCAACCTTCTCATCTTACAATATTCTGATCAAACGTGTGGCACACTAACCACTGCACAGTGACAACACATGACAACACATTGTCAACAACATTGTCAGTCATTGTCACTCGGACTCCTGACGTGACAAGCTGTTTGATGCAACACGGCAGCGTTCCAGAATGTTAGTCCGCTGTTTAGTTTGTATTTTTTGCCAAGTTATTTCAATTTTAAGTTGGGAGAAGCAAAAGAAAAAAAACAGGCCTACAAAATTTACGGATTATAAAACATATGTTCGCATGTGACAATGTTATTGTAACTTGAAACCCTTATGTCGACTTCGCAAATTTTGTCGCTTGTGTCTACAGTCTATTTTAAACCTCTTTCTTTTAAAATGAACTTGGCACATTTCAACAAGAGTAATATTCCCTTTCAATATCCGATTTTTTTAGAACACAAGCTTGCTCTAAAATTCAGGAGATATTTTTAGCAGCTGTTTGGTCGGACACGTACAAAAAAAGCTGACGAATCAGAAGCGGCGGTTCCCACGAGTGCAAGACAAACATCAAACTTGCTCCTATGCAACTTACGGTTAAATGTTACAAGACGTTTGCCCTCCGTCACTTGTATCGAAATGAACAAATTAAGAAAACTAAATTTTAATAAAAAAGATTTTTTATGACGCTCAAAAGTAAGTTACCAGTCTCGTCTCGTTTCTCGCGAGACGAGTCGCATCTTTCGAGACCAGATTCTCGTCTCGAAAGACGCGACTCTCGTCTCTTGATACGAGAATCTCATATCGCGGGAATCACTGAAGCAGAAATTTTGGAATATTATCGAGTTTCTCGTGAGAACAAAACAACCGAGTTTCTCGCGCACTTGTCTTGTGACGCGTTTCTCCGTGCCATTCTTAAAACGCGTGCCAACGTGTTTGCATTGTAAGAGTTATGTGATTCGAAAAAATTTTTTTTCTTCATTCAGTTCAAAGGTTTCGATTCCAGGGTTCATACAAAAAAATGCAACCACTTTTCAAGGACTTTTTAAGGACCAAATGTGATTTTCAAGGACCCCAAACAGGAATGTAATTTCAGGGGTGGCAAATAAAAAAATATATATGTACATTCCAAACTAACAGGTTTTCAAGGTCACAAGTTTTTGCTCCATCTTTTTCTCTAGGTTCTGCAGTTCACTTGTCTTTTCCTTGGAAGTTCTCCTGAGAGAATTTGATTGTGTCACAAAACTTATACTTCCAGTTGATTCAGCCTTCTCGGCCAAATTATCCGCTGACTTAACTAAAGAATCAATGTCTTCAGTCAATCTTCTCTTCTTTTCTTTCAGCTCCTCAATTTCATCCTCTTTCGA
Source organism: Pavona decussata (assembly GCF_977016875.1). NCBI lineage: Eukaryota > Metazoa > Cnidaria > Anthozoa > Scleractinia > Agariciidae > Pavona > Pavona decussata. The sequence continues at coordinate 539,263 of NW_028145711.1, forward strand.
TTTTCTTCTTCAGATTTCTTGTTTTGCCTTTGTTGATCCAGATACCTTTCATATCGTTTTCTAGCTGAAGCACATGAGGTAAGCAAAGACTGGGTGATTGGTACATTCAAGATGCCATCAACTGCATTAATATGATCACACACAATTCGTTGGGCCACAAGTGATTGATTTGACAGATTCTCAACCTCAAGCTCCTTATTTACTGAGAAACCTCTCTCAACAGAAGCTTGACCATGAGAAAGGACTAAAAGGTGCTGTACGGCTTGAAACAACTTCTGGTATGGCTCAGTGTTCATATAAGTGCTGAACAGTTCATCCAATCCGTCAGTACTGAGGTTGAAGTTAGAGAACTTCTCAGAACCAAACGCTGGGATGTTGTCCAGAAACCTGGTGTACTCCTGAATGAGGGCATCACAATCACTTTCTATGATCCTTCTGACGGCCACAAGTTGGGACACTACCTTTTTGAACTTGGATATGCAGTGGTCTGCATCAGTAGCCATCTCTCTAGGATTCAAAGCACTCAGATTTCTCACTAAAGAATACGAGATAGGGCATTTGGTCAAAACCTTCTGCAACAGTTCAATCAGAAAGGCCTTGCACTGCAGTCTGAATTCCAGAACTTGCTTTTCACTGGCTCCAGCAGATTCTTTTAGTGCCTTTTCTGTTAAGATACCAATGTCACCCTTTTTGTAGTTTACATGGATGCTTTTATTGGTGATGGCAAGTTTGACCAGCTTGTCAGCAGTTGAGGCTTCTGACAAAATGTCTTTCTTCACAAACCTTCGCATCAAAGATCTTATCAGGTTACTTAGTTCACTAGAAAGGAAGGGTACCAGAGGCTTGTCAGATTGAAAAGAAGCCAAAAATGGTTGAAGCTGCCCTGCTATACATTTGAAAAACTGCAACTTTGCTGTGATCAATTTGTCTTTGGTAGCCTCAACAATTGTTTCATATGACTTGTTTCCTGGTGTTGTGATTTGCTTTGATTGAGCGGCTTTCACATACTTGAGTATGTCCTCCCAGATTTCTAGAGCTCTTTCACAAACAGGCTCATTCTCCAGCCACCTGTGGTTCAAAAACTTGAGGGGCAACCTGGTGCTACCGGAAACCTCGAGGAAATCTTCCCGTCTTGCTGGTGAATCTTTGAAAAGGTAATAGAGGCTTGACAGCAATGCTTCCACTTTCCACTCTGCTGCAGTTGCTCCTGTTTTGAAGCTGTTGTGGACAGTATGAAGCCCACACGATCCAATGTTTATCAACATGAATTCATAATCATCTGATAGTTTCTTCCTCATGTCTGTAAAAAACTTCCAATTCACACTAGGACCATCCATACTGATTTATGCCAAGTTACAAATAGGAAGTCCACTGTTCACCACACTCGCCTCAAAATGCTTAACCATATCATTAGCAGTAGCATGGCCCAAAAACTGTGAGCCAAAGTAACGTGTAATGACCTTGTTGCCCTCCCAGAAACGAACATGAATGTCCATTTGTTTTGATTGACTTTTCTTGTTTAAGCTCTCATCAAAAAGAATTGTAAAATATCCTTTTAAAGCTTTCATTAACATTTCTCTGAAGTGTTCGGCTAGACCAAAAACACAGATATAGGATGTTTTCCTTGAACCGCAAGTAAATTTGGCGGCTATTTGGCTGTCAGGAAACATGACACGAAAGATCTTCTCAATGTTTTCATTGGAATTATACGAACAATGACTCGAAATTGTTTTTAATGTCCACAATACCTCAGCTTTTAGAACATCATTCCTGCTGAAAAACTGAGAAACTGACTTCCCAGATGATGCTGCGTCATTCGTATTCACGGTGGGTGGCGGTGGAACGCTCATCATGGTATCTTCGTCAGTGTTCCCAGTATCCACATTTTTGCTATTTTGAGTTGCCAGGGAAGTGCTCATTTGACCAACAGACCCTTTCCCTTTCAAATATTGTTTCATTGTAGCTTCCCCGGTCGTGCTTCCATCCCTGATGTTCGTCTGATGTTTACTTCCCGCCATGTGTGAGCGTAATGCACTCTCACCCATTCTTGTTAAGTCGATAGTTTTGTTGCACACAACACAAAATGCTTTATGTAAATCGCCTTTAACTTGCCTGACCCATTTATATTCTGTCTTTGATAACCAACGAGTGTTAAAACAACACTTTCCTGGCATAATTTATTCCAGAATTGCCCACCGAAGCATACACGATAAAAACAACTCGAAAATACACGTGGCATGCGCAGGAGCATGAAATGTTACATACACAACCGCTGGTCAATTTGGTTTTGGCTCGCATTTGGACTCGCACTTGACTCGCTTCGTTGTTGTCCTTAGTTAGCTTATTTCACAGTGTTTGGAATTTTTTTTTTTTAGATCAGAAAAACAACAACAATGCAAACCAAATTTGCTTTCGACTCCACCACGTTTGAACGTTGAGAAAATTCAAGGACTTTTCAAGGACCTGTAAAGAAATTCAAGGACTTTTCAAGGATATATGGAGTTCAAGGACTTTTCAAGGACTCCCACTAAAATTCAAGGACTTTTCAAGGACCTGTAAAGAAATTCAAGGACTTTTCAAGGATATATGGAGTTCAAGGACTTTTCAAGGACTCCCACTAAAATTCAAGGACTTTTCAAGACTGTGCGAACCCTGGATTCGTGCACAATGTAACAGATGATTTATTTTACAAAAATCGTGTCTTCACTCACTTCAAAGGTTTGGTTTAGTGACAAGTTTGCAAAGCGATGCGCTAAGCAAGCTCATGTCTTCAATCACTTCAAAGGTTTCGTTTTACATGTAAAAGCGACGAGTTTGTATAGCGATGCGCTAAGCGAACTCGCCGGGAAATCAATTTACAATTGAAATTTTCCCGCACACACACAATTCCTACATTAAAAAACCAGCCTCTTTAAAGTCAAGTTTTGTGCCTGTATTCATAAAACAGTTTTTGAAAACCCTGAAATTTACAATGTTTTTCAAGTTCACCGCGGTTCAAATTTGCAAACGTGACATGTATCGTGCTTTGCTAATTACCGCTATGGAATCGCACTTCTTTCAATTTTTGTGGTTGCAAGCAAATGCGATTTCTACCAAGAAAAAAACAAAGTTGTGAATAAAGAAAATCGAAAACATTAACGTTGTTGAAGAGCTGGCGTAAACTGTGTAGTTCTGGTTCAGAATTGATTTCAGTTCATTGTGCACCAATTTGCATATTGGCAACGCGAAGATGTCAGAGGTTACCGCGCCGTGCTTACATCTCAACCTTCAAAACCCGAGATTTTGATCGGAAAGTTTCATTTGCAAAGCATTGCGATTTCACCTTCAAACGCATCGAACTTGTATGTATAAAATACCAACGAAACAATTTGCACTTGAAAACCAAATCAACGCGAACTTGCAAGTGAAACATAAGACATCCTCGATGTGTTTAAGAAAGTGTAACACAAAGGCTCGATAAAAATAAAAACTATAAAAGATCCAACTTATCATGTTTATTACATTTTCGTTTTATTTACATTAACACGAAGACGCTTTATTAACCCATTAACGGCCGAGGCGCCCAAAACCGGCCGATAAATTTTGCACGTCCGCGCTAGGTTCCTGCCTCCCCTAGAAGGGATAATTTTGTCCTCTATTGTTCTAATTGTCTTAAGAAAAGACTGACCAATCAGAATCTATCGTCTGCGCATATATTTTTAGGTCTTAGGGGGGTCTAGACACAAAAAGGTTTTTGTCTTCCGAAAATATCAGATTTCATCGATAATGGCGGGCCACGCGCTTTACGCTTAAATATTCAAGACGTCAATTTCGCATTTTCCGAAGGAACACACACCTTTTCGAAACGGTAAATCGAAAGAGGAACTTCTAAGGAATACTCGACAGTTTCAACAGCGGAAATCCAAGCATTAACGGCGAAGAAATTATGCTTCGAGGAAAATTTGTAGTTTTACCGAGGCGACGAGCTGGCGGACATCTCAAATCATTATTTTCGCCATGGACTTTCTTGGTGATGTTAGAGCGTTTCTCGCAATACAACTCACAAAGAATTACAGGTTTGATTGTGGATATTTTGTACTGAAATACTATTCTAATTGATCGATTCTTCGTATTCCGAACAGTTTTCGCAAAAGTTTTGAAAAACGTGCTCCGCAAGGGTCGATAAATTCGCTTCAAATTTGACTCGCAATTGCTTCAAACCGCTTGCGCAAATTATACGCGTTTTCTTCTAAGACCTATACAAAGACTTATTTGAATAAATGTTTTAATTAGGAAAGCTTTATTGCCTGTTTTTCTTTCTATTTTCATTGATGAAACGTGATAACTGCCTAATCTTGCGTAAACAAACACGTCTTCTCGAGAGCGGATCAAATTACTGCCATGTGATGCGAGGATCAAATTTCATCAAATTTTCGAAATTTTTACCTTCAGCTTTGTTTTTTGGGTAATCTTTAATTCGCAGGTAGGGTATTTTAGTCGACAATTAGAAATTCTAGCTATTCTAGACCAAAGGAGTGCTGTTTCTTTGACCCAGTAAGTTGTCAATTTTTACTGCACATTGGGTTAATTATTAACAATATGCTAATTTGTGAAAATGTCAAAAACACGTGGGCTGCAATGGGTTAAGGTTCTGCAGATTTATTAGCCATTAGCTCTGATAAACCAATGTGCCACTTCCGAATAAATGCGCAATGAGAGATTTTAAAAAAAATTTGCTAGTCTTCTTTGCAGCCGTCATTCGCTTACACTGACACTCAACTTGATGTTCTTGCGAAACTCTCGCGAAAAAGTCAAGCGTTTGTAAATGCACTTACAGTTTTTTCACCCTCTCGCGAGACGAGTCTCTCGTCTCGCGAGACAAGAATCGCGTCTCGCAAGAGGGTGGTAGCTTACTTTTGAACGGTACTGTAGGAGACAACACTGCAGCAGCTGAGTTAGTGTCCTTGGTTAAATGTGATCTCTCACACGAAAACGTACTTTAACGGCTATCCATTCAAAGGGCAAAACGCACAGCTAGTGAAATGATGACAAATGGATTGACAAGCTGTTTGAAACGGCTTTCATGAATGGCTGAAGACAAATTTTGAATGGCTTAAAGTGAACGGCTGAACAGCTGTGGAAAAATTCTGAATGGCTGACAGTGAACGTTTTGGTTCACAATCAGCCTAATTCAAACTCATTCAAGTTTCTCAATACAACAATGAATGAGAGGGAGGGGGGCAAGCCCTACTAAGATCTTGCCTGTGTTTTCTTCCAGGAAGAAGGAGAAATACACAAGCATCTCACAAAATTACCAAAGAGTTTGATCCAAGGCTGGAGCTATGTAAGTCCTCTTTGTCTTACCTGGAATATACTCCAAAAGGCAGCACCTATACCAAGATGAAGGGGCGTTCTGATTATGGTGATCCCTTAGATTGATACAAGCACTCAAGGCCAACAAACGCCCAGCCACATCAGCTCTGAAATTGTGAGCAGCCAAATGAAACAGTCACTTGTCCATGCATGTAGGTGGTGTAGGGGACACTGCAGCAATCGTACAATGAAAACTGTCCACTCTGAGTTTTAAATGCGCGTGTCTGATCTGAAAAAAAATGGTTTGAAGTTGGAAAACATAACTATTAATTTTGATCTCGCACACATATATAGTAATTTCTGCCCAAAGCATAAATTTTCTACAGCCTGTATGCAGATAACCTGAACTACACTACAGCTAACCCCAATGAACCACAATTTTTACTCAAAAGGTATTCCCCAAGTTCATTTTCTGTTGATAAATTTACAGAGATCAGCATTTGACCAGGGAGTTTCTTCAACAGATAACAATACCCTACAGCTGGGATGTTGGCAGAAGATAGGTTAATTGCCAAAATGTTGTTACCTTTGTAGTGTCATTTCTTTTAGTTTTTACTGACAACAGTCAAAATATTCTCATGCTTTGGTAACATCTTGGTATTATTTTAGTATTCAATACGCCTGCTTTCGTATGAGCTCAGACCACAACATCCACTCAAACTATTTGTTTAACAAGATACACGAACATGTATGTCTTCAAGTTTTAAGGGGTTTGTGGTTTTCGAATTTACACACAAAGCCAGCATGCCAAATAGTAAAGAGGAAGGGGAAATGTGGTTTATGATCTGTTGTTGGTCATGGCATTTATTAGATTTGGTGGCTCCTAAAGGAGTCATTTTTGTTGTATGTAGACCTGGGTGAGTTGGCTAATGCCCTGAAGCTTTTCCTTGGCACGCCACGACAATGGGAAGAACTGTTTGTAAATGTCCAATATATTTGGAGCACTTAGCAGCATCTACTTTCTCGTCCCAAAAGTGCAAAGTTTTTATTATGAAAATTAGTTTTCATTCATACATGTATGCAAACAAAACTAACTTTCATATGAAAAGTTTTCCACTTAGCCTCGCTTTCATAGTGAGGTTCACAGCAACTCGGAAATGGCCCATTGTAGTTAAAGTGAAATTTCGGTGTTTTTGAAGCACTCATGGTTTTTACGGATCTGTCTCAGTGTGTTATATAGCTAAACTGGAAGGCCCACAGATGATACCACTTGAAAAACAGGGCAGCTAATTGTGTGGTCTTTGTTAAATGCGGAGTGATGCTGCAATCAATCCTACAATGTAAACAGCAACAGGCGTGGACTTCAATTAAGACTTTTATCAAAAAAAAAAGTCAAATGACAATACTGGCCCTACATGTACAGTACAGTATGTTACCATTATCTCAAGCTTTGACATAAACAAATTAAATAAACGTGCTGGTTGGAATCTACATATACCACGGTTACAATTGGTCTGATATAACATACTGGACCTAAATTGAAGAGCAAACTGTTCTTTTGCACCAGTAGTTAAGATACAGCAATTGCAGTGCAGTTGGTTTTCATTCCATTCATGGCCCTGATTGCAGTCATTAAGTGTGTGGCCCTATCTCAAGTTACTAAAATACAAAGTCAATCAGTGTATGTACCAAGCCAACATCTTGTTAATAAACACAATGCACAAACCCTGGTACATGTATTAATGAGTGTATATCCCTTAATGTTTAGCCCTAGTACTGTATGTGACTTGCTTCTCCCACAGCATAGACACCAATTCTTAACCCTTTAAGCCCTTTAGAACAGTGATTAACATCACATTTCTCCTTGTAATGTCAGTGCTTATTCAACCTCTGAGGTCATGAGAATTAACAATATGACCACCTAAGGTGAATTTTCTTGATATTTTAAAAACTTCTCTGCAGTTCTTTTATAAGAACTTATGGCAACAAAAAAAGGAGAATTTGTTCTTTGATACAGTACCGCTCAAAAGTAAGTTACCAGTCTCGTCTCGTTTCTTGCGAGACGAGAGTCACGTCTCTCGAGACAAGAATCTCGTCTCGAGAAACGCGACTCGAATCTCGTCTTGCGAGAATCACTGAAGCGGAAATTTTGGAATATTACCGAGTTTCTCGTGAGAACAAAACAACCGAGTTTCTCGCGCACTTGTTTTGTGATGCGTTTATCCGTGCCATTTTTAAAATGCGTGTCAACGTGTTCGCATTGTAAGAGTTATGTGATTCGAAACAATTTTGTCTTCATTCAGGTCAAAGGTTTCGATTCGTGCACAATGTAAGAGATGATTTATTTTACAAAAATTGTCTCTTCAGTCACTTCAAAGGTTTCGTTTAGTGACAAGTTTGCAAAGCGATATGCTAAGCAAGGTCATGTCTTCAGTCACTTCAAAGGTTTCATTTTACACTAGTGTAATAACATGATGCGCTAAGCGAACTCGCCGGCAAATCAATTTGCAATTAAACTTTAACAGACACACAATTCCTCATTCAAATCAAAGGCTCCTGTGAGCCAACTCGTGAATGCAGATGACACATAGTAATTGAAATTTAGACGGCTACGGAAACTTCCTTGAAAGCTAACAGAAATTATATCTTTGCCCGATTATGTAACGAAAAATAACCATTCTTGTACTATAAAAATGATTGTCAAATTATTCTGTACAGATTGAATAAGCCGATTATTCTGATGCGCCGATTAAAAAAAATCGCGTGTTTTTTTATTCAAAGTTCATAGAATCACGCCATGTGCAGCTACGTCATGCAAATTCGTGTCCCCGATAGCCCGGGGCTACTGGATTTTGCGATCGGGCTAGTGGATTCTAACCATTACTTGCCTGATGGGCAAGTGAAGTTTTTTCGGGAATTAAAATTACAAAATTACTGTAGGGCAAGCCGATCTCACAAAGGGAAATATGTTCAACAAAGTATCGCATTACATTTCATGCTCGACATAAATGCGTGATATTTTTCCTTTGGAATTCAGTCCACGCAATCCTCAAGTAAAAAAAATGAACTATGACAAGCTCTTGCTAAATAAGAATTATTTATCGACCGCGTCCTTTTGCTTTCCCATAAATTACCAGTTGTAAATTTCGAAAATGAAACATTTTTTCCCTTTGAAACCTCTATGAAAGCTGACAACATCTTAAAGTGTTCATTTCACCAGAAATTTGCATAATTTTGTTTACGACGTCACTGATGCGTGACATGGCACTTTCCGCTTTCTCACGCATTCTTTCTGACTAAAACGATTCAGTTAGTTCAATCGCGAAGGGATGATAGGTTAAAAAATCGGTGAGGCCAACAATAAATAAGGCCACCAGTGCTAAAGGTAAAAGCTCTAAAAAGCCTCTTGTTTATTCAAAGTCCATGCCGACAATTACTTTTAAATTAAATTATTTTTTACTTCAATTATTTGTAAATTAAATTATTTTCAATTCTTAAAAGACACCGCATTCCGTAGAAAAAAATGAAAAAACCTTCAAGTTTGCTCAGATTCAACGAAAAATCTCCATTCTTACACTAAAATGATTGTCAAATTATTCTCTGCAGAATGGATTAGAGAATTCTGATGCGTCGTGAAAAAATTTTCACGTTTTTTTTTTCTCACTAATTGAGTTGACGACCCCGGTCTTTCTGAAAAAACTGAAAAAACATGTAACTTTGCTCAGATTTAACGAAAAATCTCCATTCTTGCACTAAATGATCGTCAAATTATTCTCTACATATTAAATAAGAATCACCTGATGCGCCATGAACAAAAAATGTTCGCGTGTTTTTTCCACTAATTTAATTTAAAACTCATTGACTGCGCACGCCCAAAAGTTAGCAACAGAACCGAACGACCAACCAAGCGCAAAGTCAGCTATCGTTATAACTCGTTCATTGAGCATGCGCACATTCACGAGTTAGAAAGATATATAAAAGATCCAACTTATCATGTTTACTACATTTTCGTGTTATTTACATTTACACGAAGACGCTTTATTAAGGTTCTGCAGATTTATTAGCCATTAGCTCCGATAACCCAACACTTCCGAATAAATGCGCAATGAGAGATTTATCAACAAGTTCGCTAGTCTTGTTCGCAGCCGTCGTTTGCTTACACCGACACTCAACTTGATATTCTTGCGAAACTCTCACGAAAAAGTCAAGCCTTAGTAAATGTACTTACAGTTTTTTCACCCTCTAGCGAGACGAGACTCTCATCTCTCGAGACGAGAATCGCGTCTCGCGAGAGGGTGGTAACTTACTTTTGAGCGCTACTGTAATTAGGGGTTAAAGGGTAAATTTATGTATTATTTTGATAGTACTTTTTGATCACTGACTGCAGTTGTAGTCAGCTTCATCTGTTGTGATCTGTCTAAAATGCTGATGTAGATGTGAAGATTCATTACTGGTAAATTTATTCCCAGAATTCAATTGGAGGTTTTTGGTTAGTAGCATTATCAAGAAATAGCAAAAGTAGATCTTCATCAGTTCCTGAGAAAATAAAATTAATCAACTCCGAATCAATGTTGATTCTCGGATGAAAATTATTCCTGTTATTACCAAGAAGTGATAACAATCAAAGACCTTTGAACTTTGTGTTTCCAAAATTAAAACTTCCTAGCTCTTCTAGAAAGTTTATAACTTAATAATGACACTTCCTGTTACTCCAAGGTTTTCATCTCGCTTGTTAGAAATGTTTTAAAAAGACAAGTCTAAATCAAAGCTGAATGGGAAAAATCTTCAGAAAAATGCTTATTGCCTAGTGACAAGACTCATTCAAACCTAACGTAAACCCAGGATTTCAATAATCAGGCTTTGACCCAGTTGATTACGTAGTGCCGTAAGTTACGCAAGACAAGATTGGGGACAAAATCAAAACCATTCACAACAATCCAAAAAACGATGCACTTCTCTGTTGACTTCGGCGACTCTAGAATGTGTATTTTGAGAAGAGGCCTATGCAACAGAGACTTTGCTGACGTAAGAAATGTGCCAAAAACATCTTGAAAGTCCCTAAAACATGGATGGACCAGTCAAAATACTGCCCCCAAAACTGGACAAAGAATTATCATTTGTGAAAATAATCATAATCTTTACCAATTATTATACATTCCCGTGGTCGTCAGAAAACCCGATAAACTTGATGGGATCTCAAACGACGCATAATTTTTATTTTAACTTTTTTATACCCACTCCGTGTTTTATACCCAATCTGTAGTCCACAGTCCGTAGTCCGTAGTCCATAGTCCTTACTTTATACTGACCGTTTTCAAACATTTTGGACAAGTTCTATTCTTAAAATCGTATTGTATATGCATCAAATTCCAAGAAACCAAGAAAAAAATTTTGCATCATATACACTTTAAATAGGCAAAGCAAAGCATGAAACGTTAAAACTCCAGTGAATCCCAAGTGTGGAGCCTTGTCTCATGCTTATGAAGGGAATATTCTTGGTTTTCACGTGACATCACCAAATTCTAGAATTAAAAAACCAGGAGACCTACGAAATTTTACCTTCATTCAAGGAAAGATTACCTAAAAATATGTCTTTTCACAATTTCTTAGCTCAATGTCGTACTTCCTTTTGAAAATAGAGCAGTTTCAATATCCAAGTTTTCATCACCAGTGACATCAGGAGGACAACCGTGACAGAGCTTTTCTGTATCTTAAAAATGACTCCAGGTGATTTTCAGCATTCTAAACAATTCAAGTTTGAGGAGAAATATTTATCTAAACATTCGAAAATTCCGGCCACCATGTTGGGGTCCCTCAGAGGGACACCAACATCGCGTCTACATACTACGCTCTATAAATTTGTGTGAAACAGGAAAAATCTCTGCACAGCCCCATACATTAATTATGCATGCCGATGTATTAATTATGTATGCGCTTCATTGTTTTTAAAGACAATAAGCTATTCCCATGTGTTTTGCATATATACATTCTTACTGGGTCAATAAAATAGGATTTCGTCGTGTCATGACTTTTTCTCCACTTCTCTCTCCATTTTCCCAATCCCATTCTTTATTTCTCTACCCCAGCCCCTCTAATGCTTTTCTTTTTCTTTTTCTCTTTTTTTCAGTCTACCTACCATACCGTGCCTTGAACTGAAGCCGTACTGTAAGCGTTGGATTCACTGTCCATCTGCTTTACCACTAGACTATGAGGAATTTGTTGGAAATTACCCCTCAATAAATATATTTTGTTTTTTGAAAGCCATTAAAAATCTACAAAATCTGCCTTGCAATTCTCACGAAAAAAATGCGTCACTTTCGCCCCTTGATTGGCTAGTCTCGGTTTGGTCTTTCTCCTAGTCATAGCCCCATGCAACCATGTTATAGTGAGTTGTAGAGCGTTAACCAGTCTTCGCCGACGTCACTTTTTTTAGTTATTGCTTATGCTCTGAATCGTCGTCTTATTATTTTTGTGTCCTTTGCTGTTTCATCCATCGCTTCCCCTGCGTCAATGCCATGCTACTGCGTCTGTAATTTGACTGACCTTCGCCCATCGTGCCAACCCTTTAATCGCCTTTTAAAGTCTCCTAATATCCTTGCGGATTACGAATGCTGAACAGAATAGTACAACGAACACAATCTAAACGCGTCGTCCGTGAAATGTCCGCCAGTTGGGTGCAAGAAAGCCCTAAAGACGAGCAATATTGGCGTATATTGTAAGATCCCAACCTTAACGAAGTTCACCAGGACTGACAAAGCATTGTAGCGATCTACGCGCACTTCGAGATTCCCTGGAGGAATACGAAATATCAGATACCGTAACACATGAAGCCTGCAGGTCTATGCAAGCGAGAACCTCTGGCTTTATTTTAAGAACGACAACAGCAAAAATAGAACGTAAAACAAAAGAAAGGTAACGAAATACTTTATTTTTGATAGTTTACAGCAGTCGCAATTAAAAACCACTGGTTAATCTGCCGTTCTTTTTACGGCCCATGCGAAAACATGTCGCTCAATTCTGAAGATTTTTAAAACGTGGACATTTTAAAATGCGTAAAAATTGCTAAAATTGTCAAATTTTGTTTAGATTTTCCATATTTCTTTCCTAAAATTTGAAGATTTTGGCAAAGCCCACATGGACTTAGCAAGAAAATACAAAAACTAAGAGGAACAAAGCGGAGTAATCCCAAAGGCGCACTATTGTTATCCCTATTGTTTCCTTTGAACAAAGACTGTATGCATAATAAATATATGGGGCTGTGCGGAAATCTTGCCAAACATTTTGTCAAATAACTTGAGTACTGAATAATGCACACACCGACCTGACACTTGGACAGATTCCTTATTTACTTATCATCTATAACATGTCAATTTCTTGACTTCATTCAAGGAATGGTTTCGATTTTTTTTTTTTTTTTTTCAATGGCGTGACAAAAATCGACAGTGGTGTTAAACGAAAAACCCAAACAGTGGAATAATAAACCAGTGATGAGTTACTTTTATTCATTGAAGCGAATGAATATTAAAATACAGCTTCATTTTACGGTCAGGATCTACGATATTTTATTCGCCACCGTGAAGATATCAAATTGTCAATGACTGCCAGTAACGCAATACCGTGTGCACTCGAAGGTCATGTAAGCTACACCGGGAAGCTACAGTAGTTCTCGCTCTCTCGATCATAGCTGACGGGAGCACGACTGGAAAATTGCAAAAATTCGCTGCTTGCAAAGATATGTACTGTTTGCAACAAATACCGGTTCATGTAAGGTGACTGTTCTCACTTCGTTTAGACGAAAGCATAACGTAGGCGACCTAAGACGTTTTATAGTTAGCGAAACAACTCGCAAGGCTAGGCGAAACGACGGCAAATTATTCAACTCGCAGGTATTTCATTTCATTTCGGTACAACTGCTGTATTAAAATAGTTAAAGTTAAACCAAGTAATTGAGAAACTCCAATCAATCATTCAACGCAAAATTTAACTCAGTATTGTTTTCCGGTGTGCTATTTCTTTAAAAGTACCTAACAAACAACCTTTCTCGATGCAAACGAGTTCGACATGAGGAGGCGGCAAACTCGAGACTTCACATCTGCCCAGGAGACTTTTTTAGCGCAATGAAAACTACTTAATCTGCAGCTGTGTAACATTTTCGCTTTGCCAAAGATTTAAAAGTGAAAAGATTGCAAATAAACTTACCACCAAGCCCGTTCTTTGCCGGTCATACAGACGAAATACATTTTCGACTAAGTTTCACGTTTTCAAGTCTTCACTGCACTGTGCATGTGTAGTGGAAGTCATGGAATGAGAAGTGGCATTCACTGTCAACTCCCTTATTAGGAAATACCGGGGGCCTGGGCTGGGGGTAGCAGGGAGCGACGTGGCGGAGCGAGGGGGGGGGGGGTAAAATGTGAGAGTTTTGTTAAAAAAAAAATATGGAAACACAGAACAGGTTATCTATTTTAATTAACGATGAAATCGACATTAAATAATAATCGTAATCATAACAACTTTATTGACTTGAATGGGAAAATTGTACTAAAACGTCGGCCATACAGAAAAGGTAAAAGCTACGATACTATGCTACGACATTGTTATTAGTCTATATATGGGCAAACAGATATCAAAGGAATAAAAGCTAGAAATACTCTATAATTAATTATCAATACAGAAAAGCAAGGAAGACGAATTTAGGTGCATTCGTCCCAGCGTCTTGCTGCATATGGTAAAAAAACTGTTTCCAAATCTTCTGAACTGAAAAACAGGAAAAGTTCGAGGCTCTCTCGAATGGTAATTATAATGTAAAGGAACAGGCAATAGATAATGAATTCGGTATGATTTAACAAGCACAGACGCTTAAAATGTACGAATAAGAACTCGCCCCGCCAACAACAGTAGACAGTGCGCAAGTTGACCACAGGACACCACTTCGTTTGAGTAAACGGAGAGAACACAATCGTTTGTTAGCCTTGGAACAAATATACTCGATGTGTAAATCCACGTTAGAGGCAGTCTCCTGTGAAACGTTCTGGTCGTTGGGACTTGAAAAATATATTTCGCTCATTTCCTGTGTGTTGAAAGACTTTCATGTACTTATCCCAAAACTACAATTCGCTGGATCAATCGGCGAGTTTCAGGGGATTTTTGCTTCACCCCAAAGAATCATCGTAAGGGCTGATGAGTCGAGGCTTAAATAAGGCACAACTTTAAAAAATCAATTTAACAATAACTTAATACAAGCTATGAAATAAATGTGATGGTATATTTCCAGCCTGGTGAATGAATGAGAATGATGTATTATTCTAGAAAGTGACACAGGCATACTCGGAAAAAATCCGAGTGCTCCTATCAGGATTCGAACCTAAGACCTTCCAATTACTAGTTGGGATGCTCTACCACTGAGCCAAAGGAGACTCGTGGGAGCTAAGGCCATAAAGCTAGGTTCTTGGGACAAATATCCTGCATTCTGCTAGGATTGGAATGTCGAACGTGTGTTATATGAAATAAATGTGATGGTATATTTCCAGCCTGATGAATGAATGAGAACACATGAGAACTTACAAGCTCTATAACAAACAAACACCACAGTCAGTTATATCACACCTTTTTAATTTATTAAATCGAATTTTATGAACCGATTGAGTTTGAATTAAACCAACAGCAAGACTTTAATGACAACACTATAGACCCGAATAATCAAACAATCGAAAATAGCTCAACTTCAAATTATTACTTTTTTTTAGTGAGGCAATGATTCTCAACCAAACCAAGGCAGTTATAACATAGGAACCGTGTAAATGGGTTAACAAAGAAAGCTTGCGGCTCGTTCTTCATGGAATTTTTATAGCTACTTGAACTTGCCTAATTTCGACGATCCCAAGTTTTGGCTCCATTTTAAGGGACTCGACAGTATAAAGGAGAGTGTTGCCACAACCTATCTCGCAGACAGATCTAAAACTATCAGAAATAAAGGGAAAAAAATGCATTGCAGTCCAATTGAAAGCGAATAAATGGTAAGAAAATAATTTACCTAAGAACAACAGTAAACCCAGTTTGGTCCTCAAAGGCACGAACGCGTGCACATGTTTCCAACTGGATTTTACCTGTCCAAATTTAATACCCTGATGGCGGTCTTGTAAAACAAAACAAAAAAATCGCCTCCAGTTAAGCAAGATGGGTGCAGCAAAGTAAGAGAAGTTTTGCAATCAGGATATTATGATCGAACCGATCGAACACCTTAGAGAAGTCGACCAAAATTTAAACAGTTTTGACGATTTGAAACAGTTTTGTGTGGTTAATGCTGAGCCTTCTTTCCAGGTTAAAATATTCATAATAATCTTTATTGAGGATACCTACGTCACAATAAGTAATTTACAGAAGGGCCCTCAAAATAATAAAAGCTAATCTATAAAGATACGACTAAAGATATGGCAAAAAGACTCTTCGATAGAAGCATCTTGACTAATACAGTTGATAATGAAAATAAGCGAAAAAATGCGACGTTTCCAAGACATCTTGAGTTCATTTTCAAGTAATAAATTACTTTACCAACGCTTAAATAATTATAATATGGTTAAGCTTTCTGCTTTCCTTAGGGAAGTATCTAAACTATTCCATATATTAGAGGCAAAATTTATTGAAGACCCGCTCCTTGACCTTATGTGGTAACCATGAAAGTAACCATTGAAGGAGACCGAAATCGAACGGCAGAAATCGCTGTTGAGCTTCTTAGAAATAAAAATAACCTGATGTTCTATCCTGCGGCCTAATAATGACTTCCATCCAAGCCTTTCGAACGCTTCTGTAGCAGATGAACGATCGAGCAGAACAATAATTAGGCGCACAGCTTTCAGTGTTTTGTAGAACCGCAGTGAAGTTCAGACATCAAGGTAGCATTTCACTCTCACCCCAAATGATATCGCCGTAGTTACAGAGTGGTAAAATAAAGCTATAGAAATAAATAAATAAAGAAAGAAAGAAAGAAAGAAAGAAAGAAAGAAATATATAAATATTATAATATAATAAAGCTTCCATTCTTCTTGGCACAGGGACAACCAGCGCAAATTTTTTTTGTGAACTGGATATATGAGAAGGCGAAGGATTTCCTGTCCCCGGTAGGGTACTCAAAATAGTCGAGCTATAATTAAGGAAGGGATCCAACAACAACAACAATTTATTTGAAAAAAAATTAATAAAAATAACAGAATGAATGGCTTGTCGCGCAAATAGCCGATCCAGCCCAAAGGCTAGAAGAGGGTGGCTAGTTCAGCTCCTCAGAAAATATTTACCATTTTGTGTTCTCTAAGAAAATGATGCACACGTGAGGTCTAGGAAAACAGCTCCATAAAATGAGGATTCCGAGGGGCTGAGTTCACTGTACCATAACTTCTCTCCTGGTGTGTCCTCTGTAACAGTAAGAAACAAAAATACGCATTAAAGGGAACGTATTTAAAGGAGCAGTGTCATCTATTTGAAGTATCACTATGAATAGTCAAATAACATACTTGTTTGAATCGAATCGTTAAAATATGGGTTGAGGTATTTTAACAATAACGATACTAGTGCACAGAAGTATTAATTATGTTTGGCTGCGGGTGGCTAGGATGGAAGTGGATTGCAACTTGAACAAATTAGCCAATTTTTTCAAATTCTTCCTGTATATTTTCGAGAAGTCGCTAAAAGTTGATTTTGGTATGTCAGTTCCTTTGAGAAAAACCCTGAAAAACCTTAAAATTTTTTTCCGATGTTTTAAGAGCGATTTCATGTTATAAACAGGTTCTTTGTCAAATATTCTAGCGGTTTTGACCACAATATAATAGAATCATCGTAAGAGTCCCCCTTTACTTGGCCTTCCTTTCATGAGGAATTAATGGGTCAGACGTTCCACTAATAGGGGCTAGTCCGAGCTTTCAAATTTTCTTGGAAGGCAGGAACGTCCCGCGCTTGTCCTCCTTTCAATTTGTTTCAGAGAAAGTTTTCGAGATCTTTGTTACCTCGATCGAACATTCAAGATCTCTAAGCATAACCTCCGCACTCTCGGATCTTTCGAGAACTAAGATTCCTTTATTCCACTGAGTATGCCTGCCTCCCTAACTGAATAATACATCATTTAAATTAAAATTGTTGATATTTTACTTTTAAATATTTCATTTTGCGGAGACGCGTTCCCGAGAGTACTGCTTTTAAAATAGTTGATTCTGCGTGTTTTTTTTTTTTTTTAAGCCTTTCCAAGACAGAATAAGTAAAATAAGAATATTTAAAAAATGTCAGCCCTTTTCTCGTCGAAACAACCATGCAAATATTATATGAAGGCTTGATTTAAACTTTTTTATTGCTTGTCATAAAAGACAGAATGATGTGAGAAATAAAGGACTGGTTCAGACGCACTGTTTACATATCTTTTATCTCTGTCATTTTACAGAATGGTCAAATTTAAACACTCGTGGGAATAAAACCCAACGTTTCATCCATTGAATAATGGCGCTCGTTGTGTCATACATGCCGCGAGGCTCCGCACAAAGGCCAAACCTTAACCCTTTTATATATCATTTTTCACGGAAAAGATAATCCTTTCTTATACCTCCCATATAAAATGGTACCCCTCTAAAATAAACAGTGCACCTATTTCATTGGGTCTACTTGAGATATTTTGCATGACAGGCTTCTTTAAACACCTAAATGACAGTTTGCCTACCCTTTTCTATACTCCGGCTCGTGAAATTCCTTCCCTTTTATATACCTCCAGCCTGTAAAACGTGCCTCTTTCGGGCGTAATTTCCTCGAATAGTTGATTATAGGAAGCACCTTCACCCTATCCCCCCCGTCTATTGTCTACTGTAGGAAAATTTGGGAAACCCATGAATGCGAAAAAATTTGGTTTGGTTATGTTATGACTACACTTTTGTCCTTGTGTCCGCCACCCGTACATACGTTCGTACGCAATCCCATAATGTTAATGTGCCCGTGTTTGTTTGGCGGGAAGTTGCATTGCAACAGAAATGCTAAATAGCACAAAATGCAAAGTCAATTTATATGTATTCGTTAGATATGTTGACGAACGTGAAAAGAAGAGAAAGAGAGAGAAAAAGAAAACATAAAAGCGGAGACGAATAAGCAAAGTGCAACGTGAGAGAGAGCGACAGATAGCAAGTTAGAGCAGGCCGACCGGAAAAGTAAGTCTAAAGAAGCTTCACGTTTGGATGTATCACCCGTTCGTGTTTAGTTGTGTCAACTTTTAGAGCTCTGAAATAGCTTTACACAGACACTTTAATCGCTTTCGATACCACCAATATTCGAGGAGAAGTTCATTTTTGGAAAATTTGTTTCGTGGCCGTGTTTTTTTCATTCGCACCGAACGGCTCTAATGTGTTTGTAAACACACACAAGTTCGAAAGCTCTGAAATGATTCTACCAAACACCAAACGATTTTTTTCTTGTATTTTCCTTTTCTTAACGTTATTTAGATACAAGAATTATTACTAAAGTAGCAGAATTGACACTGTTTTGAATTTCCAAACATTTTTCCCCGGGAGCTAACTTGCTCTCGCCGTTTACAGATCATTTCTAAATGAAATTGTTTTCTTCCAGGCAACAATCGATAATTTAACTTTATGTTACGTGTTTAAAGCTTTACCGACAGATGCTTTAATCGTTTGTTAAATTCACGATACCATCGATATTCGTGTAGAAATTAATTTTTGAACAATATTGTTTCGTGGCCGTGTTTTTTTCATTCGCACCACACGGTTCATATGTGTTTGTAAACACACACGTTTAAAAGCTCTGAAATAATTCTACAAACCACCAAAGACTATTTTCCTGTATTCTCCATATGTTAACATTTAGTATTATTACTATAGTAGTAGAATTGACACAATTTTGAATTTCCAAACATTTTTCCCCGGGCCGCTCAGTTGCTCTTACACCACTATTATCATGACATGTAATTCGACGGCCGCTTACAAATCATTTGTTAAAGCGAAACTGCTTCTTCCAAACAACAATCGATAATTTGCCCTTATGTTACTAGTTACAAGCTTTACACAG
The DNA here is from genome assembly GCF_977016875.1 of Pavona decussata. Lineage (NCBI taxonomy): Eukaryota > Metazoa > Cnidaria > Anthozoa > Scleractinia > Agariciidae > Pavona > Pavona decussata. The sequence goes on from NW_028145711.1 coordinate 558,601, forward strand.
ATTTTTAAACGTTTCGATACCACCAATATTCGCAGCGAGATTATTTTCTGAACATTTTGTTCTGGGGCCGTGTAAATGCAATGCATTTGCGCCGCTCTGCTTCCATGCGCTTGCACAACACGCAAAAGTTTTGAACGCTCTAATATTTTTCGGGCCACAACCAAGCGTTAAAGTATTAAAATATTTGTAACGGCCAAAACTATTGTAGTCTATTGTAGTAGGAGCAATATTGACTGAGTTATGATTTTTCAAATATTTTTACCCGAGCGCCAAATATGTCAGGGAACCCTGTGCGTGTTAAGCAACGACGACGGCAGAAACAACATTTGAACAAAAACAATCGCTCCGAACGTGCATTTTAAATTTTGGTACATTTCTTTGCCGTACTCCGCAAAACAACAACGTGAAATGACCTAGTTGAAGGTTTTGTGGAGAACATGAGCAAACGAAGGTGAATTTTTCTTTCTCTGTTAACTTAAACGCAACTCCTACCAATTTAGGCAACTTGCTGCCCGTTTACTATCCTAATACGTTTCCGAGCAACAATAAATAATTTCCCTTATTTTACGCATTTTCCCCTTTTAAAAAAGCTTTACAAATATAATTCAGTCGTTTCGATAGGACAAATATTCGTGGAGAACCTAATTTTTTAACATTTTGTTTCGGGGCAGTTTCGTTCGCACCGCGCATGGCTCTCATTTAGTTATAAACACACTTATTGAAGATCTGTGCCAAGCAACCAAGAGTGATTTCCCCGTTTTCTCCTTTTCTTGACGTTTATTTAGATTTCAGTAGGAGCAGTATTGACTGAGTTGTAAATTTTACACATGTAATGAGGAGAGAATATGAGTTAAATTCAGGAGTAAACTAACAACGATAAAACTTAATGTCAGGCAGCTTCCTACCGCTTATAAAAACCGCGAAAATAGATCGATAAAAATAGAAAGCAGTGGATCTAAAGAAGGGACTTACGGAGTAATTTCTTCCACTAAATTTGATCTGTTCCTTCCTCCCATCAAAAGGACACTGTTATGCTCGGTTATCATTCGTTGAAAGAAGAAGTAACGAGGTGAAAGCACTTGATCGCCATGACTGATTTCAGTTTCTCAGTAAAACAAATGTCAATCTGATCCAAGTTTTTATCTTTGACACAAATAATCTTTGGCTGTTCCTTGTAAGAGACACGAAAACTTTAGGTTTAGGAATTTTCTTTCTAGCTGCAGCACTTGATTTCCATGCATTTGTGATAGAAACAACCCAGCTTAAACGGTCGAACTCCAAAGAACTTGAAAGAACTTTAAAATGAAGAAAGCAACGAAATGTAGAACTGGCGTGCTCAGTGCTGCTCAGTCAATCTGGAGCGAGTATTTTCGCCGCTCGACCAATCAGGAGTAAGAAAT
>NW_028145711.1:565000-990000 GCF_977016875.1 Pavona decussata
CGACAAAACCGACCGACCGACCGACCGACCGACCGACCAAGTCAAAAGTCACCTATCGCTATAACTCGTTCATTGCGCTACGCGCATTCACGAGTTAAAAATTCTTACTGTACAAGTTACTAAAATCAATATCTTCAATCATATTCATTTCATGAATCCTTTTAATAAAACTCCTTAGGGTATAGTTTTGTACCCTGAAGAAGGCAGCATTGCCGAAACGTTGGTTTAAAATATCTTACACCGTTAATTTTTCAGAATAAAAAGTAGCGATATTAAAACATGACGTTTCGGCGACGACATGTCACCATTATCAAATGTAAATTATAATAAAGAAAGGAAGGTGTGAAATTACATTAGAATAAAACGAGATGGAGTAAAACAAAAGAATGTGCAAAATTAAATGAACAGTTTTGCTGGTATGGAGTCTTTTTGAGTCTTAAGAGTCGGTCTCTTTTTCCTTATTAGAAGCATCTCGTAAATAAGGCACTCGAATTTCCCGCGGCACTTCTTTAGGATCGCAAACTGCTCGTGAAGTTTGTTCGGTCTTTGATCGTGTTGGTCCTTAAGATGTTTGCCGATGACGGAATACTTGTGCTCCTCAATGTGGAGGTGGAGGTGACGGCTTGTGTAGCCTCTATAATTCGCATCACACGAATTGCATTTAAACTCATACACAACGCCTTGTTGATTTACCAATGAGGTCTTTGTTTCCGTGACTTTCAGGTCTTCCGAGATTTTCTTACTTGTAAACACTGGTTGTAGAACACGATCGATTTTCTTTCCAAGATCGCTTAGTTGTCTGCGCCCGGAGTCGGCGGATTTCTGATCTTTAAAAGGCAAGATGATTCGTACGGGGTTGTCGGCTGTCTCAATTTGGTTTTGGTTCTGGTCTTGGGAAGCGTGGAGACTCTTGAAAATAGCGGAAACAAGCTTCCTAATTTCTACAGAAGATACGTCGACGATACCTTCGCTCTAGTACCCGTCTTTGCCGCTGCTACTGATTTCCTTTCAGTTCTGAATGATACACACCCAGCAATCCAGTTTACAATGGAAACAGCAGTCAACAATAGCTTACCCTTCGTAGGCATGGTAATCAACAAGACCGATAACCGCCTCAACACCTCTGTCTACAGAAAAAAGACCAACAAAGGTCTTCTACTACATTATCAGAGCCATGTTGACAACAGATATAAACGATCGCTGATAAGAACTATGTTTGATCGCGCCAACCGCTTGTCATCCTCACCGGACCTTTTCTCAACAGAATACCAGGATCTGAGAACAATGTTTCTGAAACTGAAATATCCTGAGAAACTTATTGACTACGCTGCGCAGTATTACAATCTTTATTTATCCCTGGGGATATTGCCTTCCAGCACTCTCCCGGTAGAAGGCTCCATAGTATTGCCCCTCTGTAAGCTATGATTTCCTATGATTTAATACAACATTGCACAATCCACTCAGACTTGTTGCCAATTCTACTTGTATAAGCTCGCAGGCGAGGTGAATGCACGAGAGTGGCCTACAGGGCATCTAAGTGCAGGATTACACAGTTCTTGTAGGTAACACCGACAGCTCTTTTTGTTTCTTCCAGGTGCACTTGGTGAAGAAGTCCTGGAATGAAGCGCAGGCCACCAGCACCAAGAGAGACTACAGCAATAACTGGAGCACACAATATCTGGGACTGGACAACACCGACGCCGAACGAGAACCTCAGCCTCAAACGGTCACCATCTTTCCTTACAGGCCGAGTGGCTTCGTGGAATTTGACATCACTAATGCAGTGAGGAACTGGAGAAACGGAGTACCGAACCACGGGCTGTTGATCCGTGCTAACAACGAGGATGCCGCTGGAAGGGATATCCGCTTCAGCAGCAATGCCGGCCCTTCAGCCTGGCGAGCTTATGTTCTTGTGCTCTGTCGATACTGAGACACAACAATGGTTTTTCGCGCTCCTTAACGCGGTGTCATGAGTAGCTATAAATCACAGTCTGTAGTTGTGCGTGATGTTATTCTGAGAATCAATAAACCAAGATCATAATGCTGAAGAATATGTTATTGTTATTGTTTTTATTTATTCAGGTATCTTCTACTTAGGCTGACCAAAGTATTGGTAACTTGGTAAGGTCTCGTCACCGCTATACTAGAGACAAAACAATTATTATCATAGACATAATCAAAATATTAGGTTCTTGTGATCTTGTGAGAACGGTGAGAGAGACATGAAAATAATCACAAACATATGAAACCCGGCCCCCCGACCCCCGGGACATGGCAGGGAATTTAACATTGGCTCGGTGTTAAAACACTGCTAATTTACCCGCCCCCCGGGTCAAGTAGACTGTTAAAAACCCCGCATAGAAGGGCATCAGTACCGTACTTCAGAACCAAATAAAATACAAGTCAGTTTGGGTTTGTTGGTAAAAATCGACATTGTGACTGACGTAACGTTTAGTGTCGTATCATAAGATTTTTCGTTAATGTTTTTCATTTTCAGCACATTGTAGATTTTGATTTAGTATCAAACCGGCACGGGTAGTTCAGCACCTATAACGAGCTCATTTGTTACCTCTGTGATTCTTGTCCTGAGCTGCTCGACCTGTGTATCCAGTCTTCTTAAATAACAACACGAAACCATTGCTAACGAACCACTTACGACGCGGAATAGACCATCTTCAGTGACTAAATGCCAATCCGATCCTAGTGCGTGTACCCGCCGTAATTCAAACGTTTAACAATCTATCTAATTAAATTAAACTAAGTCACATGACCAGTTATGGAAACGTTTGTGATTGGTTTATTTAAAATCACATAAGAATTAGAAGGGCAAGGGCTCGGCTTAATGTTCCTACATGTTAAATCCCCGCTGTTATCCCCGCTTCCGGTCAATGGCCCCGGTCAAAGCGACATTTTGTTAATTTCCCCGACCCTCGGGGCCAACGTGTTGTTAAATGAGCGTTAAATCCCGGCTATGTCCCCGGGGTCGGGGGGCTGGGATTTCAATTGACTGGTGCATTAAAGAAAATGATCGATCATTTTCTTTATTATATTGAACATAAGCACGTTATTGTTACGGTTTAAAGCACTTCCACTGACTTAGATTTATTCGACGTAAATGGCGCTTAGGACTATGATTATGACCGGTATGTCGCAAGTGAGAACCTAGCCTCACAACGGTTTAATTATGTGGCTGGCTATTAATAATCACAATCATAATTAAAAGAAATTATCAGTGAAAGAAATAGAAAATCTGTCCAGATACAAAGACTTGGTTTATAAAAACCACTAACTATCTCAGTAGCAAATGGGACCCTTTGCTTGTTCGAAAGTAGACTGCAAGCAGTTCCTCTCTGGTTAGTCGAGAGAGAGGGTGCGCTCACAGCGCAGCGAGACTGGAGTGAGGAGAAATGAACGAGAAGAGACTGGGTGCCTCCGCTCGTTCGCCCAAGTTTTTTCACACTCGGCTATTTCCTGCGACCTTTCGACTATCCATAAAGAGACTGCTTGCAGTCTAGTTCGAAAGAGGATGGGTAAGAACCTCCAAGGGATCCCTAGGAACCCGGCGCAAACTCCTGCAATTGATGACTTTGCTTGGGGCAGCTCATACATTGTCAATCACGTAGAGACCACCCATGCTCTTTGATACATGGAGTGTAATCGAAGATAGGTGAGAAAACAATAAAATTCAGCGAAAACGAGACGATGATATGACAATGATGGGCTAATTCGCTACCACGGCTTTATTAGTGAAAAGGCGATTGTGGTTGTCTCAAAATATATTCACTTCGATTCTGCCTTTTTGGTGGTGACTCACAGGGAGTGGGAACAAGAAGAGTGTGAATGATTGTGTGTCTTACCTATAAGTTTCCACCCACTGAAATTTCTATTTTCTGAAAAAAAAAAAGTTGAGAGATGGACCCGGTCTGCTTCCCAGATCCGCCGTCGAGTATATAGCTTATATGAATTAACTGATCGGGTGGGAGGTCTTAGCCAATATTTGATCGATGTCATTTTGTTGTTGCACGGAACTGGGGATCTTGTCGTTGTTGGGATAAAATAATACCACTGCTACGTGTGTTGTGGTGAAGGAACAACTCGAAAACACGAATCACGACCTTGTCGTGTTCCTGGGCTTATCAATCGATTGAGGTAGATGATCAGAAGATTTCATCGATTACAGATCATCATCCATCATATTTTTCTTTTGGAGAGTTGGACTGCTTCGATGACAGTTACTTAAATAATGCTAATTTAGATCAGTAACACCCAATCAAAGGAGAAGTTTAAGTCAGAATATTGGTTTGCTAGTGTAGATCTGTCTCTTTTTACTCTATGGTCGAAACTGTGTAAGATCTTTGCGAATCGCCAGCCAAACAGTGGTTGCTATTAGGTGTGCTAGATTACGCATTGTTAAATAATAACATATAATGCTAACCTGGGTTCCAGGGCTTTTCCCTTATGAATTTACCCTGGAAAACCCTGAGCACGTATTCTATATGACGGCACATTTGAAAAGTGGTCCTGAATCATTGTTTTGGTACATCAAGTCAAAGTCGTTTGTCTCAGGTCCGCAACAGAAAAAGCTATGTCACGCGCCTGTAAATCTAGTTGGTATTTGACAAAATCAATGGACCTACAGTGATTTTTTTTTAACGTAGAGAAACAGGAATTTATCTGAAGGCCCACGTGACAGAACACAAAAGCAACCAAATCCACCTAAATGACAACCACATGGAACTAGACCTGAATACGAGAGTGCTGGACATGAACATTACGAAAATTAAAGCTCATGAAATTTCATTTGCATGTTGATACAATCACCTCTCACTAACGGTACAGGAGCTTCTCTCTTTAACCTTACGTTTATTACAATAGTTGCGTTTTTCTCCTGACAATTTACTTGATTGATTGTAATCCCAACCCAATCTGACGTCCTTATGCCGTTGTATGGAATCCAAAGAAGACCTTCCAAAACTTGCTATATTCGGTTATCCTATCCTAGCAGTATGCAAGATGTTTGTCCAATGAACGTAGTTTAATGGCCTTAGCTCCCACGAGTCTCCTGTAGCTCAGTGGAGGAGCATCCGAACTAGTAATCAGAAGGTCTTAGGTTCGTCTCCTGATAGGAACACCGGGATTTTCTTTTTCCGAGTGTGCCTGTGTCATTCATTGAATAATACATCATTCTCATTCATTTATATAGATATCAAGTGTTACTATCATAGCGGGGTAGGGAATCTGCGCTATAGCAGCCTCAGGAGCTCAAAAGAAAGACGATTTAGGACATGCCTTCGAGCCAATGTGGTGGTGTTTGATAGGCATACTAGTGAATCCCAAATTCTTGCATTACAAGGTAGTCCGTTCTTCCCGACCGATTCTGGCATTGTGAGGACTTTTCATCGAAAAAGGACTAAAAATACGGCTCCATTTCAGATCAAACACCCGCTCATCTATCATCTACAATAAGAGGCCTGTACATATCAAAAAATTTGGATAAAACTTGAAACTTTTAAAGAGTTGTGATAGGATTTTCATAAGGAGAGCATTAACAGAAAAATGGGTGGAGAAAAACGGAAGAACAAATTCAATGATAGTCTCAGTCGATGGGCCTCGCCTTTCTCTGTAGATAAATGTTTACTTGGAGAGATCAAGGGACTTGGGATAGGGGAGTGTTTTGAGTCTCTCCCTTTTAATCATTTTTAGATTTTTGGACTACAAGGATAATTTCTGCATGTGTCAGTTGACCATGAGGTTACTAACATACGAATGTGTATTTAAGAATTGCCGAGATTCCTGGGATCCTGTGCAAGCGCCCACCATCACACATAAATTGCTCCATTTCACCTTCGACATGTGTGAAAAGATGAGTTTTCTTCATGTTGACGAAGCCTGTAAGAGGAATAGTTTTACACCCCACATACTGAATTGAGTTTAGTGAATGTCTGCGAGGTGATGTTTGCATAAATTATGCTGAAATGACTGCATAGATAACACTGTTGGATCTTCAGTATTGGGATGAGTAAGCTTAAGTGGAAAGCCATTCCTTTGACACAGGAACAGTCTTAGGAAGGCAATTTGAGATCGAGTGAGGTCAGTGAGGAGTGTTAGCCGGAGCAGTTCAGTGTTCTTTTATTTCCACGATTATTAGCAAAAGAAACTTTACTATCGCATATAATGAACTCAACTGACTATTTTATAAACGCTCAATTAACTTCATTTGTTTCCTCATGCTTCGAATTGAGAGATAAACTTTTCTCTGGAATAATTACCTCTACTGTATGAATAATTTAAATAAGCAAAGACTTCAGTTACTTTATTTCTTTATTTTATTATTATTATAATTATTATTATTATTATTATTATTTTAAGTTATCTTAAGAATCAGTTAACGAATCATCAATTAGTTATGAATAGCTTTTGTAATACTGTATTTGTTATAGTCATACAAATAAAGCTTGTTTTTGTTGTTGTTGTGTTCATAGGTGTTAATAGTGTACCAAATTCCTTTGGTATTATCATTGCTCAGTCATGGCAATCAAGGCGAAGCATTAAAAGTATCGGGTTAAATAGGAGGCCAGATCTGTGGATGTCTACGTATAGAAGAATGTGAATGACGCTCGTAAACGTTTATTATTTAATAGGTGATCACGGCAATTTGGATAGTGATTATTCCAGCATTTTCATTCATTTTCAAATATGTTATAAATTGATACAGCGAGTAAAGGCCTCTTCTAGTTCAAATACCATCTTTCTGCATATTGCGAACAAGCCTGGTGGAGAAGACGATGAGATCAGATCAGTTTTCGGCATTTCATTTTGCTATCACATGTGTGCCCAACACAGTTTGTGATGGTGATACCGACTGTGAGGTTAAGAGAAGGCATGATACAGGGAATGCCGTCTGGAAAAAGAAATGGAGCTCAGGAGGCTCAGCGAGAGAGTTATCTGTTTAAACCAGTGAATTATGTGACAAAGTTTCTTTGTTACTGATCACAAATTTCATCTGGCTGGCTGGTGACTGGCTGGTTGTCTAGAACAAAGATGACGAGGTCCAGTTTGTGAGGTTTCACTTTATCATCGAGGGAGTGGCAGATAATTGAAGACTTTGAAAAAGTAATGAAAATAACCTGCAATGATGATACCCCGGGGTATGAGGACAAGGGCACCGATTGGGCAAAATAGTACATTTCAAGAGACCAAAGAAAGACGCTCTTAGCTTTAATAGTTGCATCCAGGCTGATATGGAATAGTACTATGGATATACTAGTGGACCAAAGACAGGCAAGACAAGTACCTTTCATCAAAAGAACAACATTCGGAACTCTTTCTTCAGCGCACGTACAACAAATGAAAGATAGTAGAGGATGTCGGTCGAGTGGCTAGTGATATCAAGCGATGCCTAGACACTTTCCAGAACTTCAATAATACTTCTTTACTAAGTGTACGGAATAAATAATTAACAATTATTCCACGAGCGCGCGTTGGATATGAGATGATAGATTGCCAACGAGGTGCGCAGCGCCGAGTTGGTTATAATCATCTCATATCCAACAAGCACGAGTGGAATAATTGTTTTATTAAAAAACAATCAAGAAACATTGCTAGATCTTGTTGATTTCGCTTTGCAAGAACAATTATAAGACAATTTAATGGTCTCTATTTCTCGGGCATGGTATAATGGCTCATATACCATGGCCACTAAGCCAATCAAATCGCTCGAATTGCATTATACAATGATCCAGTTTTAAATAATGACTATAAACGTGACGAGGGTGGTCACAGCAAGGATTTCTTCATCGCTATTCCCGTGCTGTTGATTGTTGTATGGCCCCTCATATTGCTACTCACAAATAAGATGAAGATAACATGGAATTGTCCGCAACTTGTGAATACAACCCCAGACCCAGACAATTTACCAGTTAGGCTTTCAGCTGCGCTTGTATAGTACAAAATCTGAATGTATACAATGTTTGAGTACACAAAACTGGAACATATTGATACAGACCTTCAATGCAGTTCCAGTATTGTTGAAAAGTTAAAGTTCTGTTCTATTTTATTTACCAATTTGTAAGAAAAATCATTGTGAAACTGGTACTTCAGATAGTAACAAATGATGCAATTACCTCTAATTCCCATACTCTAGTCAGATTTTTTAACCTTTCTTATTACAGAATCGCTAAAAAGACTCGCTAGAATGGCCAATAGAATGGACAACAACAACAACAACAACAATTTATTACGAGAAAAGACAAATTACAATATTACATACCCACGATTAGCAAGGGCTATTCGAGGGCGTCCCTTAGAACGGAAGTTGACTTGAGTAAGTTGTGAGGCTATTAAATTTAAACACAGTAGTAGTACAACGAAATATGCAAAGACTACAAAAGGAAAAATCCTATTACGCAGAATGTCAATAACTTTAGAAAGCATTCATCTCAGTTGTAAAGCAGTTTGCTGTACCAGGAGCAAACTGAAAAAACTTCAGCGATTGGGTAGTTGAACAAAGTGTGGCATAAACCAAATCGTATACATTGGATAATAGTAAGTTGAATTTTAAAATCCTATAACTAATATATAGTCTAACGTCAAGTAGGTTATTTCATATCAAAACAGCAACCTCGTTCCCAGGGCTTTTTCCCGATTTTCTAGGGAAAAACCCTGGGAACGAGGTTGACCATAACAGGAGTGACTTCCAATAACAGAAGCATCCAATCATATTTTGTTACTGGACAGTGGTGCCCATTTAATCAACCAAAGAAATATTCAAATTTAACTGTTTATCCAGTGACGTACCAGTAAATTTATAACCCAACTGATTCATGACTCTTCCGCAGTACTTTTCAATCATCCGCACAGTAGCGGAATTCAGTTTCCTTCTCCATTTGGACACAATTTTTTCAGAAACTCGACTGGTGCTAAACGATTCACCGACACCTCTCAGTTGCTGTGCGGTATTGTTGGAATGTGTAGCTTGATAGAGCCAATTCTTGATGCTTCCCATCATCTCTAGTCCCACAAATTTGAAGAGCTCATTGACTGCTGACAAAGGATGCCGCGCAAGATCTTCAAACCGGATTAACTTGTACCGAGCTCCAAGGGAATTTCTAGTCGCCATTCCTAGTGTGACATCCGACTCTAGCTGACGGCAAATTTTCTCGACAAACCACTCTTGCTCACGTTTGGGTTCCCATCCCCTTGAAAAAAATTTCAAGGACATCAAAGAATAAAAAACAGCTCTTGGATCGCGCACCAAATGTATTAGCCTACATTCGCTCGCTTCGTTGTAAGAGCAGCTTGCTAAGAGTTGCTTGTTTTCCTGACCAGTTGGTATTCTGGGCGTAAGTATTTTCATAGCAACAACGTTGTAATTGTATTTACAAACTCTCTCAAGTTCGTGTGAGCTGATTGTGTCACAGAACAACGATGTCCCGTATTCGGCACAAAAGGGGGAAGATGTCAATGCAAGGCTTCTACGGCGATCATTTTTTGGCATGTTCTTTGTAAAATAGTCGTCAGAAAAGTCGCAGAACATCACATCGTCAAGAAATTTAGAGGCTAACGTTCTATACGAAGCTAAAGAGAAATCAAACTCGAATAAAGAATTACCACTGAATATTCGCTGAAGTGAATGTAATGGCTCAAAAAAATACAACACTTGTGGATGATGATTGAACACGTCGCCCAGAAATGACGATCCTGATCTTGGTAGGGACAAAATGACAATATTAACCCTTTTGGGATGTGGTTTGCCATCTGTACTCTTGCCCGCAAACCCACGAGATGCAGGATCGTTGAATATTGAGGAGTATGTGACTGAATTAGCAGTGTTCTTAGTATGTTCAATTGCTTTCCATCCAGAGTTCCCAGAAAAGTACATAAACGCCAAAGATAGAAATACTAGTGCGATCAAACAACAGGGTAAGGGTGATCTCTTGGCATAAAATGTTATGGGACGCATTTTCTTCTTTGTTTTCCGGGTCTCTTAGATGTCTTGGCTAGTAAAAACAACCTGCGGGATAGAAATGGAGATCTGGTAAATAAACGGCCACCACAGAGCTTTGCTTACCATACTTGTACTCTCGAAGTCGTCAAACTAATTGGTATTGTCTATTTCATGTACACACATTTATGAAAAGAACATGTGAGATAACTTTGAAACACATCTACTACTTAAAGGACTCTTCGAACTAATCGGTTGTTCCTTTGCCACGAACAAATTACTTGAACAATAGCTTTAGATACAGCGGCGCAGCTCTCTGTAATCGCTGTAATCTCAGGCAGGATGAATCACTTAATCAACTTGAGCAATTACTTAATCTCCATTTTAGGTAAGCTTAAAGGGGCATAGTCAAGCACAGAGCACCCTGCCACGCCGCTTAATGATTTGGAAAGTTTAGCCTAAATTTTTCAAAGCTGTTGTGACGATAGGTTTTTCCACTCTAAGCGTCGGGAAGGGGAACTGTAACTTCTGCGGTACAACGGCGAGAAAACTAACTCACTCGACTCGGAGAAACTTAACTCGGCAACTCGTTTAGCCTGCGTGAACGGAATCTCGTCACACAACCTCGTTCCCAGGGTCTCTTCTCATTACGTCTCCTTTAAAAAAGCACTTAAGGCGTTTTTCTATAATAACTATTAGTAGTTTTAATTTTCTTGTAGCTTTTCTTTTCGTAATATATCCTTCCGTTTGACATTGTAATTGTATGAAATTGTAATTGTATCCGTCGTCGTGTTCTTATCTTCTTTTTTGATTTCATCTTGTAAAATAATAACTGAGGAGACCTAATTAATATAAGCTTCACAGTTTCCTTTAGGTCTCCTCGCCATTGTTACATCTATCTTTTTCTATTTTTTTTGTTTACATTGTATTTGTGGTGTGGCAAAATAAACTTACTTACTTACTTACTATTACGTCCCTCTCTCGCTTCCTCGCTCCCTGGGACGTGAAGAGGAGAGACCATGGGAACGAGGTTGCGCGTCACAAATTCCTGGTACTTTCGGATCTGCTACGACTGGACTTCGAAGGATAGTAATGATCAACACAGAACTGGATCCAGACAGTCTAATCTGTTTAATCACAGCAAAACAACTTAACAATACAAGCAGGGTATATTTGTAACTAGCAGAGCTATTCAAAACAGTTTTACAACAACAGAAATAATTGAACTACGGCGAACGTCTATATTGTCGCGAAAGCTAATCAAATTGTAAAGAACCTCAGTATTCCATTGTAAAACTCGTCCTATTCAAAAGAACTAAAATACGAACAGCAGCTAGAAACACAGTTACAAAATATATAGAACGTCTGTTCTATTATGTGATCGCACTGACGCAAGGAAATTAAATTCTACTCAAAAAGCGCAAAAAGGCGAGTACAGCTGAGAACATATACAAAACTACAAGAGTCTCTGTTCCATTGTGTAGACTCTCTTAGGTCAAACGAGTCTTAATTACTTGAGTTACCTAGCACTAAGACTCGTCCAACCCTTGGCGATCGTGCATTCCAGTCAGCGGCACCTTATCTTTGGAATGCATTACCCTCAACAATTCGCAACATAAAGACATTAGACACTTTCAAGACTGCTGTTAAACTCATTTCTTTAATTTAGCCTTTAAATAGATTTTTATTAATGTCTTGTCTTTTAACTAGTTTATTGACTAGGTAATCGCTGCCTTCGATTGTATGGGCTTGTAGTTTTTAATAGTTTCTTGTGTTCTTAGTTGTTCTTAACTAACAATATTGTGAAGCGCATCCGAATATATTCATATAGAGGTTTGCGCTATACAAATGTAAATTATTATTATTATTATTATTATTATTATTATTATTATTATTATTATTAGCGATAAATACAGGAGGTCTGCTGCTAGGTATCGAGAAACACAGAATCTTAGTTGGTCTGGATAGAAGCAGACGAGTGATGTTTTTCTTATAATCTTATTTACACGAGCACAGTTCAGCAATATTCCAAATGAAACAAAAAGTCAAAACAAGAGAAAATATGCAAATAAAAAGGACTAAAATTAAAGTAAACACAACTGAAGGCCTATTGTATTAATAATAGTACATTTAAGGACTCAATTGTTTGAACGTTATTACACTATTTCGACCGATTTTTTTAGTTTAATTCTATTCAATTGCATGTTCTCATAACACCATTCGCACACCCAAGTAATTATTGTTTGGATCCGATTTTACTATTTTCGATCGATTTCGTGCTTAATTCAGCTCAATGTAAACTTCAATGTAAATCTCCCCGTGACACTGTCTCGAAGATCAGCCTGAGGTTTACATCGTTCTTATCTTCTCCATCCTCGTATACTTTCTTCAATAATGGTTGTTTGACTTCAATTAGGATTCACAGAATGCCTCTGTTGATTTTTTGGCAACACTTTACTTCGTGAAAGCTTTTTGCACGGACAATTTGGAGGATGTTGGAATCGCCTGGGTTGGAAACAGGATTTGGAAGATAACATATCTGGCAATGTGAACGTCGACGGATTTGGCTTGACTATATTTTACACCTTTATTTGTTGACTTAAAGTAGTAGTGGGGTCATTTTCTGGGGCAGGGCGTTTCGAAATCGTATTTTGTAAACCGGCATATGTTTGGTCGGAACGTCACACGTTTGATCGCCCGATAGGAGACTCAGATAAACTTTATGCAAGCTTTCTTTGAGGAAATGTCTCAGAATATTTTTGAAGGATATGCAATGAGATCTTAACGGCGAAACGTAACGGCGAAATTATAAGGATTTGTATGGAAAAAAAACGATTCCTACTTCAATTTAAAAATGCCAGCGAGTTTTCAATGAAAAGTCCCTATCTGAACTCTCTCGTCTGTTGTTCTTTCTCCTATGTGGTTTTTGGAGCGATTTAGCGCGATTCCAGTGAGTTTTAGTTTCATTGCTTTTCTCTCCATGGGAAACTGAGGATATATATATATATAGAGAGAGAAAAACAATGGCTACGTGTGGCGTCAGTTGTGTATTCTGTATTATATGCAAGGTTTCATCCAAAGATCGTCAAAAATTCTCGTGTTTTTCATTGATACTGCAGACAATATCTAGAACTATTTATAATAATAATATAATATATTCTCAGCGTAAATGTTTACATGTGAAAATTTAGGCAATTGACTTGATCTACGCATTAGTTTTTCATGCGTTGGGATAACGTAGAAGATATGATCGATCTAGGCCAAAAAAAAAAAAATAAAATAGCTGTCTTCCTACTGAAAACAAGTCGAAAGAGAAGCAAATCTCTCTTTTTTCGTTTATTTTGATCATTATCCTGCTCAATCTTGTGGAATATTGCCTCAGGCAATCAGGCGATATTCCGCAAGATTCAGCAGGATACTTGTTTTATTAATCAACACATTGATAACAAAGTGCAGTTTTACTGCAAGAAGATTGGAGATATTCCTAATTTTTTTACATTCTGCTCCCCAACACGAAATTAGGTCTATCAGAGAAGATCTGTTGTGTACAGGCAGCTAATATTGAACGAATCATGACGCCATATGTTGGACAGGATGACAATACCTTGAATAACAACAGGATATTGACCTCTCGCTAAATTGAACAAGGAGAATGAATTAATTGTCGAAACTACATAAACAATTCCAAAAGTTGTGCGATTAATGTTGCTAGAATTCAAAACACCTGTGTTACTTGTAAGAACCGTATACTATTTAACACTATAAAATTTCTCAGTTTCGCATATACGTAAAATATCTCAGTTCAGCAAAAAGAAGTAAAGGAAGTTAGCTTGCGTAGCGAAAGGAAGAATTACTAGTCATCAAACGACTCAGAGTGCTTTCAACAGGCCATATTACGGAAATGGAATAAACTCGACGATAACTTAAAGGTTTATGGGGTTATAAGAATAGAAAACGAGCAAGTGTTTGCCGAAACATCTCACGAAATGTTTCGATAATAGAATTCAGAGGCTGTTTCGTTTATTCGTATTCTGGAATACAATTAATCGAATGCGACCAAGAAACATTTACATTACGTGCGTCTAAAATCCCTGATTGAGCTGTAATGTAGAAATACAACACTAGGCTCTATCAAAAGAGGATCCTCTCTTTGCTCTATGCAAAGTATAACAAGAACCAAAATCACACTCACCTGTCCTTTAAATTCCAGACTATGCTGAATGTGGAAATGTTACGCTTGATGTAATGTGCAAACAGAAACGAAGAACAAATTCTCTCTATGTCACGCCAACCCTGGCTAAATACGTATGTAATACGACTGTGCGCATGCGTGAGTTACTGGGCATACGGCGAGGCAGTGTAGTTTGACCACTCTGCTTTCAGACTCTCTTCCGATTGATTACAGATACGTATGTTTGTGGTTGCCAAGCAAAGCCACTAAAAATGTATTTTTGTCCACAAATCTACTGCGAATTTCTGGAGATGACACTATTTATTACCTAAAATGGGCCAAGGTATGAAAGAGTGAAGACTTAATTGGTAAATAAATAAATAAATAAATAAATAAAGCGAGACAATTAGCTAAAATTTAAAGCGAACTAAGCGACTCCTGGTGATGGACAAACGGAAACTACTGGAGAAGTTAAATGCAGAATATTTGAAGGATTCTGTCACAATAATATGACGTTTATCAAGCTAGTTGACGTTAATTTTAAGGGGCGAAGAAATACAGCCGGTTATTTTTGGATCAGTTACTTTGATTTTGTGTCTTAAAATACTAAAATGCATAATTCAAAGCGGAAGCTAACCATGTATGAACTATTTATATTTAAGGGAACTTAACCAAAGACGACGGGGACGGAAGCGAGAACGCCAAAAGACAATAGGTGTAATGAGCAAGAACAACGGCCCTACACGTGTGGTATACTTGATGTTTTGCTACATTTCTTTGCCATCATCAGCAAAACAGCAACGTGAAATTACTAAATTCAAGGTTTTGTGGAGAACGTGAGCACACGACGGTTAATTTTTCATTCTCGTTCATTACTTGAACGCTGTACGTATCAATTTAGTTCCCGGGTACTTCGCCCGCATTGTACAAGTTAAACGAATTGGAATAATCGCGAAGTAGTGCCAATAGCGCGAACTTATATTTTTAAGTGACGTTTCGTTGCCGTTGCCGTCGTCGTTGCTTAAGTTCCATTTTAAATCAGTGGCCGCAACTTCAATAGCGATATGTTATCTCGTTTGCGCATACAATATTTTTTTTGTATAATTTTGGTTAGCAATAGTGTTTTTATTTCCTTTTTTTTATCAATAACTCTTGTTCGCGGAGCAAACCGACCAACAGAAACGGTGCTTCCATTTAAGATTTTCGTTCCCAAAACTTGAAAAATAACAATGGAGATAGTTTTTCGTGCCTAAGACATGAAAAATAATTAGAATGCTCGTGCCTAAAACATCAAGAAAACAATGAAAATTGGTTTTAAGATAAATAAACTGTCCTTGATATTAAAGCTCAAACGACAAATAAAAATAATGCCCGATGCGCACCGTTTCGCTAAATGTATTTAGTGAATTTAGTGAACCAAATTGAAAAAAAAAAAAAAAAAAAGACAAAAGAAATGAAAATACAATTATCAACATATCAAGTGTAAACAAAAAGGCTGGAGTTGACTTCAATCGTTTTTCAAAGAGCTAGGCATCAGATCAGATGGAACTTATCACCAGCTTGACGTCAGTTAACGGGCCAACAATTCCTCCAAAGGATATTGAAAGCGTACCCTGTATTTCATCGATTGCCTTTTCGTGAGGTAAAAAATTTTAAAGCAATGGGCAAAAGCAAACACAGCCGGGCTTTTTCAGGTCCTAGACAATGAAAGGTGATTGAAATGCTAATTAGAAAATCGTGTTTTTGTCGCGAATTAACGCGTTAATCGAATTTCCTCAAAGGATATTGAAAGCGTCTCGGCTGTGTTTCATCGCTCGCTTTTTCGTGTGGCAAAAGCAAAAGAAAGCAGGCTTTTACAGGCGAGCAAACGAAAAATGATTTAAATCGAAAGTTGTTTTCGTTACCGCTGTGGTTTGGCGTTCAGCTTACAAGCGTACAGCATAACAAACAGGGTATAATCTGTTTAATGCGCACGATCACAAAAGTTAATTTGCCCTTAATACTCTTTCATCGATCTTAATTATTTAGAACAACCAACGTTAACCCACCTGGCTTAGAGGAGGTTGCTTTCTGTGTTAAGGTTTGTTAAAAATTGTCCGAGAAGGCTCACATCTCCAGAATGTAGTTAGATGCGGATTCAATTATACTGTAATCGAGCAACATTCATGATTTTGATTAATAGTCAGGTGACACTTTGAATATTGCACTTAATCAGGCTGACTTAATGCATGGCGATCACGTGGTATATGTTTTTATCCTGATCACTCTTTTGGACTCCGAGTAATTAATAATTTTGTTGCTTCCCTAAGTTTATTTTCCTTCAATGATATTTTGTGGCATTAAATGAAATTACAACAGATGCGAGTCGCATTATCCATGTTAAATGAAAAGTAATTCTACAAGTTAATTATGTGTTCTTGTAAAATCCATTCTTGAATAATGTAGTTTTATTTCTCATTTTGCGCGATGTAAAAATGTCTAAAGTGAAGCTTGTAGCAATAAATAGTTTTTAACGTAGCAACAAATGTTTGAATTGAGTTAGTTCAGTTTGCTTTGCCATAAGTTGTACAAAAGCAAGAAACTGAAAACTAATTAAACACTAATGGCGAGGAAGCCCAAGGGAAGCCACCGGGCTTATAAGAAATGGGCTCCCTCAGTTAAGTAATAGGCCTTATCACGGTTTTCGACGCCATTTTGACGAGTAGGCAAACACGTCTGAAATAATAGTGTTTGTATGGAAATCCGATGTCAAATAATTTTCAAAAAACAGCGCTTCTGAAAAAATCATGAATTGAAAACTTTTGGCACTAAGAAAACGATTTTAAGAAAAAAAAATTGGAGGGATGTAGCTGTGCCAGAAAGCGTCCAGTCGAGTTTTGGACTTTCCATACATTTGTCTGTATAGCGAACCAGCCGTGAACTGCTGCTAAAAATAGCTCGCGGGAAAAAAATACAGGGAAATGTATGAAAAGTTCAAAACACGACTGGGCGCTTTCTGGCACAGCTACATCCCTCCAATTTTTTTCTCAAAATCCTTTCTACAGTTCCAAAAGTTTCCAATTCATGATTTTTTCAGAAGCGATGTTTTATGAAAATGATTTGACATCGGATTTCCATACAAACACTGTTATTTCAGACATGTTTGCCTACTCGTCAAAATGGCTTCGAAAACCAGTATAAGGCCTATTAGAACAAAGTATTACAGACGGGACCAAAATCAATGGCAGAGCTCAATAAATTTAAAAATATATTATCTAAAAACTGGATCATTGTATAATGTAATTCGAGCGATTTGATTGGCTTAGCGGCCATGGTATATGAGCCATTATACCATGGTCGAGAAATAGAGATCATTAAGTTGTCTTCCTTATTGTTCTTGCAAAGCCGGAAATCCGCAAAATCGAGCGTTATTTCTTGATTGCGCTTGTTGGATATGAAGTGATTATAGCCAACTCGGCGCTACGCGCCTCGTTGGCTATCTATATATCATCTCATATCCAACGCGCGCTCGTGGAATAAGTGTTAATTACATAGTCATATGTAATTTACCCATGCACTGGGTCAAACGAAAGATTGGAAACCAAAGGCCAGCCATGGAAGACGAGCTTGTAGAGATAAGTTGTATGGGGTGAGGGACAGAAGAGAAGAAAAACATCAGATGCAACACAATACGTTATTTTTTCCTCTATTCGTGATTGGGCGGTACCCTGAGAATCCTACAACCTGATTGATTCCAACGGTCACGGTGACCAAGAACACTAACTAGCGACCAAACGGGACTCAGCGAAGTCGTAATTCGCCTTAAGCGTTTTATCGTTATTTGCAGCGGTATTCAAATTCTTGAACAGAGCTCTTTTTCTTCGTCAGCACTACAAAACATTTATAGGGGAGTACCTCCCGGGAACCTTCTGGGGGTACTCCCCTATATGAGTTATACGGGGACATACCACTGGATTAAGTGTGGTTTTTTGCCCCTCTACCCTGAACAGGGTATATATATAATTTCAAGCGAGTCTGTCCTGGACCCGTCCTAGGGTATGGTTGCAAGACTGTCAATGTCTATTTGTCAATCCGAAATCAGAGATGTTTGTCTATTTTTCGCCATCACTTCTAGGTAATGTATTATTTTATCAGTTTAAGTAGAATGGAAGGATTTTAAAACAGGAACTTGAAAGTGACCACGCACAGATTTGTGTTTCTGCTTACAGATTCGTTTCACTTTTCTTACTTTTTGTTACAGTTCGTGTTTAATTGAAATAAAGACAATATTTAATAGTCTGAGGCCGAAATTTGGAAAACGAAATGAGCGCCCCCTTCAAATAAGCGCCTCCCTCTCGACCCATAGAATTAAATAAGCATCCCGGGCGCTAATTCGAGCATTTACGGTGATGATGTAAATAGGTCACGCCATGCGCTACTCACTCTACTCACTATCAACAACAGGATAGACAGTGAGTAGCGTAGGCAATAAGAGAACCGACAGGATCCGTGATAGAACGCTAGTAGATTTATACTAATATTACATAGTTCTAGCTATTATGATGATGTGATCTTAAGAACATACATGTAACCTTTTAATTCTGTAATAGCTGACTGCAATGTGGTTAATAAACAGTCTATTTATCTATTTTTCCTTGCTATGACCATCTTACTTAGCGTGACCTAAACTTTGCAGATCATATGTTACAGAGAACGGCAGACGCCAGTGCTTTATATGAACCTTCAGTAATTTATTGTGGCCAGAAACAACACTTGACCTTTTTGCACAGCTACACGCATATTCGATCAACTTCTAATTTCTCCTAGAATTGTTAATGCATTCTCTATTAGCTGGGTAAGGAGAATACACGAAAAATCGTCAACTTGAACCGCTTTTTTGCAACTCAGTGTTTTAAGTTAAGTTTCCCTATTCACCAGCTTCGAACGGATGAAACAATTAAAACATTATAGGTTTTACTGAGCGATAGGTTCAACGGGGTTTTAGAATTTCTCAAAAATGTAACAGAATGCCTTGTAATCTAAAATAGCATTTTACCATTATCAACGTCAGCGGAATGTCATATGACTTGTGATCATCGATCATATGATTTTTGGAATCAGTACTCACGTGCTTGTATTTTAATCCCACCACTCTAAAAACCGTGCATTGAGTCATGCAATATCTTTGGGATCCTATTTGGAAATTGAAATCCTAAAAGTTGCCGAATCAAATCAAGCGGGCGGTTGAGCAGTGGTTTCCCGTTGTGAAGCGGGTTTATTCTCATTTTGCAACTATTTTGCAAAATGGAATTTTATATTTTTGTTTTTCAACCCTCATAAAATCTGACAGTCTTTGAAATCCAGAGGGGTTAAGGGTGATGAGCTCATTTCTGAGAAAACATGAAAATTTCTCGTAACATTCTATACCAAAAGAATTACTTTTTTTCCATTTTGTATGCCTTTGGTTTATCCAGCAACTACTGACAAACAAACAGAAAAAAAAATACTGAAAAATGAAGCTCTCTATTTTGTTCTCAGTTTGTGTTAACTAATGGGCTAAAGATAGCGCATTGCAGCGGTAAAATGGTTGAAACGTAACACTATTTTTAAAGACTGCAGCTTTGAGGAAAATAATACGCCTTTGTTTAATGTAAACGGATAGGCCGTAAGCCGATACGTTTCCAGGAATCGCCATTGCCTATAAAATAATTGATCACGTAGCAGGGACCGTTCAGTTCTCTTGATCTGCAGGTTCTGCAGAAGCGATCGACGAAATCGACCAACAACTTGTTCAAGAGGAAAGTGGCATCAAAGGTAAGTTCGATTATACAGTCGAAGCTAATTCATACGACCTGACTTGTATTTGAAGTCTTGGCAACTTCCGTAAAGCAATTTTGACTTATCATTCTTGTTTTTTGCGTGACAAAATGTGAATTCTCCAAAAACCCATGGGCAAGCAAAACCGATGAAGGCAAATCCTTAAGCATTTACTTTGCCTTTCTTTCCGTGAGCTTTCATCATCGTTGCCTGTTACACTTGGGAAATGGTAATTTTTGAGGAAAAATTATGACGATCGCCACTCGGGGATTACATTATGGTTGTAACAGCAAGATCTTGACTTAGCTTCCTTTCTAGTTATCTTCTTGATTCTTCATAGACCCGTTCCAACTGTCTTACAATATCAAGGGTTTTCAAGCTGTTGATACTTCCTAAGGTAGGGAGGCAGCATTGCAGGTGCTGAGATACTGGCTCTGCAACAGTCGCAACAATGCAAAGTTTGACTAAGACTTGTATCTTGCCGACGAACAAGGATTCGCTTCCGCAAATTCAGCAGATCTCTCAGACGTAAAATGCTCGAGGGCACAAACTTGCGGTCTGTAAAACTCACAAAATTTGTGGAACATTTGACAACGCATCATATCAAACTTGGCCCCTGTACTAATTCTTAAGGTATAATTTTCAGCGGTGTCGATGAATTTTCGCGACAAGGGCTTTCTCAAAAGGGACAACGCAGGAGAAGAATCAATTCAATTAGTTTCACTTTTGTTGCTTAAAAGTCCCGTCTGACCCACTGGATGACCTTTCACTTTCATGCTCAACTGGGGATCCGCCCCCATTTGGCAGATTTTCTTAAAACCAATCACTGAATTTTCGATTTATAAAGTTACCGAAGGAAGGAAAGAAAGAACTCTGAAAGACGTTGGCAGTGAGTCTGTTCTCTGCATGATATTTGGCTTTATACTTGGAGGAACGAACGACAAAAGCTTTCTCCGCTTACGATGCCCAAATGTCGTGATCGAAGGGATCGGTAACGCTGAGTCTTTTAAAGTACAGGGATATACAAACTAGGGAGGAATCTAGTTTGCATAGGCTGCATTCTGGGTCAAACTAGACGGCATCAGAGAGTTCCTCTCGCTTTATATAAAATGTTCCCAGGGATTGCGACGGACTTTACTGTCCTCGTGTTTATTTAACGTCTTGCGCGACGGTCGTGAATTCTCGTTCGATCCCCAACATTGACTACAAAAATATGCGAAAAAACGGAACGACGTTTCGGTGTCATCTTGGCACCATTATCAAGTAAAGAATGCAACAGAAAAGATGATTTATACAGAAAGTAAAGGTGTGAAAACACACTTCTGTGCTGTGTGCAAAATGATATTAGAAGCATTAATTATTTACTTATTAAAATTGCTTATAGAAATTAATACTTTTCAATCAACCAAACAAGACGAAGATGCTCTTCTTGTGGAGTGATACTGAGTTTAACTGTCACGAGACCTCGGGTCGTACAGGACGAGTTAACAACAGCTATTGTGACCTGCTAATTTCAAAACAGGCAAGGGGCCAAGATGTACTCGAGCAAGAGAAGCTCTATCTGGCTATCTTCCATGAATAGAAGTCACATAGCCCCAGCATCACCTTCTTTGTGCAGTGGCGGCAAATGAACTCATCCTCCATGCAAAAACATTCCCCTTAAGTACGCAGATGATGATATAAGGTTACTGTAGCAAGATCTTTGTTAGAATCTCTTTCTGCTAAGTATTCTTCAACAATAGCTTTCACTTTTATAATCGATCACATCGTAGGATTTCTGAGAGTTAGGTCACGATATTTTGTCCTGGGAGTTTAATGCACATGATATCCACTACAAAATACTGCTGTATGAAGCGTTGTGGTGACTTTTGTCACAATTTCCCTATACCCCTTCCCGTAAATAGTTCTTAAAAAAGTTTTACTTTCATGAAACCACTTACTGGCAAAGATAAACATAGTAAGCACTTGACAATTTTTTAATTTTTTATCGCTCTATTGTTTTTCCTTCTCAGAGGTAAAGGCTGGACACGATGGCATTAAACTGTGTGTTTCTTGGCTTGGTCGTAAGCGCAGTGCTCTTGGGATTCATAGAGCCAATACAAGGTTTGTAATTTCTTTCGCTTTAAGGAATAAAAGGACTACTTATAATTAAACTGTATTAAAGACAAATTTGATGTCTCTCGCATTTAATTGCGTCTATTCTTAAGTTTTCCTTCCCATGTACATTTATGAATCACTGAATACGAGGAATGTCAGTTCCTAGAAAGACGCAATCTGCTTTCCTTGAATGAACTAGAAGCCGTATTGCAGGATATTGGAGTTATTGTTCCAAATCGCTTAATTTTGAAAACATTGTCCCCTACTCCCATTCTTCTTAAAACCACCAAACCTGTAATTATCCCTGAAAAAGTGTCTTTATAGAGTAGCTTATAGTAATTATAATGATAATAATAATAACTCCTTATATAGCGCTTATCCAGTCCTGTTCTAAGCGCTTTACAAAGATGAAATGAATTTATATTTATTTAAAATAGTTCGTAAAAAGATGAGTCTTATCCCCCATCTTTATAATTATCTCGAGAGTAAACTATTAATTATTTTCCCAGACTTTTTTACGAGTTATACCTTGTCCCAAAATTCATTTTAACAGAATGGGTCCCAAGACAACAGCCTTGCTGTCTATTTATTATTATAATTTTTCTGGCGGAATAGCCGTAAGCTAACTGGCTTGTCCGTTTATTCTGAATGAAAACAGAACGCATTCCAAGAGAACAATATTAATGTCTATACCCCAGAACTGAAAATCGCGATATCAACTTCCAAACAACCGGAAATCACAACTGAAAATCACGCAACTTCTTATATTAGGTGTAACGCCTCTCGTAACAGACTTGTATAACAAATCCCCTCATACTCCTCTATTTCATCTCGATTCATTTGTTTTCTTTTTTAACATGGTATGAAGTCTTGTTAGGTTTCTTTCCCCTATTGCTACTTGTTGTTATTTCGCTTTACCCACGTGGAAAATGATGTTAGTGTGAATGAGATTGGGTAGATGGAGGAACGAGAGGACAATCAAACTTGTCTGCTTGTTTTTATCGTTGTTTTAGGGAACTATTGTGATGGGAAACCTAATGGCGACTACAATGATCCGGACAACTGCTATGGATTCATCTCCTGTTCAAATGGGATCCCATACCATATGCCCTGTCCGGCTCACTTGAAGTTCAACAATAAAACAGACAGATGTGAAGGCAACGTCCCGTGCTATCCAGGTTGCTTAAATAATTCAGTAATTTTAACAGCAATCTTTTGACATTATCCTCTTCATTTAAGCGCCAAAATGTAATTTTTTTAGGCCTTAATGCTGAGGTTACCAATGACATTATATTTGTGATACGTTAGTGCCATGTTTCAGTTCTTGTGTTGAAAAATTAAAACAAAACAAAACAAAAACAAAAAACAAACAAGCCTCTTCCTTCTTACAAGCTTTTTGAGGTTAGAAAATAAATAAGCCCCTCCCCTCCTGGAGGGGGAAGTTAAAATGTTGTCCGTATTGTAATGTTTAAAACACGAGCAGCAGTGTTTTATCGGGATTTAGACAATTTTTTTAAAAAATAAGTACTAGTGAGCAGCACACAGCAACGAATCTTGTCAACTGGTTTTATTATCCGACCGGTTTCGTGTGATAACTACACACTTTGTCAAGGATTGAACAAGATTGTTTGGGGAGCTTATTTTATGCCTTAATTTTACAGTACAAATGATGTTCCACTTGGGTGTGATTTAACGTTAAATCCGTGAGCCCCAAAATTATACATTACACACCTAGCGGCAGGATTTTTGTAACATCCTGCAGGTATGTCTGTGGGTGCTTTTGCTGTTCACACCCTAGTGGAACGTCATTTGTACTGTCAAATTTAGGTATAAAATAAGCTCCCCAAACAATCTTGTTCAATCCCTGACGAAGTGTGTATTTATCACACGAAACCGGTCTGATAATAAAACAAGTTGACAAGATTCGTTGCTGTGTGCTGCTCACTAGTACTTATTTTGTAAAAAAATTTAAAAAATTTAAAAAAATTTAGGTATAAAATAAGTTCCCCAAACTATCTTGTTCAATCCCTGACGAAGTGTGTAGTTATCACACGAAACCGGTCGGATAATAAAACAAGTTGACAAGATTCGTTGCTGTGTGCTGCTCACTAGTACTTATTTTTAAAAATTTTTTAAAAAAATTGTTTAAGACACGATAAAACACGTGCTGCGATTTTTTTTGAACGGCTTCAAAAACATTCCTGGAAAAGCGTGTGTCAAGAGAGTTTATAACATTTATGCTTTTGTGAACGTTCGAAATTAAAATACGAGAAAAACATTAAACACCGCATACCAATAAGGAGAAGGTTTTATCGGGTTTTAAAAACAACTGCACGTGATGATTTATCGACCATTTGACAGGGCTTATGAATTATAAGCTCATGAATTATTAATGAGTTTTTGAACTGGATTTAAAAGTTTTGACTTTCGAATTCACTGTGTAGGAGTCATTATCGGGGATAGCTCTTGCCTAAACCTTTCGTGCACGAACTGAAAGTTTGGAATGACTCGACTGTACATGGTGCAATGAATAGTATCATTAGTAGTATCTTTTCGCTAATGTCAGTTCACTGGGCACATTAACTATCGGTATTGGTAGATCGTGGGAGTCCAGGTGCCGCAATATTTCAGTGAAACGTTGCCTGTCAGTATATATTTTCAGGCAGTCATGACCAGCAAAAAAATATTAACGCAGTTTTTTAAACGAATCTGATTTATCATTTCTCTGCTGCATCATGACGTATTTTTTATAAAGCCACTGTTCCTGAGTCTAGTGCGTATGCGCTCTAGACTATGTTATCGTGCGTGTTCACTGTCCACACTTCCAAAAGCGGACGATTCGCCAAGTTGGAAAGACGAAGCCGCGCGTTCGAGTATCGATCAATTTTTGAGACTACTGCACAGGGGTTCTATGGTTAACTGTTCACACTTCAAACAAGCCGCGCTTTTGAGTATCGATCAATTTTTACCGATCGATTACAAAACGAAGACACGCGATGGAAATAACGTATGCGAGTTAGCTGACGTTGTGGCCTGAATTTGGTGCAGAGGGTAGTGAAGAAAATTTAGAATAATTCTAAGGAATACATGACAATTTGAACAGTGGGAATTTAAGAGTTCACAGCGAAGAAATTACTCTTTGAGGACAGATAGTGGTATTTTCAAAGTGAAGAGAATCTACCATCGTGAATTATCACTGGCGCCGTCGAAATTGTTCGAGCACTTCTAGCAATCCACTATACAAAAAAAATTACAGGTTTGATTGTCAATTTTGAGTGAAATACTATTTTGTTTGACCGATTCGTCGTATTCCTACACTGACCAGAATGCCAGTCCGACTGGCTTCTAGAAAATTGATAAGACAACCTAAAAGCGAAACATTTGAAACCTTGAACCTTCTTAAGTACCTATTAAAAGAATTCCTAAAGCATTCAAAAGGAGAAATTTGAGACAAAAAGTGAAGAAAATTTTGAGAAATTTCGTTCCTTGAAAATCTAACATTTACACATTGGTTACAAACTACAAGGCCTGCATGCACTAGACTCGTGTTCCTGCATAGGTTATTATTATTTTTTTTATTGTAGGGGATTTTCTTGAAGCTACGATAACCGTTATGCCAATGTAGACTGTCCAATTCAAGTTTCTCACTAATCACTCTCAACTTCGTTTCCAATTGTTCTCTAGTGAATGGAGGTTGGTCTCCCTGGAGTCGTTGGTTTCGCTGTTCTGCCACGTGTGGTGGAGGAATACAATTTAGGTTTCGCTCCTGCACCAATCCTCGGCCTTCCAAGGGTGGGAAATATTGCGATGGACCATCCACAGATGTTCAACTTTGTAACACACAGCCTTGTCCAAGTAAGTATTGGGTACCGTGATGATGATTTTTTGTTACATTAAGAGAACTTGGACCCAGCTAAGAATGATAGGAACATACCGATTTTGGAAAGCATGAGGTATCACCCCAAAGGGATCTGCTCTTGAAAGATAAGGTATTAGGTTTTAAAGAAAAAGAGAAACACCTCGATATCCCTGTTCTGTTACGTGTGGCGGAAGAATACAATTTAGATTTCACATCTGCACCAATCCTCCGCCTTTTGCTCTCTGGAATTACAGTGCGTGGAGTCTGAGTGAACAACAGAATTTGTCTTGTAACATGTTTACAAGGAAACTCAATCTGGCACCCAGAGTCCAGAGTTCTTTAGCCAGCGCGGTTGGTCGCCAGGATAGACTCTTCGGAAGTCTAAAAAAAAAAGCTTTTTGATTGTCAGTCTCGTAACAGCTGCCCTGCTAGCAGAGTTTTTTTTCTGGTAAGTCCATGAGCATGGACGAAGTCGTTTGCGTCTCCAGTATTTTGCGTAGTCTGCTTGACTACGTGAACTACGACGAACGAACCGATGGTTTAAGAGCCTGAGGACTCTGGGTATGAGATTGAAGGAAACTGCGTTGAGGAGACACTCAATGTCTCGCCGTATCTATTTGAGTCTATTCTTTCATTTTCCTTCCCACTGATCAGTGTACATGCAGGAAACACCAAATTCCTTTCCGGAAAGACAGGAGCACGTTGTCCCTTGCTCCTATGCTTCTTAAAATCGCCAAACCAGTAATCATCCCTAAAAAGTATTTCCTTTATAGAGTAGCTCATCCCCATTCTAATTTTTTTTCTTGAGAGTAAATCTTTATTTTTCCCAAACACTTTATAAAACTTTATCCCCACATTCATTACACCAGAGTGGGTCCCAAGTTAACCGCATTCCCGTTGATTTAATATTATAACTTTCCGGCGGAATTGCCACAAAATAACTGACTAGTCCGTTTGTCCTGAATGAAGACGGAACGCATTCCCAGAAGTGAAAGTCGTGATATCAACTTTCGAACAACCGTAAACCACTACTGAAAATCACGCAACTTCCTATATTAGGTGTAAAGCCGCTTGTAACAGTCTTATATAACAAATCCCCTCATAGTCCTCTATTTCACCTTAGTTTATTTGATTTTATTGTTGTTAACGTTTGGTTAACATGCTATCCTCTCTTTCCTCTCTCCACGAGGAAAATGGAGGAACGAGAGGACAATCAAACTTGCCTGCTGGTTATCTAACAGTTTTAATCGTTGTTTTAGGGAACTTTTGTTATGGGAAACCCAATGGCGACTATGCAGATCCCGACAACTGTTATGGATTCATCAAGTGTGTAAATGGGGTCCCGTATAAAATGCACTGTCCGGATCACTTGAAGTTCAACGAGAAAACAGACAGATGTGAACGCAATATCCCTTGCTTTCCAGGTTGTTTAAATAATTCGGTATTTGTCATTAAGTTTTGTAGTAATCTTTCCACACTATTCTGTAGATTTTAGCGCCAAAACGTAAATTTTTCAGGCCTTTCAGTTTATTTCAATCCACAGTCTCAAAGTAACGTAGTTCAAGTAGCTTTCCCTTGAATAGCACAAAGTTGAATTAAGCTCCTCATCACTATTAAACTTCCCCTGTTTGGAGCACAACTTTTTTTAATAAGCCTCTCCCTGCCATTTTTTTTTTAAACATAAACGAAATACTTCTAAACTCAGAAGTACCAATGGTCAAAGCGTCGGTCACTTGCTCTATGTGAAGAAGTTTTATATTGTGTTAGGGATTCCAATGACATTATTTTTGTGATGTAATGGTGCCATGTTTTGTTACTTGTGTGGTAAAATTCTGGAAAAACTAACTTAATGAGAACAGCACGCATTCCAAGACAGCAATATTACCGTTTTTTCCCCACTGAGAACTGAAGATCCGATATCAACTTCCGAGCAGCCGGAAACCACAACTGAAAATCAAGCAACTTCCTATATTAGGTGTAACGCCTCTCGTAACAGGCTTGTATAACAAATCCTCTCGTAGCCATCTTTTTCATCTTGATTCCTTTGTTTTCTTTTTTATTCCCGTTTAGTTAACATGGTATAAAATCTTGTTAGGTTTCTTTCCCCTTTTGTTACTTGTTTTTGTTTCACTTTCCCCACGAGGAAAATGATGTTAGTGTGAATGAGGTTGGGTAGATGGAGAAACGAGAGGACAATCAAACTTGTCTGATAACCACCTAACAGGTTTTATCGTTGTTTTAGGTGGCTTTTGCGATGGGAAACCCAATGGCGACTATGCAGATCCCGACAACTGTTATGGATTCATCTCCTGTTCAAATGGGATCCCGTATAAAATGCCCTGTCCGGATCACTTGAAGTTCAACGAGAAAACAGACCGATGTGAAGGCAACGTCCCTTGCTATCCAGGTTGTTGAAATATTTCATTAATTGTTACAGTAATCTTTTCACACTATTCTGTACATTTCAAAAACTAAAGTATTAAATTTTTAGGCCTCTAACTTTCTTTCAATCCACGGTCGCACAGTAACGTATTTCAAGGAGGAGTTTTCCTTAGAATAGCACAAAGTTGTACCAAGGTCCTCTTATCTATGAAGCTTTCCCCCGTTTGGAAGTCGAAATTTTAATAAGCCCCCCCCCCCCCCCCGCCCACTTGCCATTATTAAAAATATAAACGGAATACTTCAGAACTCAGGAGTACCAATTGTCAAGACGTCAGTCACTTGCTGTATAGGGAAACCTTAATTGGTCCTAAATGTGCAGAAGTTTTATTGCGCTACACTATTTGTGATGCACTACCCGTTAGTGTCATGTTTCACTGAGTTACTTGTGTGGTAAAATTTTGGAAAAAGTAATTTACAAAGCTCATGTTTAGAAATATGTCCACCTGTTCCTCTTACAAGCTTTTTCAGACTTGAAAATTTATAATTCTCCTTCCCCGGGGGCTGAATGCCGAGAACGTTTACAGTATTCACACTTAGTCAAACCGTTTACAGACGCTTTTTGCAACGTAATCAAAAAACTACAAAGCAACTCCCGCCCAGTAGCATTCATTTGAATAGTCTTGCGTTAAAATGTTTCCCGTATTCTGGCTTTAGAAGGTTTGGCTTTCGAATTCAGACTGTGTACAGCTAGGAGCCATTATCGGGGTAGCTCCTGGCGCTGCTTAATGATGAGTACAACAAAGCTATTGCCTCAAGAAAAATTTCAAGAAATCCACAAGGCCTAAAGCTGAGAAGTTAGGAGCCCAGCATGTGGATTGTTAGGTGCCGCTACAAAAAAGTTAGGCGCCCAGAGCATTTTCTTGAGCGTCGCAAGGTACCCGGCTCCTATTATGCAGTAGCCTTCAGTACATTTGCTAACTTCAGCATTTCACGCACAAACTGAAAGTTTGGAGTTACTGTATATGGCACAACAAATAGCATCATTAGAAACTACTCTATTTTGTACATTCCACGTCGCGTTTCAATGGGAACCGTGTGCAAATAACTGCTTTTTACTAATATCAGTTCACTGGTCACACTAACCATTGGTGTTAGATTGTCATCCGCAAACTCAAAGTGATTCGAGGGAAACCGTGGGAGTTGGAGTGTCACAATATTTCCGTGAAATGTTGCCTGTTGGTACATGTTGTCAGGCAGTCATGACAAGCAAGAAATATCAACACTGTTTTCTAAACAAATCATTAAGTATTTATCTGATGCATCATGACGATTCTTTGATGAAACACCGGAGATTTTTTAACTGATTTATTTAAGTCTGAAAGTCAGACGAAATGATCATGTTAGTAACTGTGGATGAAAAAACAAAACGAAACAAAAAAGCGAAAAACAAAATACAAATCTGGCCACAGTAAATAATGCATTTTTGTATTTAATATAAAGTCACTATTTTTTCTCATTAGGGATGATTTTCTTTATGATAACGGTCATGTCAATGTAGACCATCTCATTTCCCACTAATTACATTTAACTTCGTTCCTAATTGTACTATAGTGGATGGAGGTTGGTCTGCCTGGACTCCCTGGTATCCCTGTTCTGTCTCGTGTGGTGGAGGACTGCAATATAGGTTTCGCTTCTGCACCAATCCTCCGCCTTCTCACGGTGGGAAATATTGCATTGGATCATCGAGAGATATTCGAGTTTGTAACACACAGCGTTGCCCGTGTAAGTATAAGGTATTGTGAAAAGATATGTATGAATTTTGATGATTTTTTAGATAAAGAGAACTTTGGAAAACCGCCCCCAGCTAAGAATGGTAGGAACATACCCCTTTTGAAAGACATGAGGTATGTCCTCACAAAGTGAGGTCAGAGATCAGCTCTTGAAAGATTAGATATTAGATTTAAAGAAGAAGAGAGACAGAGGCACACTGTTTTCAAATATAAACTTACTCCTAAAGATATTACAGCTGAAAATGATCCGGCCAGGCCAGACCCCTTTTATACCTGAATTTCCTGTTTAAGTTTTCGTGTATATATCAACGTTTTCTCAAATTTAAAATGAGAAATCTAACAGCTGTTCCACTTATTCTTATTCCGAAAATACGTTCAATCGAACGCAACTAACAATCTTCTTCCTTACATTTCTTTTAGTCTCCTGCAAGGGTAAAGTGAATGGAGATTACACGGATCCTAACAACCCTCATGGATTCATCACCTGCAGTAATGGCTTGACCTACCACAGGAACTGCCCAGCCCACTTGATTTTTAACGAAAAAGAAGACAAGTGCGACTGGCCCCCAAACCGCGTCCACACCAAGTAGAGCTCACGCCATTGGTCAAGAGAAAGCAAACAGCTCGCCATAACCCGATGAAATCTGAAACAATGATTTTGGAATAAACGCGGACCAAAGTAGCACTATAGCTTTTTGCATCAAGAAAGTTTAACTTTGAAGAGTTTGTAGATTCTGTATTCAAGTGATATAGTGTAGGTCTCAGAACACTACAAGTTTTGTTAAGGAAGAGGTCGCTCAGAGTTGATTTAATTACTGCAATTAAAGCTGTTATTTCAGAAAACGCTTGTTTGGCCGGATTGTTGATTACCATGGGAAAGTTAATTATGTTAAAATTATATAATAACGCTTGCCTACCCCATTCCCCCCCCACCCCGTTCCTACTTTCTGCTCCCCTCAGAGGAAAAGTGAATGCCCTTTAGCTATCATAAGGGATCAACCAAGGGTAATAATCTTGAAATCGAGCGAGTCAATCAAGAAAATATTAAATTAAAAATATATTTTAAATGCGTTTAGAGGAGGATCGGCGTCGAAATTTTAGGAGTTTCTTTTTTTACATTGTAGGTTACGAAAAAGTGGCTAACATGTTTGGTCTACTTAGCGCAGGTCACTGTCTTCTTTTTTATCCCTGCGGTTTTCTCTTAGCAAGGTGACCGATACAAATCTCTGAAGAGATTTGAGATAATATGTTCGTAAGCAATTGTTTTCCTTCCTTCTTTTAAACATTTTACTGCTCATTTGAATATCTATTTGCTAGGTGCAAAACACGGGAATGATGAGGTTGGAAAAAAATATCAATGGTTAATCTTAAGGTCGGAAATGAGATGAGAAAGACATAAAATGAGAAAGAGAAAGATGTGAAAGACATAGGGTCATGTTATTAAAAGAGAGTTTAGACGGTGTTTTACAAAACCACGTTCTAAGCCATCTTCAATTTTTCCAACAGTCATATCTAAACATTGTCTGCTGCTGATGGTAAAAAGAAGACTTGCATCCCAGCCTAGAAAACTATTTATCTACTTAAAATAAACCACTTATAAACAGATGAATGAATGACTGAATGAATGTTTATTTCCCACAATTATAAGTAACATAATAAGTACATAGATTTGGAGGCTCACTGATTTTCTTAACCTAAGTTAGACTCTGGTTAAATAACTGGCCCATAATGTTTATGTTATGTCTGTTTCTGTCTATAATATATCATTTTTTCACCAAACACCATATTTCTTTCACATAATGTTTATTGCATCACGATAGAAAACCTGAGTCATCTGCGAAATCCGACCCAAAGCCTCCAATTGTTTTATATAAGCCTCCAACCGTTTACAACTAATAATTATGAGTGAATTTCCAAGTGGTCTGGTCGATGAAATTTTCAAAAACTTTTCAGTATTCCATACACTGATATTTCATTGAAACTTTAGCTTTCCTGGGGAGGTGTTCCTAATTAAAAACGCTTCCTCATGGCGATATCGTAGTTCCCATGCTAACTTAACACCTTAACTTGAATGTGCCAATTGCATATACATATTTCAGCTTTTTCAACATAACAGTCTTCGTTAGGTGGTTATTTCATTATTTTCAACCAACTATAAAGGCAGGGAATAGAGGATTTTCTAGCAGGTAACATTTAACGGTTCATTTAGCGATATTCTGCTCGTTATTGGGAAACATTTGTTACTTAACTGTTCTCTTGGCTTGGAAAGTGATACCAACAGCGCCGAGTTTCAAAAACCATTTTCATGTCTTCTTGTTTTAATTAATTAACATTTGGTGTTTCGCTACACTATCGGCCACTATTGAAAGGAATAATGATTCGAGTTAGTCCTTCTTAACAATTGTCTTTTACAATACTCCCAGAGGCCCCGGTGAATTCAGACTTTATTGCAGTGCCGAGTTTCTACCGATAAATAAAAACTGATCCAGTTTCTAATTTCTTTAATTATTGTGCTCTATCGGCCAAATTTGCATGTCGAATACAATTCAAGTTTTATGGAACAATTATGTTATTCACCTCTCAAAGTTAACCGTGTTCTAATTGTTGTTTCTGTGTATATTGCACTGATTTATAGTAATTTCCGCCAGATTCTCCTGCGTGTAAATCACTACATACGATACGGTACTGATGAAATTAGCCTCATGTCAAATTGGGTCGACTTTCCTCTCACAGAGAGTTTTTCTGTTGTAATTAGAGTCATAGCAGTGCATAAATACCTTTCATATATTCACTGTAGTCATTTTATAGACTTGTTCTCAATTGTCAAGCAGTTTAAAAGTCAGTACCTTCGAAGTCAGTATTTAAATTTTATATTTTTTACATTCTGGTATCACTTAGTTTAAATGACTCTGTTCGTCATAGAAATATTTAAATAGCTTTTGTCCCATATTCAAGGGAGGAAAAATGACAAAAATCGCCTTTTTATTATTCCCTTATTAGTGTGTAGCAGTTATGCGATATGCACGTAACAAATGAAGTTGTGAAATTGTTAGAAAATAATTTAAAAAAGGGAAGAAACCCGTGGACTAAAATATTCCGGTCACCATCTCAGTTAATTGTTCATAATTTTCCCCTTTTTATGTCGATTTTTTTTATTTAAACGATGGATACTGATTTAGACATTATCTCTTGGTTATTGTTAGAAATAATAACATGATAAGTTTTTGCATCAAATGGAAACTCGGAAAAATATCCGAGCTTCATATAGGATTTGAGTCCACGACCTACCATGATCGAGTCGGATGCTCAAACCACTGAGCTACTGGAGACTCCATGGTAAGCAAGGGTGAAATGTGGGTCTTTGACTAGAACTGCATCAAGCAGTCTCATAGTCAAATCAATATAGGCACGTACGACTCATAACTGAAATCACACAGTCACATTAAAGCATATCAAACAGGTACATATAAGTTTTCATTTGATGAAAAAACTTATCATGTTGTTATCTCTTGGTTATGATGAAAATAAACTATTGGCCTAAAATCCAAGGCCTTTTCCACACCTATCTACTTTCGTATGAAAAAGCAAACGCTTTTTTCCGTTTTTGCCCGCCACCCACGCGTATCCGATGGAAAAAGTAACTTTTCGAAAACTGCAGCCCATGAATTCGAACTACGCCGTTCTCTCAAAAACTCGTAGTAAAATGACGAGAGTTATATCGTTTTCCCCACAATATGACACTGGTTCACGCGCGCGAACTCTATCTCGATTGAAAAAAACTAGTATTCCTACTCTTACTTGTACAAGACTCTAAAGGTATCTAATAATACCATAAGGAACAACACCGCTTAATTTGCATTTTGCGCAGAAATTAAGGTGTTTTCATAAGACTCGCCCCCAGTCCCTTCGCGGAGAAACCAGTTTTGAAGCTCGATTTACCACTGCTTTGTGAAATATCTGCAAAACCAACCCGGTAAACCTATTTTCTCTTTTCAGATTTCTAACCACAATATCGTTTGCCTTCAGAGGTAACGAATTATATTATTTTGTTGAATATCTTAGTAGTACTGGTTAGGAAAAGTTTTCAAACAGATTCCACATTGAAAATGATTTATGAATAGTGAAAAATTCTATGAAATGAGTCGTTAACTGTTCGCTTCAGAAAATAATTCCTGTTTTTGGGAAATGCTCAATTATAGTCCTTTTTGTCCAAACATGCAGAAATTACCATATTTCAATGCTTCGTTGCTGAAGAACAAGCATGGTGACCCCCTCTTTTTATTTCATTCTTGCAGTTTACATATAGTGAACCACACATGGGCGAAGTTTGGAAAAATCTGAGTGTAGGCTCTATTTTAGGGGAATGACCTTCACTGAAAGAAGAATGAAAAACAAACACATTAAGTCAATTTGTGGGTTGAAGCAACGTTGAAATCGAGAAACACGTACATTTAAAAATGTCCTTTTATTTATTTTAGGACATGGTCATCCACCGAGCACTTTTTCTTCCACTTCTTGCAATTGCCACTGGGTCTTGTAAGTTAAATTATTAGATATTTGTGTTACCTATTTAAAATTTCAAACTGAGCTATTCACCGACATGAGCATTTGTTGTGCAATATCTATTCATCTTCATAATACGTCCCTTCGCGATAGCTTTTATTTTATTTTTCTTTATAGCTTCCTTCTAGAGATCTATATTAAACAACTAACTGTAAAGGAGAAAAAATTGTCAGTCATTTGTAACGTGAAGTTAAAGGAAGCAAGAAACTTAAAACTCTAGTCGGGACCATTATTTGGGGAGTGTTTTGAACTGATCGGGTTCCATTTCGTCTTTTAATTGATGAAAAGATAACACATTGCCGAACCAAATCAAACAAAGAAGTCATTTTGAAGCCGATTAAATTTCAAAAAGCGGATTATCACTCTCTTCATTGCTTAATTAACATGACTTAAATGAAATTGAAATAAGATGAAAGAGAAGATTTACTGTATGTTACCTCTTTTATCTTGAAGACAGGGGTTGGTCTGATTGGGAACACTGGGGTGACTGTACTGTCCCGTGTGGTGGAGGAGTCCAAGGAAGGCTCCGCACTTGTCTAACACCCCCGTGCGTTGGGCCTTGGTACGAGACCAAAGAATGCAACTTAGTGAGGTGCACAAGTAGGTGATAATGACAGTTATTTAACTTGGAGCCTTTGAACTGTACTGGAATAGACCTTATTAGCTTCGTTGTTTTGTTGCCTTATTACAGATCATGTGACGGTACTCTAGGGAGTAGCTTCTTTGATAATTGGTCATATTCACGCTCGCATGCATTCTTTACTTCCAAAAAGACCAAAGCCGATGATCGATTCTCCTGAGAATATCACGTGGTTTGAAATGGGCAATTAGCATTTAGAGCGAATAAGGTCTAATATTCCATGATTAAAAGAAACATTTCCCCCTTCTAAAGTCATTTTATATGGTTACGTAACACTGCTAATACCATTACCGGTGTATCAGCTGTCACAAAATCTCAAAAAGTAACAAAATTTAATCTGGCTGGTTTTATTAAGCAGGGAAATTAATCTCAATCAGGAGCTATGACCCCGTCTCAATGTCTTTTCCTTTAACTAAACAAATCTTTGTTAAGGTTTGTAAGTCTTTTAAAATTTGAAGTATGTTTTACTTTCTATAGTTGTTTAGGTAAACCAGTTATCCTTTGCACATATATCCTGCTTAATTATTGTTATTTTCAACGACGTGTTCTTGAACTGTTCTCGTAAATTTCATCATTTTTCTTCCAAGATATTATAATTCGGCTTTCCCATTTTGAGGTTGGTCTTTTAACCTGTATAGAACAGGTAGCGGAGGCGAAGAGGGGGGGGGGGGGGAAGGTGAAGTAAAGCGGGAGTAATGAAATAGTATACATTTCTTTGCATTTTGACCTATCGTCTCAACTAGTTTGTTTATCTTTTATATACAAGAGCGACTGAGGTACGCAATAAACTGCTTGCATTCACCTCAAGTCGGTCTTCGATGCTTATAGTTGGCGGTTAAGAGTGATAAAATCAGGTGCGAAATGTGCGCACAGTCGATTTGTTTCCGACTTTCTAACGAGGAACTCTACAACATACGGAAAAAAAGAATTGGAATGGACCTTCACAAAGTCTATTTTCAGTCTTTTTCCTCTTGAACTGCACTCAAAGTATTGTAGTAAAACTCAGCAGACCACTTTACAACAATTGTCAACGGTCAGCTGAACGGTGTTTATAATAATCTCCGACCCTAAAGGCATAGACTACGAGCAGTCGTACTTTTTTCCACAGATCACGCGTGCAAAGTGACGGTAAAATTATGCAAATTAGGAAAGTGAACGAGGAGGGATTGCGGCCTCACCGCTCGCTTAATCCATCGCGCTACAGAACTTAAGAGAAGAAAGAGATTGCTCGCGGTCTGCTAAACGCACAGCCTGTACTTGCAGCTCTCTCAAATAAACAGTTACACACTTAAGTGTCGGCCCTCTTATACCTTAATATTACGCCAACACTACACGAAAACTATTGGCCGTAAACCCTTTCTTACTTTTACTACTTGCGCGTTTAAGGAAGGTGCCTACTAATACCGAGGCATTTTTGCGCAGCTTATGACTATGCGGGTAAACAAGATCTTAGCAAGGGCTATTGAAATCCATAAAGAAAATTAGGGGTAACCAAGCATTTTTTAGAGATAATTAAGCAACAGTTATTCTAAAAAACAGTAAAATACAAACCAATGTATAGCGTTTTCTCCAAATTGAAGCCTTCTTATCTCTGAAAAATGCGTGGTTGCCCTAAATTTTCTTTATTGGATACCAAGAGCACTTGCTAAGTTCTGCT
Organism: Pavona decussata; assembly: GCF_977016875.1. NCBI lineage: Eukaryota > Metazoa > Cnidaria > Anthozoa > Scleractinia > Agariciidae > Pavona > Pavona decussata. The sequence goes on from NW_028145711.1 coordinate 601,899, forward strand.
TTCTCCGCGTAGTTTTAAACCGCGAAAAGATATCCCTGTATTAGTGGGCACCACCCATAGGAAACCCAACACAGCGGCAAAATGAGTGCGCATGCTCCGCAGATTTGTGATTCGAGCGAGAATCGATTACGAATGCTCCACTTCAATCGCCAAATGTTACCCCAATATTTTTTTGTTGAATAAGATATATGTTGGAGGAAGTTCGAAGGAACCTTTCCTTAAAGCGGATACCTTATCTATTTTGATTTGGTCTTATCCAAACAATGGAAATTTTAAAAATGCTGCCATTTCGCCGCGTAAGATTGCTCACGCGTGACGAGCATGCGCACTCATTTTGCCGCTGTGTATCCGAAAACCCGAGTATCTCGAGATGCGCAAAACGTATGCGCAGTAACAAAAGTAGGGACCGTCCTTAAAATAACCGTCCCACGTGTTAGTTTGCGTCAGGGTTAGGAGCCCCTATTTTAGTTCCTTGACTCAATCATTTCCAGGGCAGATCCATTTTTAGAAATGCTTTTCCCGCGAAAGGGTATGACGTATGACAATCCACCGTACGGAAAAAGATGGCCGTTGTCCATTTTACCACAACACCTTGCAAACCTAACACAGCCAATAGACGAAGAGAAAGCCATATTTTTTTAAGAAATTCACCTATACATTAACAACATTGTGTATGCTAGGTTTGAAGTTTTAAAAACCCTTTTCTCTGCATTTTTATGAGAAGTTTTTGGTTTTTAGAAGCCGAAGAATTACCAGTCGCCATCTTTTTATGTACAGTTGATTTAGTTTCCATTGCTTTTTTGATTGGGTATTAAAACTTTAGGCTTTCCAAAGCTCCTCTGGGCGACCCTTCTAAAAAAGAGCTACTCTGGAAAGGGCTCACTTCAAGTCTTAGCATGAGAAAAAGTGGTTCCGGATCATGGGATCCTGCTGCTAGCACAGTTTAGTTCAATTCACAATACTGTTCAGTATGTAAACACGAATCACAGGCACGGCCGGAAGGGGAAGGGTTTTATTTACCACTGATTGGCCTTATCGTATGTCGTTTTCTTTTCTTTTTTTTTGCACTAGTTGGTTTGTGTTTCAATCTGTGCAGTGAGCATGTCCCCTGCAAAAACGGTGGGTCATGCCTGAAGCAAGAAGATGGGAAGCATCGATGTCACTGTACTTCCGAGTGGACTGAGCCTTACTGCAACACGCCGAGGGGTGAAAGAGGTGAGCGATGTTACCAGGAAGGTACAGAGTGAAGGTGAACCACAGGTCGTCCACATACCCGGAGATTAACCTGTTTCTGAACCGTAAAGCAACACGGAGTAATGCTACTACTCCCTGGATGGGATTCTAATCCCAGCACAACATACCACAGTGACTAGGAGTATTGGTATCCCTCCCCTCTACCTGGGTCGGATAGGATACCCAGCTTGAAGTGACTACGAGAATCTCTACTCCTCATCCCCTGGAGGTCATGCTAGTCAATGATAGGAGTCAATGAATCTCTTTTGATTGGCCAGAGTAATAAATTTTGTTCTGAATTTGTGACACTCAATTGTAAAACGCTCCGTGCACTGTATGTTTTTATCCTCCTTTTAGAAGCTACCAAACGATCAATGAACTTTTGTTAGTATTCATATCATGCATTTCATCTTATCAAATGTTTTCTTTTTCTGTTTCTTTATTTGCACGCTCATCTAGTGTTACATGAACTTATAGCTATGAAAACCAAGCTACTTGTTGTTGTTATCCAGAAAAAAGAAATTCATTTAGGAGGCGGCTTAGCCGACTGGTTTGAGCTTCGAACTTGCAATACGGAGGTCCCGGGTCCAACTCTGACCTCTAGTTGGGAGTAGCTGGGGTTGTTTTTCGGTAGCATCGGGTTAACTCCTTGTTAACGCTTGTAAATAGCAAACTTCTTAACCATCCTATGTTCTATTTGAAAAAGTTGTTTCTGTGTGGTTTGTTTCATTAACCACTTATCTTCATTTCTTCTTAGAGTCATCATCATCATCATCATCATCATCATCATCATCATCATCATCATCATCATCATCAACATCATCATCATCAACATCATCATCATTATCATTATTACTTAACCCTTCTTCCTTCATAATCGAAAGAATAAATGAGAGCATTGCCAGTACATTCGGTATTATTTTTCATCATTGATCTTGTTTTTTTAATCCGGCAACGCGGTTCCCTGGTCGACTCGATGGGAACTACTTATACGAGTTAAGTCTGGAAACAAAAAACCTTTCGACACAGTCAGAACGTGCAAATTGCCAAAAACACTTTGCAATGACGTGTATATGTTCTCTTTGTCTTTTTCAGTACGCCAACCTTGCCTGAATCATTGCTCCAAATACATTCCTTGTGAAGGTTTAGGAATATGCGTGAAACAAGGAGACGGAAAATTTCGATGTCAGTGCGGCAAAATGGAATTCGGAGCTCATTGTGAGACGTATTTTAGAGGTGAGAACAGCCCTATCTACTGGAAACCAGGAACTCAAAAAGATAATAGGACGGTTTTCAATTGAGTGTCGAAAGAAATAGGCTCGGCTTCAACTTCATATCGAAGTCCAAAGCACACAAACAACAGGAATGAATAAACTTGATTATTCAATTTCCTTTGAATGTGTCCTCTTGGCCTCATTGTCAAGCCGACTTTTAATATATCGAAAGGAGCCTATTTCGCGTTACCCTGATTCTTAGACGGTCCAAGTCTCTCACGGCCACACCGCGAGCGACTTGGACCGTCTGAGAGTCAGGCTACGATCTGCCACGCCATTTTTAAAATTACAAAATAGCCTGTATTTTTACTTAATATTTCTTTACCGATTTGACACCTGTAGATGTCTGTTGGGGAGACGGAAACTACAAGGATCCGCTGAACTGTAATGGATTTGTAGAGTGTATCAATGGCCTGCCGTACCGCAAGTCTTGTCCAGGAAATAACAGATTTAACGCTGAAACAAACAAATGTGAACCACCCGAAAAGGTCTCTTGTGATTAAGGACGATGCCTACTTTTTTTACTGCGCATACGTTCTGCGCATCTCGAGATACTCGGGTTTCCTATGGGTGGTGCCTACTAACACAGGCATATTTTTGCGCGGTTTATAACTATGCGGAGAAAGCAGAACTTAGCAAGTGCTCTTGGTATCCGAAAAGAAAATTTGGGGTAACCATGCATTTTTAGAGCTAATAAAGCTCCAATTTGGAGAAAAACGCCATACATTGCTTTGTATTTTACTATTTTTTAGAATACTTGTTGCTTCTGATTATCTCTAAAAAATGCGTGGTTACCCCCAATTTTCTTTTTGGATCTCAACAGCCCTTGCTAAGATCTGCATTCTCAGCATAGTCATAAACCACACAAAAATACTTCCCTATTAGTAGGCACCGTCTTTAAGACGCTCGTAATTATGTTTTTCCTATAGATCAAGAAAGCTTATCTTTTCTTTACTACGCAGTTGATTTTTGATGCGATTTTAGCGGCAATTTTAAGGGCGTTTTAAACTAGAATTTTATGGAGAGTTGACAAGTTGAAAATTTTTTTTCGAAGGACGTACTTGAGCGCTAGTTTGCATCAGTGATTCGAAATTTGCGCTTTAATCAATCGTCGCTAATATCGCATAAAAATATTCCTGTATACAACATTAAAAGTATTCCACGCAAAATTGAACGGAGCTCAGGGAAAGTTTGGTTGTATCATCTGACCACGGTAAAGAGATTCAAAAGTCGACGTCCTGAGTGCAAGAGTGCCCCCAGAACGAAGCGAATATTTCTACGAAAAAAGAAAGAAGAAAAAGAAAAAAGCGAACACCTTTACTTAACTTTGTTGTGTACATGTTCGTAGCTGGCCATCCAGTGAGAGTCAAACAAATAAGATGTAAACGAACGTACAATGTCAGAGGCCGTACTTTCCCGGGGAAGGGGAGTGTTTCTCAGTTTAGTGGGCTATCCGTGGAGGGTCTGCACAAAATAAAAGGGGTGCATTTTTACCCTCGCGGTATGCGAGAGTGCAGCGAAATTTCTGACTGGGGTCACAAAAATAGACACTGAACTGAGACAAATCCAAGTATAAGAGTATTCTGTTCCCTCTTAATGCACTTACTGGCGATCTACAATTGTACACGAACGTTCATTTTTGTTCAATCAATCCGTACGCTAAGAGAACACCACTACGACCAACAACAACTACGACGCGGTATGATTTAAAGCATAAAAATGCTTGTGGGGTCTTGTAAACTATATTGTTAAAAACTACGAGATAAAAAAAAAAAAAATAAATAAAATTCAATTTAAATGGTACACTAATAGCGATATATATTAGGATTAGGAGGATAAAATGATAAAACTTTTTACAGATCATCCTTATGGCTCCCATTTTTTCTTATTTTATTTATATTTGTGCCATTTAATTGCAATAAAAAAAAAAAAAAAAAAAAAAAAATAAATAAATACATTCCTATTCCGTTCTCCGCAAAACAGCAACGTGAAATGACCACAATCAAGGTTTTGTGTAGAACGTGAACACACGATGGTGAATTTTTCATTCACTTTCTCAATTGAACGCCACGCCTACCAATTTGGTTCCCGTGCAGTTCGCCGTTTCTGTAGAAGTTGAACGGGTTGAAATAATCGCAGATTAATTTATTTTCAGGTGATCTTAATGTTATAGCTTTGATGTCGTCGCTGCTTAAATTCCCTAATGCCGAGCCCGTATCTCCGAAGTATTTCTTTCCTCTCACCTGGTGCCCGTTTCTCGAAAGTCGCGGTAACTTACCGGGCCCGATAAGTATATTTTTAAATGTTTTTTCGCCGACTACACAGTGATTACAGACATGGTACTTGGCCAATGTTTTCACATATGTCTAAGATGTTAAAATTTAGTATTCAAAGCTAACAACAGTTGACTTCTGTTAGGACACTACACCTGTATTGCCATCACATATTTGTACGCCTTGCGAATCTATACTCCTACTGGTCAGCGCCCGTGAAGATGTAAATAAAGGTGTTTCCGTGGCAACGCCCAACAAAGGGCAACAATGGCGGCTGATTTGTCATTTGCATCTTCGGGTTGTTTTGAGAACAAGTTGTAATGACTTCGCTTAGCATGTAGTAAAAGTTCAGGTATTTTGTCATGATGGTGGAGAAATCTAAGCCCGTTACTACTGCGGAGAAGCAAGAAAATCTTTCCAAACGGCCAGGTAGGAAAAAGTACAGTTGACTTTAATTTTTCATGACGAATTGAAGCTACTGACTTTTATGATTCATTGATGTTCATAAATGTTTTATTATCTTTAGCGATACTGATAACTGTCTTTTGTCAGCCTTGCACCTTGTCTTGCGTTTTCAATATCTTATGACTTTATTCTTTTGGTCTTTTAAATTTCTGCAAGCGTGCGAATTCAACGCACAAGGAAGTTAAGGGATACGTTCAAGGAAGGGATGACAAATTCTGATCGCACTTGAAATAAATTCAGCCAAATTTCAAAGTCGCTCTTATTCTTAAGGGGGTTCGACTTTGCTTTTGGAATGATCGTTGTTAAAAAATACAAAACTGTGACTTTCATTTTTGCCAGGGAGATAGTTCAAGAAAGATTAAATAAGGACACTTGACATTGACAGACTCAAGAAAATGTACACTGTATCGGTGTTTTATTATTCTTTAATTTTTTTGCTGTTTAGTTGCACGTTATACGCCAGTTAGTTGCACGTGGCAGTGACCAACTCGAAAGCCTAAGCTCCTTTGGTCACTGCGCACATTTTACTTTTCACATTTATGTAATTTAATGCTATCTTTAAATTGCTTTTCTTATATATTGTAACTTCCTTTTGTTGTGAGCCATTGAAATAGTGCACAATAATAAAAACCTTAAAAACCTCATGTCACCAAGTACAAAATACGATTCTTTATTGTATTATGTAATTTGTAATGATCATAAAGTTGACTCAACATACAAAGCAAGTGCATTTGACCCCAGCTTCACTCCATTTATACAGAATTAAAAAAGATTGCGACTGATACATTTACCCATAATTCTTAGCATACGAAAACCCTAAAAACGTTCATAAAGACGCATAGAAAATTGCTAAAAACTTCAAACCTAACATAAAAAACATTGCTAGTAGTCAGGCTGGTTGAAATTCACAAAAAATGTGGCTTGACTGTGTGTGTTTTGGCTATGTTACATAGGTGTGCAAGGTATTAATTGGTAGAATGTACAACCGCAATCTTTCACAGTAGGGTGGATTGTACCTTTGATAACCTAACTGTATTTGTAGCCATCATGTCTCTCCTTTCATCATAGGACAATATCCCAAATAAAATAGTATCCACCTTGGAGATGAGGCTGCAGGGTCGTCTCATGTATCGCAACTCACAGTAAATCTACACTACACATATCAGTTAACTGTTTAGTGTCATCCCAGGGTTAACTGTTCATCCCACACCCAGTTCATGCAGTATTTCTTAAGGGTGATTTACAAGATACGACTGTGTCGCATGCAACAAGGTAATGACAGGCCTACGACACAAATTGTTCGTGTAAATCAAACCTACAACTCGTTTACGACTGTGGTGTACGTAAAAAAAAATGCCATAGGATTTTAAAACATGTTTCAAAATCCTACGATAATCTTAGGTATCGGCAATGTTGAATGAGGAGAGCTGTGTGTGATTTTTTTGCATGACGTGAGCAGCACGCACTCTAGAAATCGCATGCGACAGTCGATCGTAAGCAAAAGTTGTATCTTCTAAATCGGCCATGAGAATGCCTAGCTGTTTACAGTTTTCAAGCTGGTACCCATTTTTAATCCTGGGTGGAGAAAGCTGACAGTGTGATGTTCAGGAGGATTTCTTCTAAGTAATTAAGCAATATGTTTTTTGAACAACCATCACTCTCAGGTCAAAACAGCAAAGTTACACTACCTCCAGTTAACGATCCCTCTTCCCCTTGATTAGAAGGGAAGAGGGGGTGCAAAGTTAGCCAGGGAGCCAATTTGTTCATTAAATTGCTATTTGTAAGGAATTAAACCAATTCAGACTTGGGTCTTGAAAGTCTTAATCTTGATTTTAATGGAACACAACTTTCCCTTTGTAAATTTTGCTGTACGTTCAAATTTATTCACTTTGTACCCATATGTTTTAAGGCATTCTAAAGAAGTCAAGCTCTTCATTGGAGCCAGTGCCAGAGTTTGCAGAGTCCCAGCTCCAAAGAGCTGATTCTAACCTAGAAATAGTTGAAAGTGAGGTAAGGGTATAATGCAAGAAGCACATTTATTTAACACTAATGTAAGAACAACCTTGAAGCACCGTAAGAATAAGCACAGGCATGAGAATGAATATAGTGTGTGAAACATGACACAAGATGTTCAGTGCTTTTGATTTTCTAAATGATTCTAATATGTTGTGCATACTAGTGGAATTTTCAGTATAAAACACAAGCACAAGGCGTAACATGCAATGTGACTAAGTCCTGCTACAGTAAGTTCTCATGCTGGCATTTGTGCTGATCTAATACAACAGTTCACAGTCTGAGGAGGGGTTTTAACGCTTGGAATTTTTGGTTGGGGGTATGCGGCTAGCTTCTCCAAAACCTGATGCTTAATCAATTTCAGACCAAAACATGTAAATTTCTGTACCCCTTTTAAGACTTAACCTTTCAAATTCATACCCATTTTTAGGCCTGGTCTGTAAAATCCACACCCATTTTCAGACTTTCAGACCAAAATAGTTGAAATCTGTACCCCAGACCAAAACAGCTCAAAAACAATACCCTAATATTATTGGTGCAGCACATACAAATATGTACCTAGATAACTTATATATTAACGGGAGTGCCGCCTAGGAGTTCGCACTTATGACAAATTAAGCACAAGCAGATGAGTGATGGTCAAGCTTGTGTTTCTGGCAAGAACTCATTTTTTCTTCAAAAATTATCTCTTTTTTTTAACATAAATTCGAACATAAAGAGAATGATTAAATACTAAGCTAAAACAAAGTGATAAAAAGGATAGGTCACCCAAGGCTCAGCTGAAAACAGCCTGATATTAATTATTGTTTGATAATATACTTCAGAATCCAGATCCTTTGTTTCAAGAAACATTGCGATTGGTTAATTTTCTTTCAAGTGGCCCCAGTTTGAGTAGCCACAATGTAAATTATTTAATAAGGCAAATGACAGTGTAAGTACTTTAAGCCAGCAAACTAACAGTTTTTAAAGCCTTGTGTATTATTTTATAACATAATTTCTGTATTAAATGCTACAAAAGTCACAAATTATTTGAGTGTAGTTGGGAAACGGTTGAAACCAATACTTTCAAGCAATACTGTACATGTATGTACCTTAATTACTAATGAACTGTTCATTATAAATTATATAATAATTTTGTAAAATATAACAGTTGTTGTAATATGCAAATATTACATTTAAAGGTTACTTTGTATATGTTCACTTTTCAGAGAACATCAACACCACATGAAGAACAACAAAAATTCAAGACACTTTGTGAGGGGGTACAGAACTGCTTGGCGTTATTCCAGACTTCTCTCTCTGAGGTGAGTGTGGCCTGACTTCATGTACTAGTCTAGATAATAAATGGCCGTAAAACATGTTTGTTGTGGGTTTAGATTTTTTAAACCAGTTTGGTTTTTCTTTTTCTTTTTTTCCAGATAATGCTTGTCGTAATAAATCTGATACATAGGAAAACAATAGAAAAACTGGTTTTAAAATTTTCAAACCAAAAACAAATATTTGACTGAAATGATTGGAACAGACATGTTAAATAAATATGTGCCTTAATTAATTTCCCCAGCTGTAAATATACCATTCCAGCCAACAGTGAGATACAAACTTCATTTATTGTTTATTCTGGGAAACAATGTAAGGGAAGGAAAAATATATTGCGATGCCCCTCACCCCTCAGAAATTCAAGTTTAGCCACATAATTAAAGTGATTTAGATGTAACTTGTTTTATTTCAAGCTGAGTCACAAGTTCATGTGTGCTGTAGAAAAAAAATCACTCATTTGTTGTCCTTATTTCATCATTTTTACTGATATCAACCTAGGAATATAAATGCCGAGGTCACTCTTCGGTTGTAATGTTAACATATAACTTCTAAATGTATATTGTTTTGCATTTATCCAGTTGCTTGCCCTCAAGGATGAGCTACTAAAGGTGAGTTATTTTACTCTACGCTCTTGTGGTTCTTGAGTTAATCCTTAAAATCAGGCCACAAGAGCTTTGTCTATTACCTGAGCACCTTTATGATCAAGTTTTACACAAGGATAAATTCTTTAAAATGCAGTAAGTGATAAGCTAATACTAAAAATGAACTATGTTTCGACTAGTCGTCAGTCATTTTCAAGTTAGAGTCCTTGGGCCAGATTCACAAAGCCGTGAACAATAGTCTATCTGTTATAGTCTAATAATAGGCTTTTGTCAAGAAATGATACATTTAAGTTTTTGGTGCCATGCAAACAATGTATTTGGTAACTAGTAATAATCAAAGATTAGGGAGTGCGTTCAATGATCTCAAACCCAGGATCACTCTCCTCTGCCAAGTTGGTGATGATGTCACCCCCCCCCCCCCCCCTGGAAAATCTGCAGGGGAAATTGCCAGATCCATTCATCCATTCATCGACTGTCCCCTACAATCTCGACTCCAAACGCAATTACGAGTGAATTCTTTCTACATCAAACTCAGTTATATGTACATCGTGTAAGCTTTAAATATGTTAATTTGATTCTATTTAACAGTGTTTTTGTTGTGGACATCAAAATATGCAAATTCAAATGGGTTTGTTTTCATTTCAGCATGCCCTTCCTCCAAGTTTGCTATTGAAAGTTGCACTGGTCACTGGAAAATTATTTAGAAGGTAAATTTATCTGATGTTGTGTTGTCTTCAGTTGGATCAAGTAGAGTGTGCACTTAAGAGCTTGGTAATGATTTGTCCTATCCATACACTTTAAAGGACCCTATATATTAGTCAGCCTCCGCCATTTTCGATGCCATCGAAATCATTGATATTGCATGGTGAAACGAAATCTTATTGCTTAACTGTAAGTTGTGTTCCTGAAAGTATGTTTCATTATCTTTTGTAGTTTCACAGTGATTTCGTTCATTTTGACATGCTCCGAACAAAATATAATAGCCAAACCCTTTGCATATAAACAAAAACAAAGGTGTGGCTGACTAGGGCCCTTTAAGTACTAGTACGAAAAAACCAACAACTTTATTGACTACCCCTACAGAGCACTTACAGCTGAAATAACATAAAACATACAATGAAATAGAAAAAGGGGTATCGGCTTGCTTCCTAAAATAACTTGAAGGCAGCCAATTTACATGAAATAAATTACAATGATTGTGGCCGGAAAACACAGAGAAAAAAGACAACAAACACAACAGAGACAAAAACAAGCACACCAGTATCTACCTAAGTAATATGTACGAGTCCTTCTCTTCTTCAGTCACAATTTTATCCCACTCTTTTGAGCGTCTCACATCTCTTGTGCTCCAACTCATGCCTTGTGTGAAAGATTGTCTGCATGCACCTTCCGATAAATCATTGTATACAGTTAGATGAAAGATGTAGGAGTTAGATATTTCTGATAGTATATGTAATAAGTACATTGTGCAGTTCCAGAAAATATCCATTCTCCCCCCACAGAAGGTTTTTTGTTTTACACCCCCTTCCCCCAGGAAATTCCAGTTTAACTTCATACATGCACTTTGCTTCTACAAATAATTATAATTTTGACTTTTGACACCCCCCACCCCAAAGGAATTTGTAGTGACCTTCCATTGGGTGGGTATTGATTTTTCTGGAATTGAACATTACACTAACTAACCTTTCCTTTCCTCCATAGTTCATCAGATCTAAGTGTTCCAATCACAGAGTTGGTGCGGATGGTGAAATTGTACTCTACTCCATGGGAGACCAAAAGTGCTGCACTGAAAAAGCTTCATGAAGACTACGAAAAGTGAGTAAAAATTTTGATCACCATAATTGCATCAGGCCGGTTCCTTGAAACAGTGCCTGGATGATGAGATTTCTTTCTTCCTATAAACACTTCATTGTCAGTCCAAATTATTGTGTTCTCAGAGACCTAGCAGCAGTCAGTCAGGGGGTGGGGCAAATGGTGCAATGGAAATTTTCAAAAACTTTTGTAGCACCGTTTTTCCTGTGCCAGACTGACTGGTCTCTGGGGATGTCCAGCTTGTAACAATGTATTGGTGTACTGTATTATGCTGATTGGCAAACTAATGGGATTTTAGCCATTTCAAAATTTTCGGTGTAGTATTTCAGGTTTTAGAGTTTTTTTGATCTCTCCCAGCTCTGCCCACTTGTTTCTTTTCACTGACATCGTAGTGGGAGAGGTACCATCATCGGGTTGGGGCCTGCTCATGTCTGGGTGTGTCACTGACATTGTAGTGGGAGAGGTACCATCATCGGGTTGGGGCCTGCTCATGTCTGGGTGTGTCACTGACATTGTAGTGGGAGAGGTACCAACATCGGGTTGGGGCCTGCTCATGTCTGGGTGTGTCACTGACATTGTAGTGGGAGAGGTACCAACATCGGGTTGGGGCCTGCTCATGTCTGGGTGTGTCACTGACATTGTAGTGGGAGAGGTACCATCATCGGGTTGGGGCCTGCTCATGTCTGGGTGTGTCACTGACATTGTAGTGGGAGTGGTGCTGTCATTGGGTTGGGGCCTACTCATGTCTGGGTGTGTCACTGACATTGTAGTGGGAGAGGTACCATCATTGGGTTGGGGCCTGCTCATGTCTGGGTGTGTCACTGACATTGTAGTGGGAGAGGTGCCATCATCGGGTTGGGGCCTGCTCATGTCTGGGTGTGTCACTGACATTGTAGTGGGAGAGGTACCAACATCGGGTTGGGGCCTGCTCATGTCTGGGTGTGTCACTGACATTGTAGTGGGAGAGGTACCATCATCGGGTTGGGGCCTGCTCATGTCTGGGTGTGTCACTGACATTGTAGTGGGAGAGGTACCAACATCGGGTTGGGGCCTGCTCATGTCTGGGTGTGTCACTGACATTGTAGTGGGAGAGGTACCAACATCGGGTTGGGGCCTGCTCATGTCTGGGTGTGTCACTGACATTGTAGTGGGAGAGGTACCATCATCGGGTTGGGGCCTGCTCATGTCTGGGTGTGTCACTGACATTGTAATGGGAGAGGTACCAACATCGGGTTGGGGCCTGCTCATGTCTGGGTGTGTCACTGACATCGTAGTGGGAGAGGTACCATCATCGGGTTGGGGCCTGCTCATGTCTGGGTGTGTCACTGACATTGTAGTGGGAGAGGTACCATCATTGGGTTGGGGCCTGCTCATGTCTGGGTGTGTCACTGACATTGTAGTGGGAGAGGTACCATCATCGGGTTGGGGCCTGCTCATGTCTGGGTGTGTCACTGACATTGTAGTGGGAGAGGTACCATCATTGGGTTGGGGCCTGCTCATGTCTGGGTGTGTCACTGACATTGTAGTGGGAGAGGTACCATCATCGGGTTGGGGCCTGCTCATGTCTGGGTGTGTCACTGACATTGTAGTGGGAGAGGTGCCAACATCGGGTTGGGGCCTGCTCATGTCTGGGTGTGTCACTGACATCATAGTGGGAGAGGTGCCATCATTGGGTTGGGGCCTGCTCATGTCTGGGTGTGTCACTGACATTGTAGTGGGAGAGGTACCATCATCGGGTTGGGGCCTGCTCATGTCTGGGTGTGTCACTGACATTGTAGTGGGAGAGGTACCAACATCGGGTTGGGGCCTGCTCATGTCTGGGTGTGTCACTGACATTGTAGTGGGAGAGGTACCATCATCGGGTTGGGGCCTGCTCATGTCTGGGTGTGTCACTGACATTGTAGTGGGAGAGGTACCAACATCGGGTTGGGGCCTGCTCATGTCTGGGTGTGTCACTGACATCATAGTGGGAGAGGTGCTGTCATTGGGTTGGGGCCTGCTCATGTCTGGGTGGTGTACTATAAACCAGTCATGGGGCCATTATACAATGTGGAGGCTGCCTATCTAATGTTGATTATGTCTCTAGATTATATAGGCACCTAACTTTGAAATTAGTTGGACTGGTACAATTTGTTAATTGGCTGAAACACAAACTGCACGAATGATGTTTTAACATAGCACCCATGCTTCCCTATCTAATTCTTATTGGCGTCATCATGGTACATTTCTCAACGTACGCACTGCCGTGCATCCATTTAATGACATGTGCAAGTCAGACAAACCAGTTTTTACAAAGTTTCCCTAGAAATTGAAAATTGGAATTGAGTCTTCTCCAACTGTACCGTGCATCATGTAAACAACGGGATGAATGGAAACCCTAGCTTCTGCCTTAACTTTGAAATTAGGCAGCTTGAGCACAGACGTTCGTGAGCCACAGACGGCAACCGGAAGTCGAATGTTTCCTTTTTTGGCGTGGTTTTGCTCCTTACCACGGACAGGAAAAGCTCTTGTTGATGACTGTGGCTTGAACGTACAAACGCGATGGCGTGTAAACGCTCCAAAAAGGGAAAAATTCAATTTCCAGTTGCCGTCCGTGGCCCAAAAATGTCTGTGCTTAAGTTCCCTATTGATACCATTTTTCATTGATTAACCATTGTGGCATGTTTGTAACTTTGTAACTTTGTTTTTCCATATAGCACATCAAGAAAAGTTTGTAATCAATCATAATAAAACTTCTTTTCTGCACAGTACTTTGTTGTCACTATGTTACAAAAGAATAATATTGGTTCATGCTTTTAATTTTTAGCTGTGTGTATATCGAGTAATGGATGCACTTGGGAAGTTTGGAGAGCACTCAAGAAGCCAGAGTTGCTTGAGGCGTACTCTTACGCTTCTTTGTGCTCTCCAAACTTCTGGCGTACATCCATAACTCAACATACGCATGCTACATTGTAAGCATGAACCAATTCTAAATTAATACTGGTATGCACGTACAATGGATGATTGTATGATAATGTCAATTAAAATATTTCAGGTAAAAATTCGTGCAGTGAACATTCTCTATTGAAGACAGACACTTCTGAAAGATGAAAATTCTTTAGTGTCTCATAATTTATGCTATGCTTTAATGAGCATCATTTTAATGTTCAGGCTGTTATGTATTCAGGAGATGAGTTGAACAGCATACATGTTTTACATACCTGCCAACCCCCAGAGTACAAAAATCTGGAAACATCTAGAAATCTTCAGAGGCACCCAATGAGCCAAATTTTCAGAATTCATCAGGGAACAAACTCAACACAAAGTGAACAACGAAATAGTATTTTTTAATCTTTTTAAATTTTTTTCTGGGAAACAATTATGAGTATTTGATTGGTTGATTTCTGATTTGCTCTGTTTCACGTTTCCCATCGAGAACAGCTCAAATAAGAACACTAAATCCACTTCTTGTGTTAATTCCTTTTTGACATCTCGAAAATAACGAAATTAATGAAAATATTTGAAAAAGGCCACGGGAGGCATTTCCCGGGAGATTTGGTGCTCTAAGCGGGAGACCGGGACCGGGACCGGGACTTGGAAACTGGGAGAGTTGGCAGGTCTGCATGTAACAGGCCTTCCCCACAAGTGACTGATCTTTTTTATGTTCCTTGATAGCAAACAAAGACAGCTCAACGTGGCTTTACAGAAGCTAGTATTGGTCGGAATTCAGGTTGATATTTTTATTTTGTACTATGTTTTATTTCTTCATAAAGTAAAACAAGCTGTCTATGTGGAATACCAACAACACATGCGTACATGTACCTCCTTATTACTTACCCCATTGGGAGTACTCTGCATTGTGGGCTATTCAAGAACGCTCCACTCTAAAGGGATGTCTTTTTCATAAACCTCATTTTCTGCAAAAGGGAAGCAATTTAAGGGTAGCATTTAAATCCCATGTCTTAGAAAGCGTAATAAAAAATTGAAAAGTGTTCTTCCCGGAAATCTCAATGCAAAGATTACACTTGCTATGCCATTTAATTTATTGGCTTGTTATGTGGTTTATTAGCAAGGTGTAAGTTTTTCTTTTAAATTATTATGTGAACGTGGTGCTTCATGTATTTTAGCAAAATTTGGTATGTTGAAGCTTAAGGGCAAAGGTTGAATTCCTGGGCAGAACCTCCCCTTATCAAGCTTAATAGAGTACTCCCCAACTGATTACTTTAAAGTACTTTCATTGTCACTGATCACAATTTCTCACCATTGCCACAGAGTGAAAGATTAGCTCAAGAGAGAAAAGTACTGAACTGGGAGAAGCTGTTCTCTAAAATGATGGTAAGTAATATATGGAACTCATGGGAATTCCATGGAGTTATTTCACACGGGTGCAGCACTCCACTTATTTTAACATACATGTGTTTAGCAGAGTATGATTGTATGATGATGTATTTACATGTACAGTGTATAATGTTAGCTAGAAAGACAATCATGCAAACAGGATTTAATTAAAAGCTAATACCTGGCCTGTGCTTGAGGCTTGAAATGGTCATTTCAACTCATTTTTCACATAACTGGAAAACAGCTTATCACCCAACTTTTAATTCACATACTTTTCACAGCGTCTGTGCACTTCACATGCATGTGAAATTCAATGAGAGATTGACAAAATGTTTTCACATGAATTTTCACATCCTTGACACACGTGAAACAGCATGTGAATTTGGGAAACGGTTTTCACATAATTTTTCACATGGTTTAAAATTTCACATATTATATTTCACTGCATTTTTCACAGTGTAAAATATTTCACATGTGTTTCACATGATCTTCACATGTTTTTCACATAGTTCACTCTCGTAGTGTAACAAGGTGAAGATGTCAATTATGGGAAAATAATGGGAAGATCATACGTGGTTATCCCAACTTTTCTTTTTGGATTCCACTACCCCTTGCTTAGATCTGCTTTTCATGTATAATAAGTCAAAAACTGTGCAAAAATACCTCTTTATTAGAGAGTACCAACCTTAAGAAGATAGTCACACATGTCATGCAAGAACGCCAAAAGAGAGGTTTTACTCAGAACTGATAAAAATAGGAGTCCGTGAAGGTTTTGTCCACTTATACAAATTGTCCACTTATACAAATTCTTGCTCATGATTCAACTTTCTTTTAATTTTCCAGACGTCAAAAGCGCATGGTTACCGGTGGAAATTCCTCATTGAATCTTTCAAGGAGAAAGTGAAAACTGGGTAATACTGCCTCACCCTTATATTTTGCATCTTCTCTGATTTGATTAAAGTACATGTACATGTATGTATTATGATCTACAGTCAACTCTCTTTACTAACGGGACATCTCAGGGACTGGCTCTAGCTGTGCACTATATAAGGAGTATAATGACAGACTTGAATGAAATTTGTGCGGGACAATCTTGTCCCTTGGGTCTCTCGTCTTTGTGTGCCGGCCCGCTTGAGCACCGACTATTGTCAGCCTTGGACAGCCTGTCCGCCTTACATTAGTTATTACGCGGTATCTGTTTACAGAGAACCATAAAGAGGAAAATTGATTCAGGGTATCCCCCCGGTCATTATTGCAGTTTAGTGCAGTTTTTTTTTCTACGATGTTTCGTTAGTAAGTGAACAACATTGATGATTATATAAACAACAGAAACGAGAAGCTTTTTACAGTGGCTTTACGTGTATATATCTAGTAAGTGCGCAGCACAGTAATTGGTTTGGTCAATAGAATGTCATGTTGGTAAAAGAAAAAGTCGTTTGGTTCACAGAGTCGTGAACCGTGGAACATGATACAATTCTCTGGATCATTGGGCAAAATACACTTGCTTTGGTTTTGTGGAATACTCTACTTTCTGTTCTTGAAATCTGTAGGGAAGTTTATGTAGCTGGTGCAAGTACAGATGAAGAAGCAGGTAAATGCTCTTAGATGTTTCGGCAACTGTTTCTCGGTGTTATGACTCGTGGGGGGGGGGGGGGGGAATCAAGAAAGTTCATAGGGAGAGGCTTCGTCCCGAGGTCCAAACCCTTAGTCTTTCATGTACCATGTTTGACAGAAACGGTAACCCTTTCATATACCTTCCGTAGGAAATGGTACCCCTTTCACATATCCACAGTAGAAACGCTCTATCTTTTTTCATTGGGTCTGTTCGAGATATTTTGAAAGGCCCTTTTAAGTCTATACTTTGGCTCGTGAAATCTCTTCCCTTTTATATACCTCCATACTGAAAGGGGTACCCCTTTCTGGCGGAGCCCCCCCCCTGTATAGTCCATTATAGGGAGTACCCCCCTCCGAGTGTTGCGATCGTCAGGTAGCGTAAAAGAAAAGATTCTAAAGAAATTTGCACCAGAACGCAATAGCTAACAACGGTCTTATTTACACTTTGTAAATTCGTCTTTTTTTTAATTCCTTTTTATTTACGGACATTTGGCTCGCCTACTTTTCACTGAACGAAAGCAGTGCAAGGCTGGAGCCATGTGCACGACTAATTTATAGCTGCAGAATATTGACCTCCTCTCTTGTCCTATTTTGGGGAACTTTGCGGCATACATGTACCCCCATAAAAAAAATTACAAGGAGTACCCCCACCCCCCTGGATTTATCTACTTTTATTTGCTTTCTTTGACAACTGAAGTGTTCCATTTTGACCACAGAACGAGAAAAACAGAAGAGCCAGCGTGAACTAGAGTTCATACGAAGAAGAAGCATGAACCGAGACACAGCTGCTAAGAGAATTATGAGGGAGTCATTGGGAGGGACTAACGGAGATAAACCGGTGAGACTTACATGATGTGTGTGCATTAATGATACTTTGGAGTTCAAGTGTGAAAGGCAGTTTGGAAATCCAACAAACACTTGGTCACTGCCAAAACGTAATAGCCAACTTTTCTTTAAAATGGCTATTTATCGTGATGATAATCTTCTGCACTGACCTCAATATTCTCTAAATCTTATTCGCCAGTCCTGATCTCTCATTTCCCATTCCTCTTTTTAGTAGCATCTATGTAAAGCTTCCCGTTCACGTTATACCTTATCAATTCACTTTAATTTGTTTGCTGTGTTTTTTGTAGCCGTTCTCGGCGGACAAAGATAAAGAAGTCATTGTAGAAGATGATGGTCTCAGCGATGAAGAGCTAGCAGGAATTCCTCAGAGAAGTCCAAGCCCAATCGAGAGACGACGAGTGCCCAGCCCAACACGGATAACCCTTACCCCTGATATCCCACCGGAGAAGTATGTTCTGTTAAGGACGGTCCATACTTTTGTTACTGCACATACGTTCTGCGCATCTTGAAATACTCGGGTTACCAATTGGTGGTGCCTACTAACACAGGGATATTTTTACTCGGTTTAAAACTATGCGGAGAAAGTAGAACTTAGCAAGTGCTTGTGGTATCCAAAAAGAAAATTGGGGGTAACCATGTATTTTTCAGAGACGAAAAAAAGCTTCACTGTGGAAAAAAACGCCATACATTGCTTCGTATGTTTCTGTTCTTTTAGAATAATTGTTGCTTAATTATCTCTAAAAAATGCGTGGTTACCCCCAATTTTCTTTTTGGATTTCAATAGCCCTTGCTTAGATCTGTTTTCCCCGCATAGTCATAAACCACACAAAAATACTTCTTAATTAGTAGGCACCGTCCTTAACAATTTTTCCACGTGCGCATACGTTGGATTTGAGATGATAGATAGCGCCTAGTTGGCTATAAACATTCCATATCCAGCAAGCGCAAGTGGAATAATTGTTTTATCCAAAGCAGCTAAGAAATTATGTTAGATCTCGCTGATCTCATTTACAAGAAAGACCGGAAGACAATTTAATGGCTGCTGCCTCTTTGTTTACAGGAAAGCCGTGCGGTCGCCAGCAGGAGAAAAAGCTGGTAGGTAAATCTTGCGCAGATAAGGGGGTTAGTTTCAAAGAAACTGTGATGCTGCGTTGTGGAAACGAGTGTTTGGTTTTTCAACAGTTTTGATTACTAAAGGTAAATGGGCCACCGTAAAGAGATTTGAGTGCTGACGTTTCGAGCGTTAGCCCTTGGTCAGAGAGAATCCAGATTCGGATTCGCTCTGACGAAGGGCTAACGCTAGCCTGTGAACAGGCTCCGAAGTGGGGTATTATGGCCAAGAGCAAAACCAGTTCGGTCTTTGCCCCATATCATGTATGGCATGATCCCCCTCAGGCGCCTGTTCGCAGGGTAGGCTAACGGTGGAAACGTTAGAATGCGCGAATCTCTTTACGGTGGCCAGTTTACCTTTAGTTATCAACTTTGATGATAAAATCTTGCATGCTTGTCAGTTGAGTTGTCAGTGAGTGAGGCACTGGCTATATATCATGTATACGCGCTGCGGATGAAAGATTATACAGAAGAAAAGATTCTCGCAGTTATCTACGTAACGAAACTGTTGCGAAAAAACCTGAAAAGAATTCGTGACCAGCTCCCAGTAGGCCTGATAGCTCAGTTGGTAGAGCACTGCACCGGCATCGAAGAGGTCATGGGTTCAAATCCCGTTTCAATCTGAAATTTTTTTCATTTTTTTTTTTTTGCAACAGTCTGGTTGCATAGGTAACTGCAAGAATCTTTTCTTCTATATAGAGTCACTGGCTCTTTGACATTTATCAAAGCCGGTCCAGCTTTGTTAAAGTTTTCTGAAGCCACAAAAAAGTGTACTTGGTTACAAATAACTTGGATGGAAGTAGATTTCAACTTGAAAAAAATTAAGCTGACTATTTCAGGTTCTTCCGTAGTTTGTCGAAAAAATCCTTAAAAACTGATAGAAATTTGTTCTCCCCATGCAACAATCACTTGATATTTCTTGTTAGTGTTCAGTAGCATTTTGGTGTACGAGGAGGGTACTTAGTTTTAATTTTAACACAGCTTTTGACCCCCTTTGATTAGTGTCTGTGTAAATTCTTGTCATTCCTTTGTATTACGTAAATACAAACAAAAACTTTTGATATGTATTTTATCAACTGAATAAGGACAACTTGTTGTTGTTATTATTATCAAGAAAGCTCTATGATACAGAAAATACAAAAGGAAACTAGCTAAACAACGAGAAATTTGACACCTTGGCAACCTTTAGTCTCTGTCATTTTATAGAACCTAAGAAAAGTTCCCGGCCGCGAATAAAGTTCTTCGGTGCGTCAAGTGACGAAGAGTCTGATGGAGCTGATCAAGTACAGGAGGACAGAAAACAGAGTGCTGTCAAGTTTGCTGAGAAACCAGTGAAACCCAGAAGAAAAGCCATGTTTGCTGATGAGCCTAAGGTCTGTCATTTGCTTGCTGCCTGCAAGGTTTTACTTGCTTGGTTCTAGTAGTGATCGCGATCCGTTATCTGAGCTATTGACCCAGTGAAGCTGTTCTTTGAAGGGAAATTCCTTTAAACACTAAGGCCCCGTCCATACGGAAAACGGACATAATGGTCCAGTTTTGTTGTACATTCCCACCCCAGGGGCCCGTTTGTCGAAAGTCCCGGCAACTTACCGGACCCGATAAGTATATTTCTAAATGTTTTTTTTCGCCGATCACACAGTGATTACATTGGCCAATGTTTTCATAGAGTGATAAGATTTTAAAATTTAGTATTCAAAGCTAACAAAACTTGACTTCAGTTAAGAAGCATTTATCACCAAAGACACTTATCGGGCTCGGTAAGTTACCGGGTCTTTCGAGAAACGTGCCCCAGGGTACTGTTGATGGGTTTCTCTGCAGGCCGTAAATGAACTGAGTCGGAATAGATTCCAACTTGAAAATGTAAGGCTAACGTTTTTAAGTTCTCACATTTTGTTTCCAAAATAAGTTGTTCATGAGTTGTTCCTCTTTCAAAAATTCAACTGATTTCTTTCACTCGATGTTTCAGAATTATTTGGGCGTTTTTCCTTTTGCCAGAACTGGCTGGCAAGACCGGTCATTCCGCAGACTTAAAGGGGAAGTATCACGCGAATTTCATGTCATTTCAAAACCCAAAAATGTTTGTCTGTCAGCAGAAACAAAGAAATAATTGTCAAGTTTGTTATAAATTATCACCCCAGTGCAATAAAAGTGTCGATTAGTGCCTCTGGCCAGAGACAGAGTAGGCCGGTTGGATTGAAACGCTAACGTTTTTCAAGTTGTCGCATTTTTGTTTCCAAAATGCGCTAGAGCAGAAAACGAGTTGTTCCTTTCAAGAATCGAGTTAATTTCTTTCCTCTCGTCATTCTAGAATTATTTGGCAGCTGATTGAAGGTCTTATTTCATCACTTTTAACAAAAGATACCAAAAGGCCTATGATACTTCCCCTTTAAACTCCAGTCGGCACATGACTTAATCGTTCCTTTAACATTTCAGCCTTCTGGTGTGAAGTTCTTAGCCGACGAAGATGAAGATGAAGATGAAGACGAAGACGAAGAAGAAGAAGAAGAAGAAAAGCAACAACCTGCTTTTTCAGTTCCTTCTGTAGTCAAAGTAGACAAGGAATGTTGGACACACGAACCCGAGTTTGATAAGTACGTGATGTGATAATTAAGCCACTGCTTATTAAGTTTGGTTGACTGTCGATGTTCAGGCAAAGTCGTTATACATGTGCATGTAGTCATCTGTTACAAGTAAATCACTGCTTTTCTTAGATTTACAGATTTTAGTTATTACAGGTGTTAAAACAGTTAAGTAACAGTTTAGATTCTTAATTATTATAAAGACCATTTAATAGTTTTTACAATTGACTTAACTTTTTAGGTCATTATGATGGTAAACGTGTTACGATTTCAGCTTTTTATTGCAAGCCACTGTACTTCAGTGTCTCTTTTACTCTTGAGGTTATAACAATAAATGATTTATGTGACGATCTACGTCAGTGGTAAATTTATTCTGAACCTTACGGTGTTGTTTTACGTGAGTCCAAGGTCTGATGTCCCTTTTATAGACATTAAAGCTGAAAAATGAGATATATCATTACATTTTAACGCTTCGTTTTTTTTTCTTTTTTCCTTAGTTACCTGCACTTGAGAATATACAAACCCGACTGCAAGAAAGGTAATACCAAAAACAAACAAACAAACAAACAAACAGAACCACATCTGAATGGTCACACTACACGATTTCTTCCACTGTTGTGAAGTTAGAACAACCTTGTACAGCGTAAAAAAAAGGAACGTGCTTTTTAATAGCTTCCATTTGAATGGTAACACTTTAGGATTTCATCCACAACAACAACAACAACAACAACAACAACAACAACACTCTATTACCTTTGCTTAAGGTGTCCGGAACCAGTTTCCATCACCTCCCAGCATTTATATTTTAATGGTCATACTGTACTTTGGTGAGGATCCTATCCTCACTTTCAAAAGTTCGAACTACAACTGTACTTGAAATAAATGTGATGGTATATTTCGGTTTTGGCCTGGGGAATGAATGAGAATGATGTATTATTCTAGAAAGTGACACAGGCATACTCGGAAAAAAAAATCCGAGTGCTCCTATCAGGAGTCGAACCTAAGACCTTCCGATTACTAGTTCGGATGCTCTACCACTGAGCTACAGGAGACTCGTGGGAGCTAAGGCCATTAAGCTAAGTTCATGGGACAAACATCCTTCATACTGCTAGGATTGCAATGTCGAACGTATACTTGTACTTGTAACTCTATTTGTTACCACATACTAGACAATACCTCGGGAATGTGAATGAAAGTATCAACAATTGTCATTTGTTTATTCTTGCAGCTCCAACTCCGTTCTGTAGCGTGGCATTTCGTGGTCAGCTGCTCAAGACCGACGTATTTGAGGAGGAAGAGGAAAACTCAGAAGAAACACAACCTGACACAGTGTCCCCGGCGCCTTCACCAAAAACAAGCTCAACAAAAACGACAGCACAGCGGACCAAGATTGACAAACAAAAATCCGCTGGGAAAGGGACTGGAACGAATGGCAGTGGCAAGAAGGGTTCTAAGTTAAGCTTGTCACGTGGTACAAACAGTCGGTCCTCGTCTGCAGCTCCTTCATCGCGGCCAGGTTCTGCGGTCGTTGAAAAGGAGAAAAAGCCTGGGTAAGAAGTTCGTAAAACATTGGCTAACTGACTGAGAGGCAAAAACATAAGGGAACTTAAGCACAGACGTTTTTGAGCCACGGACGGCAACCGGAAATTGAAGTTTTCCCTTTTTGGAACGTTTTCACGCCATCGCGTTTGTAACGTCAAGCCACAGTCACCAACAAGAGTATTTCCTGTCTGTGGTAAGGAGCAAAACCACGTCACTGAAAAGGAAACGTTCGACTTCCGAATGCCGTCCGTGTGTCACGAACGTCTGTGCTTAAGCTCCCTATTAAGACAGATAGACGGACGGACAAATCGGAACTCTTAATTGTTTTGCGTTACTGTGCTTTTACCAATTAAATAACGTAGGTCCACTGCTCACTATATAAACTCCGCCCAACCCACAATTCCTTGATTCCCTTCCAAGAACAGTTTCCGTTAAGGGACAAACATTAATTTGGATTTCAATTCAAGCCACTTTGAATGTGTGGGAGCAGTCGGAGGGACCATAATTTGGTGCCTTTGATTAAAGGGTTGTTTAGACAGTGAAACAAGTCCCTTTGTGTTACTCCCTCGTGTGTGCTAACCTTAGCCGTTGATCACACAAACCAGCACAAAGTTTTTTTTCCTTCAATGACCTCAGAAATATAGTCCCTTTTTATTTCCAAATAATGAGTACTGCGCGACCTGCCTCCATTGCGCTTTTGACTTATTACTTTCCAGGCCCCAGTTGTTCAAAGGGCGGATAACTTTATCCAGTGGATAAGTCACTATCCAGCGGTGCAAATGTACTCCAAATAATGCTTCTGGCAAGTTCTCACACAATCCCATACTTTAATTAGACATACGCTTCTACTCTTTACACATATTATATATAGGGCTATAGGGAAATTCTTGCACGCATTTATTGCCGCATAGCGACCTATCCAGTGGATAAAATTATGCGGTCTTTGCACAACCGGGGCCAGGTCTTTTTTCATTCTCTACACGAAAAGCACGATCTGAGAAGAGAATTGGAGCTGCACGGTTGCAAATGTTATTTTCTTGTTTTTACAGCATGTTCAAGGAACTCATGTTTAAGCTCCCCGATGACAGTGGACGTAAATTAGGGGAGCCCGCTGAAGACCTCACTCAGGAGCTCCTTCGATTTGCTATACACCCCGCCAAGGATCGCCCGATGATTGCCATGGCAACTACGAACTATGGAGATCTGAAAATTATGGTTTGTTACTTTTTTGTTTTGCGGGTAAATTTGTAAAAGGAAAACCTTTTAGGAATACATTTACTGTGGCACCAAAAACACCAGGAACATTTCAGCCCCATGTGATGAGTCTGCATACCAAAGTTCACTGTTGTCT
Organism: Pavona decussata; assembly: GCF_977016875.1. NCBI lineage: Eukaryota > Metazoa > Cnidaria > Anthozoa > Scleractinia > Agariciidae > Pavona > Pavona decussata. Next base: position 626,247 of record NW_028145711.1, read on the forward strand.
TCCCTAAGACGTCTGCTGGGAGCGCAATGAAGGTGCGTTTGGAAGGAGCCCAGAATATGAAGTCTGCAGCGGTGTTTAGATTATATATAGGTACCAACTGAGCCTGGATTGTTTTCTTGCAATCCTGGGGCGCTTTCTTTCCATTTGCCAGAACTGGCCGGCAGACCGGCCAGTCTGTAAATCGAATGCGTCACTTTGAAGGGATGATGCTGCAAAATCTGCAAAAATAATCACTCCGAAAATGGTAGGCGCTATTTTGAATAACTTTGAAGGACTAAGATAAACCTAACCCTTCAAATCGAAACATTTCGTTTACGAACAGCCAGTTCTGACAAATGGAAGGAGCCCCTAGTTGAGATTTTGATAGGCTACAAATTGCTGGCTCTGAAATTGCAAAAACGAACGAACAAACAAAACAACAATAGCACAAAACCCATGAGTTTATAGTCGTCGATACATTAGCTAGATTGCATCTTATCCATGATTTCGTAATTTTCCCCAGGATGGATGAATTTAAATCAACAAGTTTGTAATAAGCCGTAATTACATGTCACTTGTTCTCCTTTTTAGGAACAGTCCGAAGGTCATTTGTCGCACACAGACAGCAGTCCTGCTGGTCAGCAGTTTCCTCTCACGTCTGTGGTATCAGATCGTGATATGCCATTTAATTCCACGTGCGGTCAAATATCTCTTGTCTGCTACCTGGTAAGTACAGGATCTGATAACAATAAGGTTTCGTAATCATATCGTTAGTCTATTTTAATAGACCCTCTCAGTCATTGGGTCCAACCTCTATCCTTGTAATCAGGTTTTCATGTTTGGCTCTGTGGATAGAATCCTATGATTTGATTATAAAGGCAAGTGAAAGCTGCTGAACAGTACATTCCTGTGATGTTGTATATCATTATGAATAACTGGTTGTCTGTGAACGGACTCCTAGTTTAGTTAAGTTTAGTTTAGTTCAATGCATTCACTAAAACAATTACAATGATGATAAGAGAAAATTAAACATATATTAACTAATAGCAAATAAATCAAAAGTAACTGGGGGAGGAGTGGGTGGCAGCACAAAGGAACGGAACTTCCGTCCCAATTGTGACCGAATTCCCTCAAGGCAAAATCATCTACAAACCTCTTATTATTCTAGTAAAAGCCACTGTGTTGTACAATGTACTTTCCTATGGTGCTGTTTGTTATGCTGTACCTTTGAGTCTGTAGATGACATCCTTAAGTGTGCCCAATGTAATAAAACTGGTATGCTAGAGCGGTTTCCAGTTGAGTGTCATAAAACCAGAACCAAAGTAATTACTGTGGCTAACGCAACAGATGTAAACAACAACGAGCCAATCAGAATTCAAAGCAAATACATGTAACTAGCGGCAAGCGTGGGAAAACAAGTGCGGCGAAAGCATGATTAGTTTTGGTGTAGAAAGTGGCGCGAGTTTGTTAACCAATCACAGAGTGTAGTAATGCAAAACCAAAGCAAACGCGAAATAGTTTGGACTTTTCATTCTGCGGTTAAATTTCCACAGTGTAGTAAATCACTTACAGCTCTGCAGCATTAGTTACATAAGTCTTGACTGATCTTCCCCAGTATAAATGATCCTGTGGTATGGAACCAAGTGTCTTGTCAATGAACGACACAAAGGCCAGTTAAACAAAGTCTTACTCAGGCCACGGCTTAAGACAATCAGTGGGCCTCCAAGTCTGTTTATAAGTGGTTTATTTAAAGTAAATAAATAGTTTCTAGTCTGGGATGCAAGTCTTCTTATTACCATCAGCAGCAGGCAATGTTTAGGTATGACTGTTGGCAAAATTGAAAATGGCTTAGAGCGTGGTTTTGTTAGACACCGTCTAAACTGTCTTTAATAACTGACCCAAAGGGTTTATTCGCCGACCTTCTGATACCAATTTTTAATCGCTAGCTTTTTGACTCTGTGTCTTTTCAGACTGTCCAGCTAACGACTGAAAACGTTTTTTAAATATTCCTTTTTGTTTTGATATTTTGTTTGTTGTTTTGTTTTATAAATTGTATTTATTTTAATTTTACTTTTTTCCTCTTTCTTTTGCAAAAACAGTCTAAAGTTGAAAGGTATGTCAGATCATTTTTTTTAATTCCAGAAATTTTTTAGATTGATGTTGTTCTTTTAATTAACAATGCTGTGCGCTGTATCATTGCAACTCGTCATCGTTCTATAATTTTCCTCATCGGGAGCAAGACCTACTGCAACTCAGCAGCCCCCCCTGTCACAGTTCTTACAACGTTTTTCAAAGCTCATGAAAACTTGTAGGAAGGGTTCTGATCCACCTTTAGGGTAGACCAGAAGCTCTTTCCTATAATCTTTTATGAACTATGCAAAACGTTGCATCTGAAGACGCTGATTACAGTCTCGTGATACAAAATGGAGGTCATAGAGCTCATTTTGAGCTATAAGCTATTAAAACTGAAATTAAGGGTGTTTTAACAGCTTATACTGTTGCTATGTCGAGAAAACCAGTATAACCTTTTCACCGGTGATAATGCATTTGCTTGATAACATTATTGTTGCATCAACTGATTAAGCGTAGTGGTATGTAACTGTCAAGGTATAAGTGCTGGAAAACGGTGGTAGCTACCTTAATGGACCTTATTTGCTTTATTTTCCCATTACAAACCACGTGATATTCTCAGGAGAATCGCTCCTATGTCTATGTCGGAAGTAAAGAATGCATGCCAGCGTGAATATGTCCAATTCTGAAAGAGACTATTCCCAACAGTACCCTCACATGATCTGTAATAGGGCAACAAAACGACGAAGTGCATAAGGTCTATTGGCGAGATCAAAACGATGCCAAACTGTAAGACACAGAGCACTGTAAACGTGGCACACCTTTTTGTTTCTTTTAAATGTTTTAGACAAACTCTTGACTTTATATGAAACTGTATCCTAAAGTAGAACTTGCTGCCTGAAATCTCAGCTTTCTGATTCTGTTTAATCTTTTAGGCTGACAAAATTTAGCAAATCAACAGAGACAATTCCATTTGATGAGTGAGTATACTATTGTATAAATGGTGGTCGTTCACTTTTGCCAAATTATTTATCATATTAATTATGGATCAGAGATTTAACTCTGTCGTGTATAGGTTAAAGTGGTAAATAAAGCCATGAAATTCCTACTGTAAGGAAATGGGAGACCGCGAAAGAACTTTGACCTTGGCTGCACCGGCATGGCAGCTGTTTATTGTGTTACTGCTAACTGAAAGATTTGCTTCTTTTCAGTCTGGTGGATGCAACAATAGAAACAAGAAAGCAGTAAGTAAATTTAAATGTAGTTCTTTCAAATCCGTCAAGCTCACTTGTAGGGTATAGTTTTTAATAAGGATTTAAATGCTCTTTTTCACCCTCCAACACGGAAGGGCTGAATGTGTTTACTGTAGTGCTGGCTTTCCCTATTTGACTATTAACATTTCACAACCCGTAATCGGGGGTGAATAAACATTGCGATTCACTTAAAGGAGTAGTATAATTCTTCAACTTCGCCCCCAGGGTCTCTCAGGGGACGGAAAGAGGAAAGGCGTTGGGAACGAGGTTGTGTATTTGGGGTGGAGGGGGTGGGGGTGGTGTTTTCGTTTATATTAACGCATGGAATACAGAGATAAGTGTGGGCCGTGTGTACCATGAGCAATCTACACTACTGAACACAAGGTTTGTTATTTTCTAAGCTTGTTCAATATTGCGAAAATGTTTACCGGAAGACTATGCCAGCTCGGTAATTTTCTACGATTTTCGCGCTATATTCCCGTAAGAATGACCAAAACCTTTCCGAACATATCTAAAGTTTACTATTCGCCAGAAGGTTACTAAAAGGGGAAGTATCATGGAGTTTTTGATATCTTTGTTAATAATGATGAAATAAGACCTTCAATCACCTTCCAAATAATTCTAGAATGACGAGAGGAACGAAATCAACTCAATTCTTGAAAGAAACAACTTGTGATCTGTTCTAGCGCATTTTGGAAACAAAAATGCGAGAACTTGAAAAACATTAGCCTAATATTTTTCAAGTTTCAATCGAAACCGGCCTACCCTGTCTCAGCCAGAGGCACCAATCGACAGTTTTATTGTACTGGGGTGATAATTTTTAACAAACTTGACAATTATTTTGTTGTTTCTGCTAACAGTCAAACATTTTTGGGTTTTGAAATGACAGCAAATTTTCGTGATACTTTCCCTTTAAGCTCTTTCTCTGTTTTTTTTTTGGTAGGGAAGAAGTAGTGGATGAAGTCAAAGAGGAAGTTAAAGAGGTAAGGAATATTTTTTAATATATTTAATATTTGATTGCTATTTCCTCTTTTTTGTTCATTTTATCTCAACCACACCGCAGCACATATCACCTTGCTAAGGCTCATGGTATTGATGATACCTGAAAGTTCTTGTTAGTTTGAACAAAGATCAGTTTGGAAGGAATCGTGAATAGACAAAAGGTTTTCATTTTGTCATCTGTCCTAGCCCAGAGGTTTCACTATGTGGGTCAGATATACAATGTCATTTATATTCAACATATTATAACACAGCCCAAATTAGACAATCGCTACGAGCCAATCAGCGCGCAGGACTTTTAACAGTTATTGTAAAATTAAATTTAGAGAGGACTGAAGTCAACAACGTACTTACGTGACTAACGAGCAAACGAAGGAGTCTCACACGTGTTGTGACGCACAAACCTTGACTCGGCCCAAACCGGCTAGCGGGTAACAGTCCAATCAGACAACCCCAACTAAGCAAGATTTTTTCTCCCTTTTGTAGACTCCAGAGCCGATGTACACTGAAGGTGATGTCAAAGCACTGAAAGAACAACACGCTGAAGAAATGCAGCTGCTACAAGAGGAGTATGAGTAAGTGAGAGAATGAAGAGGCACTTATATTGTGTTAAGTGTTGGCTTCAAATGCCTTTGTCTAAGTTTCTCAAACTTGTTAATAATTCGTGAGGGAAAACAAAGGAAATCACTGCCATGAAGGAGGTTTGGAAATGTAATCTTAATTATAATAATAAAATTGGGTGAACTACTGCTTTGAATTTCTCCAAGAATTATAAATGGCTTGAGAAGCTACATCAAATAGTCGAAACAGCGTTTCTTTCGACTTGCAGCCAGATGAATGAATGAATGAATGAAAATAAAGGAACGAACGAATCAATTTGCATCTTTTTTGCCTCTGTAGGAAAAGGCTGAATGAGCTGGCTCAAGGCCTGGGTCCCTATCCACCTGATTTGGAACCATCACAGGCCTTCATTGACGGTAAGCATGTCGGTGGCTTCTCTAATCACCATGCCCGGGTTGTTCAATGAGCTGATAACTTTATCCAGCGGGCAAGTCGCTATCCAGCGGATAAGTACATCTTATTCGATGGTTTTACATACAATACGCGCGGATACTTTGCGAGTTGCGGAGTAATGAGCAAACTGTCTGTGCGTATTATATATAAAACCATCGAATAAGAGATTTATGATTCCACTACGAAAATACTTTATTTTAGTTTCTCATTTCTGGTACGAGTGTTGAAATACACTCGGTATTATCTGTCCATCCAGCTGCCCATCAGTATATAGCGCGTGCGAATGACGTAAACAACAGAAAGCCAGTAAAATGTCGTTGCCCGTTTTTCGCTCTGTTGTAAACCGGTCAAACCAGGACTCTACAGTGTATTTCGTTCTTTTATTATTCCACTATTATTTCATTTCGCCAAATAAGGTCAAGAGAACGCGCAAAATATGAGACCGTAATACACTGTAATGTCCCGGTTTGACCGGTTTACAACAGAGCGAATACGGACGGAAAAGGCAGAAAAAAGGCGCAACAATGGCCGGAATGGACGAAGATTAGTTTTTGAAATGATGCAAGCTCGAAAACAAGTTTTTAGCATGTCAATCACTTGTCATTTATCTTTTCATTTTATCCAATCAAATTAAAGACTTTTAACTGGCTTTCTGTGTTGTTTACGTCATTCGTACGCGCCATACACCGATGGACCGATTGTAGTGGAATAATAAATCTCTTATTCGATGGTTTTACATATAATACTCGCGGACATTTTGCTCATTGCTCGTATTTTTCCTCGCCTCTTCGGGGCTCGGAAAAATACTACGCAAGTCGCAAAATATCCGCGCGTATTATATGTAGATGTATGTATTTTGTGCGTTCTCTTGACCTTATTTGGTGAAATGACATAATTAATTAATCAATTTATTATTATTCGATGCATTTTTTCTTCCTTTTCATTGGCCGAGAACAAACCAATAACTGCCTACAAGTAATGGTCTGTTCATGCGCAATACTGTCCAACTGTGTTTGCTGCAAATAATATTCTGCTCATGCGTAATTGAAACCACGGGCTTGTGTTCCCTGAGCTTAGCACTTACCGCTTCCCGAAAATAATTACGAAAAACAAACTCAGTTATCGAATGGTAAAACAATTATTGAACTCGGTTATCGTAAAATATCGTGATTTGTCAGTGTCTTGCAGATCATTTATTTTAGCGAAGCCGAATTGATCTGATTGCCACTGAGAAATCACGTTATTTTGCTCAACATCGTCCAATAATTGTTAATTGGTTTGAGTAAATTTTTCCCGTTGGATAGCGATTTATCCACTTGATAGAGTTATCCGCTCCTTGTACAGCCGTCGCCTGGTGCAGCTGGCAACGCCCATTTGGGGGAGGGTTCGTTTTGTAAGAATGGATAGCAAAAACATCACTGTTTACATCTTAAAAGTGTGCACCGCGAAAATAGACCGGGACACGCGCTGCTGCGTGCAGTGCATTTCTAAACACTTAAAAATGTTGCGCGCAAAGTTTGAAGTAGTGTCGACAGTAGACACATATTCAACATTGTATTGAATGTAAAGGTCTTAAGTATGAACAGAGTTCTCAATCCTATTGCCACGGAACAGGGATATGGCGCAGCGGTGAGAGCACTCGCCTCCCACCAATGTGGCCTGGGTTCGATTCCCGGAATCCGCGTTTTATGTGGGTTGATGTGGGTTGAGTTTGTTGTTGGTTCTCGTTTTTGCCCCGAGAGGTTTTTCTCCGGGTACTCCGGTTTTCCCCTCTCGTCAAAAACCTACATTTCTAAATTCCAATTTGATCTGGAATCTGAGGGCCCCCGGTTTGTCGGTCGTAACAGACTGTTAAAGTGTCACCCTCTTTAAACAAATTTATATATATACTTATATACTTGCCCGCCTCCGTTGCATCTTAATCACACTGATGCCTCATATTTGCTGAGTTTGGGCCGTGTAGGTGTGGTCGACAGAGCCGTGTTTTTGTGTGTGCAAATATACTCTTCTTTGGTCTTCCGCGGCACCGTAGGACAACCATCTCCAAAGAGGTTGCATTAGCTTTGTTTTTAGCAACACGTTTGTTGCTGATTTCAGGAGCTAATCAATGATTTTGCTTTGCGTTACAGCTGCTACATCACCGATGTTTATTAGATCGCCTTCACCTGTGAGGTCACCTTCACCTGAACAGGGGAAAACACCGCGACCGCCTGCAGAAGGAAGGTAACAAGGAAAACTGATTGTTGTTGCTGATTAGGTGTTGTTGTTGTTGCTGCAGATAGAGTGGTTTTCAATTGAGTGTCAAAAGTAATTTCGCGTTTGCTTTGGTTTTGCATTACTACGCTCTGTGATTGGTTAACAAAACTCGCGCCACTTTTTCAACCAATGAGGAGCAAGACCAAAACCAGTCGTGACTTGCTTGCACGCGTTTTCCCGCGCTTGACGCCTGATTGGTTTATTGCGCTTTTTGCGTCTGTTGTGATTGGTCAGAGTAATTGCTTTGTTTTTGGTTTTACGACACTTAATTGAAAAATGCTCTATCGTTATTGTTTTCAGTTTGGGACAGTGTTGTCATTTTTGTTGTTTTTGTTGTGCAGCTGCCGTTTTTGTCGCTGTTCGTGTTTTAAAATTGTTGTTGTTATTATAATTTGCGAGTAAATGTTGATTTTGTGGGGTTGTTATTGCAATTACATTTGCGATTTTGATGTGACTGCGGTAGACTTTCTCAAAGTCCCTTTATCGTAGTTGTCAGTGGCTCATTTTATCATTTGAAGTTAGTTAAGGACAGTGTTTCCTAATACAGAAGAATTTTTGCACAGCTTATGGCTATGAGTGAAGAGCTGATTTTTGCAAGGGCTACGGAAATTGGGGGTAACACCCCTTTTTTTAGAGACAACAAAGCAACAAGAATTCTAAATAGCTTAAAAATACATAACAATGCGTGACATTTTCTTCCGACTTGAAGCTGGATTACATCTGAAAAATGCATGTTACCCGCCAATTTCCTTGTTGGATTTCAACAACTCTTACTGAGATCTGCTTTTTCTACATAGTCATACACCACGTTACATATCTTTGTTTTAGTAGTAAGGGCTCAAGGGTCTCTTGGACCATTTTGAGATGCGCAGAACGTATCTGTTGTAGTTAATTTTTTATCTCAGTTAATTTTTAGTTTTCCTTTGATTTACACTCATTACCACCCATAATCACAAAGAAAACTAAAAATTAACTGAGATAAAAAAATAACTACAACATATGCGCTGTAGCAAAAGTAGGCACCGTCCTAAATATGCTGCGCCAGTTCTGTGCTATAGACTGCCCCGCCCCGGTTAGCTCCAACCTTTTCTTCATAGCTATACTACGACTTGTCCCTTATTTTTCTTACTGATAATAACGCGCGCGAAGCACGCGAGCGCGCGCGGAAAATTGACCCATTCACACCAACAAAATCTGCTTGAAACAAAATGAAAATTGGTAACAGAAAGCTGAACCATTGGCTTTGATATAGGAATCAAGTAAACTCTAACTTATGCTTTCATTTGCGCTAAATATGTAGTCAACAAAGATCCGAGAGCAGCTTTTATGAAGGAAACAATTTTAAACTGTGTTTAACTTGACAGCTTTTAAACGAGTTAAACCTTGGTGTGCATGGGGCATTTTTCCGCGCGTTGAGTTTCCTCGCGAGAGGCAATTTTCGCGCGCGTTCGGGTGATTCGTGCGCTTTTCTATCTCTAAGAAAAATAAGGTATTGTTCGTAGTCTACTTCATAGCCTATAATTAGACGCTGTTATGGTGATCATTATGCCTGACGTGTTTTGTTTCGTCGGTTTTTTGCAGACCGTCTCCCTCTCGGAAACCAAGACCTCGTATTCCTAATTTACCAGAGTGGGGAAAAGATCTACCGGAAGATGTAAGTCTCATGATACGAGAAAAGAGTACAAGAATTATTCTACTCCCCACCTACGCAGCACCACAGTTTCTTTAAAAGCTAACCCCCTTATTTTTGAAGAATACCCGGGGGTGGGGGCGGAGTGGTACTCAAGAAAGTGTTATACAGGGAGGCTCCGCCCAGAGGTCCAAACCCTTACCCTTTTACATACCATTTTTGACAGAAAGGTAACCCTTTCGTAAATGGTACCCCTTTCACATACTTACGGTCTGTTCGAGACATTTTAAAAGTCCCTTTAAATACCTAAATGACAATTTTCCCGTATTCTCCAGTATTCTTCAAGTTTTGAAATCCCTACCACTGTATATACTTCCAGCCTGAAAAAGGTACCCCCTTCGGGTGGAGCCTCTCGGTATAGGTCATTATAGGAAATAACCCCCTCCGGGGACGGGGGACGGGGGACGGGGGGAAGGGAATATCCCATGGCGCCATAGGCCAACCTGTAATTTCACTCTTCATAGTGTGTTTAAGCGTTCTCCTGCCAAATGTAAACTAACCCTCCTCCCTCTCTGCTGCATGCAATCTCCTTTTTAAGAAGAGTTTGTTGATGAGAAGTGCAGTGATAAATCTATTCCCAAATGGTATGGATGCATAATCTCATCTGTTCTTGTCGAGCATTTTTCGCTCTCTCTCAAAATACAAGGGTAACTTGTGCGGAATAGACAGTGACCCAACATTTCAACACGAATTCTAGCTTCAGGGTAAGAGCTAGTTGTACCTTGACGTAATTTCTTATATGATTTTCTTCGCCTTGTTGTAGTTCCTGGTTCGTCTCCATCTGTTCAACGAGAACAGCACCAAATACCGACAGGAACTCGGTGAAAAGACGCGCAGAACGGTAAGTAAGATCTTTACTTATAGAAGTAGGGTTAAATTAGGAGACAGATCATTCTAGGTCGCAGCTCCGGCACTTTGGAATGTATCACCGGGTGAGATTCGTTCTGTTACAGATCTACGGACTTTTAAGTGCCATCTGAAAACGCACCTCTTTAAGGAAGCTTTTATTGATTGAACTTTTAATTTTTATTGAAAATTTCTATTACCTTGACATGCATTGTATATTTCGATTTTTATTATGGTATATTTTTAATAAGTATTATTTAGATACTCTGTATTTTATTATTATATGTAGTGTGCGCTTGATCATTTTATGGAAAGCGCGCAATATAAGAATTAAAATTATTATTATTATATTATTATTAAAGTGAAATGAGCTTAAATTTGATATTGACGATGGACTAACCGAGGTGGCTAAGAATCAGGCGATATTCCGCAAGATTGAGCAGGATCATTGTTTTATTATTGAACACGTTGATAAACAAAGCACAGTTTTATTGCAGAAAAGCTGGAGACGATCTTTTTTTTTGCCATTTGTCTCCCCGACACACGAAAACACGTATATCGCAGGATATCTGTTGACTACGGACGACGAATATTCAGTGCACCATGATCATATTGGGGTGGTGTTACAATGTGTTGAATAATAGTCGCGGATGTATTGCATCATCCTAAGCAATGGTTATTACATCCAACGCTTTCCTTAACAGATACAAGAGAGGTATGAGCTTCAGATGGCTGTACAGAACAGATTAGCTCACACGGAAGAGGAGAGAGAGGAAGACGCGGGTAGGATTTGAGCTCTTATCCTTCCATAAACAATTAAAAAAGTCCAACCACTCAAAGAACCAAAAAAAAAAAAAAAAAAAGAAAGAAAAATCATGCAAGTTCGCAGTGGAGATATCGTGTACCCAAGGGTTTATGCTCCATTCAAGGGTGAAAAGATGAAGTATAGAAAAGGAATGTCACAATTTGGCCACAGGAAGCCGCCCACACGACCAGAGCAAAGGGTCATTTCCGAGTTACTTTGAACCTCATTACGAAGGCGAGGCTAAGTGCAAAACTTTTCATGTGTAAACAAGTGCTGTCTGCATATGAATGAAAACTAGTTTTCATGCTAAAAACTGTGCACATAGCCTCCCTTTCATAATGGTTTATTCTTTAGTATGAAGCAATTTGGATTATTATTACTGGCCCTTGGGATGGTAGACAATTACAGGGCCAGTAGTTTTTCGCAGGTACCCATTTATACACTTGGCAAGAACAAGTTTCTTGTCAAAGGAAACAACACAATGATAGAGGCTAAGACTTGAGGGTGTTAAAAAAGTGATTTTTTTAAAATAATTTTTGCCTGGCTCAGCAGTAAACCTGTAGATAATGTGACATTCAACAACACTACCATACGTGAATGCGACGCGATGAACCTCATATTATCAACCGCCTTCAAACAGTCCCACTAATTTTGTTTTGTCGGCACGGATCATATGCATGTTCTGTTCGTGTGTGTGACGTGGTTATTCTAAAGTCACGTGTTTGTTGTTATGTAATGTTTCTCTTTTCAGATGTATGTCTTCCAGCGGTGTTCATGCCAACACGTACTAGTCACGTGTTCTCGCCAAAGGCCCACTCTTACTTTCACCCACCAGGTATTGTACTAAGCTTCAGTCTTACCTTTTTTTGTTGTTTTAAATTTTGTTGTGGCCTAACCTGTAATATACAGCATAAACAAAATTTTGAGATATGGATGTAAATTAGCGCAGCGTTTCAGGTGTGTACTACGGAATGATTTGAAATACAATCATGTTCGCCAAAGGCATTCAGATGCCAGGCCTCTTTATAATACGAAGGTGGCCCTCCTTGGTGAAACTGTGCGCTAGATTTGGCGCGCTGGTGCAAAGTTTATGCGTCAATTATAGTCAATCCACGTCACGCGTGACCGGTATTTTTGAAATTTGAGCGGAGTTTTGAAATTTACATGTCAGTTTTAAACATCGCAAATGAGATTTCAGAGTTCCCGTAGAAATTTCCCTAGTTTATTGGCGGTATAAAGCTATGAATTTTTCTTTACATTACAGCATTTAGTATTTCAAGAATAACAGTTGTTTCCCAAGTATTTTGAATCTTTTTTTTTCTGTTAATGCGTCTTTTTTCGGGAAGATTTCCAGAGAAATGTTGAACATTCCATTCACATGTCGGACATTGCGTGACGTGAATTTACAGTTTTCTATGGTCAATTCTCTACCATAAAATGACGCTATAAAATATTCAAAACTCAAGTGGTGCCATGATGGTACCATGCCTATACAGAACCTTGTGTTTACGTGAGATGAAGAGTAACTCTTTGTCATTGTGATTCCTTAGGGTCATCTGAGGGCCGTCTGACTCAACCGCCATCTATATTCAAACTACCAGCAGTGACATCAGAGGCTGTATCCTTTAACAAGCGTGAACCTGTCTGGTTTGATAAGATTTTATTCTCGCTCAAGGGGAACTAACTTAACTACAGAATTTATACTATCTGCAATCTTGCCTCTCCTGACAAATTCTCCAGTCTAAGTATTTTTAAGAATTTCTGCGTGTTATTGGAACCACCTTTGAAATAGACACGCCTTGCACCTGGTTCCTCTCCCGTGACAGTTCGTGCCACCGTTCGTAGTCTTCGTGTTTTTTATTTCTTTCTTTCATGTTTATAGTTTGTCAGTTGTCTATAAATTAATTAAGTGACCAATAAATCTGAAAGAACAAAGAATACTATTCCTACGGAATTTTGGTTTATGGTATTTTTGTGATAATCTTTTTGCAGCATTTTTTTCATAACTTCTACAAAAATGTAAATTTCGAAAATCAATGCGTCACTTTTTGCACCTTGGTGAACTTCAACCATCAGCACTGTTTTCAATTTTTATACGCGTACAACGTTTGAGTTTTAGGCCTTTTTCGTGTGATAATTTAATAATTTAAAAGCTTATATTCAAATGCGCCATCCTAATAATAATAACAATAACAAAAAAGAAACTTATGGCTAAAATTAAGAAATAGTCTAAGCTAAAAATGCCTTTTCAAAAAGGTGAGTCTTCAGAATTCCCTGATAAGTCTCGGCAGAGCGAACACAAAGGCCCTTTCACCGAGAGTAGTCTTAGGCTTAATATTTGGATAACTAAGTAAGTTGCTGTCGTTAGAACTTCTTAAGTTATATCTGGACGCAGGCTTAGAAATAATTAAACAGCTGTACCGATCACATGACTGATACTGAAGTTCCTCTTGTAGCCTCCGTTGTATGGTCGAGTGCGACTACACTTAGAAAGTATCTTTGTTCGTTTCATAGATGAGGCACCATTGATTTACGTAACAGTTCACTTGAAATTTTAAATTAGTAGGGTGTGGTGTTGTCTGTGAGACGATTGTAAAAAGCTTTGGGTGTTTTCTGTTTGCCAATACTGTCCGATCGGAACTGAAGATTCTTACGTGGTATGTTAACGACTGGTTGAATTTAGTTATTCAAAATCCACATTAGATTCATCCGGAATTTATGAGAAAAACCGTTATTGCCATTCCCGACAAACCCTAAATAAGATCATTGTAACACTGAAGGGGAAGGTAAAAGATATGATGCCAGACGAGCTCAAACAACCACTCAACTCCACAAAACTTTAATTCGTTTACACCCTTATTGCAGTATTATTGAGAGCTTTTGTTGTTTCTTTTTCCTTGACGTTTTATCCAGCAAGTATCTGTTCTAAACCTATTCGAGATGAGTAAAAGATACACCCAGACAGGACCCCCGTGGTATGCGCCAGATCAAGCAAGGCCTCACACCATAGCAAACCCAGAGCAGCTACAAACTGCCCCACCACCACCCACTGCGTTCGATGTGTGGTCCCCACCTCCCTACCAAGGCAGAGCACGGACGAGATAGTTCACGTGACTTACATGTGACGTTCCGTGTCACGGCAACCGGAAAAGCATCACTGGAGCATGTGACAAAAAAAACTTGTCTATTACTCGTCTATTGGTGGAGAATATCCGGGGTTTGTCGTGAGGCGGGAGGGGCAAGGGGGGGGGGGGGGGGAGGTGGTTGCCAGCCACCTTTGGACTTACTAATGTTCGGCTCTACGTGATTGCCTCAGGAAAGGGGAGCTTAAGCAACGACGATGGCGACGGCAACGACAACGCCGCAAAGCAATAGGTTTAATGAGCAAAAACAGTCGCTCTGCACGTGCGTTGTACATTTTGGTACATTTCTTTGCCGTCCTCTGCAAAACAACAACGTGTAATGACCACATTTAAGGTTTTGTGGAGAACGTGAACGCACGACGGTGAATTTTTCCTTTTCTTTTTTAACTTGTGCGCCACTCCTACCAATTTGGTTCCTGGATAGTTTGCCATTTTTGTAAAAGTTGAGCGATTTGAAATAATCGCGAAGTAGCACAAATGAATAAAGATATGTTTTCGGGTGACGTTTTCGTTGCCGTTGCCGTCGTCGTTGCTTAAGCTCTCGAATAAATCTGTCAATCAGTTCTTTACTGGGCCGTTTATATAAACTCGGTTCCCGGACTCGCTAATACCCCTCCCTCCCGGACATTGCCAACCTAGTTCCCTGGGCTTTTCCCTTGTAAATTGGGAGAGACGTTACAAGGAAAAGTCTTGAAGCGATGTTGAGAAACTGTGTCGTCAAAATGTGTAAAGGATGACTAATAGTTATATATTTCTTTATGTACAGATAAAATGTCTCCGTCTCGTTGACCTAAGGGAAGTCAGTTTGGTTCAAAGACCTTAGATCTTTTTGCGGCATTTTATTTTCAGATGTATCCACTGTTAGGTCGCGTTCGATTGACCGTATTCTGGAAGAAGAATAAGCTGTTAGATTTCTCTTTTGAAGTAATTTGGGAAGCCATTTCTGTAAACCTCTTATGGGAGATTTCTTGTCATCGTTGTATGTATTCCTATTCCGGAATAGGGTCAATCGAACGCATCCTTGATGAAATGTAAAGTAAACTATAAAGATAAAATATAGTTTTTTTTAAAAATTAAAAGGTTGTTTTGTTTATACTTGAAATGAGGTGAGCTGTTTTATTTCTCAAAGGTGTGAGAGTTGGAGCCGTTAACGGCTGTTTCATGCTGGCAATAATAAAAGCTCTGTAGTCCCTCCCTATACTGTTGTGTAGCATGAAATAGTAGCAGTTTCACTACTCTCCGCTGGATACCACAATCGTTTTATTTCTCACCCTCCCTCCCCCCCCCCCCCTAACGCTATCCTTATTCTTCATCCTTGCCGCGAAATGGATGAAGTGATCCTCGCAATGCAGACTTGTTGCGACTGAAAATAGTTGACTGTTGTGAAACTAGAGGACAAATGAATTTGCCTGGTAAATGCTCACGTTTCATTGACTCTAGTCTTTTATTTTCTAGCAACTGTTGCGTTTTAGTTGTATTTGATTTAACCGAGACCAAGCAAAAACCCTCGGCTAAATGGCGGAATTTTTCGTAACCGCCCTCATTAGATTTTATGTGGGTAAGTGGGTAACCTTTTCATGATTTTACTTGAAAAAGCTGAATCGTTTATTCATTTACGTTTAAATTGAAAACATTTCCATTCATCCGTCTACCAGATGAAAAATACAGTTTCCAAAACCGGTTGTGCCAAGAGTATTGTAGAGAGAATACAACAGAAGTTAGTTAAATCATCTCAAACATTTTGGCCTTACCTGATTTCCATCTACCTTGGTACAGCAGACGAATCGCTCGCCTACTCAGACTGGGTGAGCAGACTCTCCGTGAAGGGCAGTGATGATATTGAGTTTGCAATGGATTCGTTTCATAATTTTGTATTCAATAGGAATTTGTAAACTACGAAAATCTAAAACGCGCGTTAAATCTCTCTATGACGTCATAGTAATTGCGTTTTAGCTCGCACGCGCATGAGCGAGAGCAATCAGCTCTTTCCGAGCGTGTCTAGCGTATGGGTTGAAAACATTCTCACACCCAGTGCTCACGGAGCCAGGAAGAAAATTCGGGTCTTGAAAAATGTCGAAAATGATCGGTTACGACATTCTTCTTCCTCTGTTTTATAACTCAACCGTCCTCCTCAGTCGATACTTACAAATACTCATTTTATGTAAGGAAGGTCCCAGTAGGAAATCCCGGGGAGGGGGGGGGGCACTCCCAAAAAAAATGGATAGGGGTGTGCAGCCCGCTTCCCAAAACCGTTAGCCTATTTATGACCAAAATCTGCTTTTTACCCTACACTACCCAAAAATTTGATACCCTATTTATGACCTGATAGTGTCTGGTCAACTTCAGTTCAAAAACCCCTGGAGCCCAGCTCGTGACTGGAGCTCGTGACAAGCCGTTGCGGCACGTACACAGTTGCCGTAATCATCATGATGAAGAAGTAGCTTCTTCCAAAAAACAAAACAAAACAAAAAAATAATAATAATAATGAAAATAAAAAAAAAAAAACTAATTCAAGACTAGAGTGCAAAAATCGATACCTTATTTATTACCAGAATAGCGGCAAAATGACTAAAATCGATACCCTATTTATGACCAAAACGGCTGAAAAACCATACCCTTTGGGGCTGCACATACCTATATAGCCCATACAAGGGAGTACACTCCCGGGTATGGAATGCATTACCACCTGACGTCATGAAGCCTGTTTCCTGCTCGGAATTTATCAGTGGGGTGTCCAGTGGTGGCTTTTTCAGGCTTTTAAGAGCCGTCCTCTGTAAATATCGACTATCGTCGTTTGGACGAGAAAAAATGAAATCCCTCAAACTTTCTCAGAAGAATGGTCTATATAAGTGATTCACATAAATATAACTTTCAGCTCACTTCGATTCGTATTTTAGCTGTACTGCGACTATCTTGGTTTTACCGCTCTGAGAGGGCTTTTAGCGGCCATTTTACAGTTCGGCACAGTTATCAAATTTGATAACCGGGACCAAAACAAACTATTAGCCAATCAAACCTCAAGTTACAGTTCACGTGACATGTTATCGTAGTAACCATCTTCTTTCAATATGCTGGCCATTTCAATATGAAAACATTTTAATGTCTTTAATGGGCCCTGGGGCTCTAATTCAACATTCGATTTCGGTCGCACAGTGAATTGTACGCAAGGAAAGGTTTAGAATAGGAATTTTGGCCTGACATCAGGAAAATACGAAACAATCTTTGTCCATAATTAACTGACAAAGCTCATTTTGATATCTATCGAAAGCCTCATAGCGTCGTGGTGGACGGAGGAAACCTCGAGCGGCTTTGGCTAAAGAACAGAATTCCTAAGCGATAGCCGATCAAAAAGAAACACTAATCCCAAGAAAATAACTTCCATCAAAGATGCTTGTTTATTGCAGAAATATTAACATGATTTGAACTTCTTGTTGCCTTGCTCCTCTCCTTCTTGTCCTTCGTCAATCTGTATGAATGAAGAAATGAAGAAATTTTGCGTTATAACTAACTTTTCAAATGGGACTTCAAATAAATTTTGTTTCTTTCTTGTACCAGGGATTTCGAAAGTGCAGGAGGCTATGATTCGATTGAGTAACGACGTGTGTTGAGTCGCTTCGATCTGTCCTAGATAATTGAAGCGACGTACTGCAATAGAAGTAAAATAAAAAAATAAAATAGAAGTGCAACGGCCAAGTCCCGTTTAAATTGTTCTTGAAAGGGCGTATTGAGGTTGTTTGCTGTGGCTCAAAGCTCGAACTGTTGTGAGTCTGGCATTACACGGGCTTAAAACACCAAGCATAAATTTGTAAAGGATAATTACATTTTGGGAAATTCGTAAAATCGTACTGTGAAGGCATACCTCAACATCCGGCATGTCACCTTCATGTTCATCACCGAGCTCTGAAATCACTCGCTGTGGTTACTGTCGGCTGGCTGGTTATTAATCTAACGACAAGAACAGAAATAAAAATATTACAGTCATGTAAATGTAAGCTTAAATGTACCACCTAGAAAAATACGAATTATTTCCGTTCGTATCCAGTCATATTAGTAACGATACTGAACAAGACAACTTGGGCATGTAATTGCCAAAGAGGCATTTCCGGAACAAAGCGTTCGATAATTTTCGACTGAGTTGTTTATCAAAATCGTTCCTGGATAATCGTCTTAATTTTGAAATCCTACCCTTCATCACTAGACTTTCCCGCAGTCCATGAGCTCCTTTTTCTCTTTATTGAGAGAGTATGGTACTCTGCCTATTTGCTTGCCAGCAACATCTCTCAACGTACACGCTTTCAGTTTCTTGGCGCTCTTGGACATCAAGATTCCTGCGGTATTTATTCCACCGAGAGCAACTTAAAACGAATCCCTGTTTCCAAAGGTTAAGTAGCTATTTTCTTCTCGGTGGAAATCCATAATGCTGCCTTCATTTCTAGTCATCCTAGAAGCACAAGTAATTAACAATGGCGGTCAGTGGTGGAATCAGACCGCAGATCAAAATATCATAGTGCCCTCTTACAATTCTTCATGCCCTCCGACAAATAAGTGTTGAATCGAAAGATATATTAATGAAGATCACGACATTTTTTCTTCGTGTACCACAAAAATTTACAACTACCTTAAAATTGATGGCAAAGACAATAAATATACCTGAAAGGGACTGTCATTTCGTACCACCTCTTCAAATCGCAAGGGAAGATCTCGCATAATTCTTTCCCGATGGTCTCCATTTTTGCAGGGCCTTGAAGTTTATTGTTCTATCGACGTTCAGGCCTGGAATTCTGGGTATGGAACGCGAGCACAACCGAAAAATTACCGAAACTATTGAACGCTCTCCGAAAACTCACCGAGCTCTGAGCTGGCGCCATGTTGTGACGTCACGCGGTTATCAAATTTGATAACTGTGCCGGACTGTTTTAGGCCACACTTTTAGGAATTTGCCTTACAAAGAAAGCGTTACAAATCCGAACAAAATCTCATTATTCGAAACAAGCAAATGTTTGTGGTTGTATTGAGAAGCTTTTTGGGGAATTTGATAGAAATCTGATTTTTTTTACAAAATTTTTAATTTCTTCCCTATTGAACTACTCTTCAAGTGCCAAAAAAATGGCCAAGTTTAAAGGAAAATATCGCTAAAGATACATTAGTTGGCATCCTAAAACAGCATCCCGGTTAAAGAGCAATGTCTCGTCTGTAAGAATATGCAATAAAATTTTTGGGCAGTTTAAAAGAGAAAATTATAGAAGAAGAAGTTTTAACTGTACTTTTGTCAACAAACACCGCCTTCCTAATTAGCATAACAACATGAAAATAACGATTTACTAAGAAAATAATGATAAATTCCACTTACCTCGTGAGATATCGAGAACTGGATATTTCAAAATATATCAATTTATAGTTTCACTTGGATACAGCCGCATTTTCGATGATTTGTTGTGCGAAATCACTGTAATACACCGCAGCCGTTAAACTGAGTTGAATTCTTCAAAGTCCGTCAGGACAACCATCGGCCGAAAAAATTGCCATCCACCCCATAAGCTGCCGTGTGCAAGGTGTCAAATACTTCTTTGTTATCCTTAATGACCAAAACTTCTTTCAGCAACCATTTAAATCCTGCTTTGAACTGGAGATTCTCGTCAAGAAATCGTTTATGTTCCGTTGACCTTCCGCCGTGATTAAACAATGAGATTGCGTTACAGAAACGCGCGCACATCCAGACGGATTGGGGTGGGGGTGGGGAGGAAACAAAAATGGAAATGCTCCCAAATTAAAAAAAAAAAGGCCATTCAAGATTACTGTCAAAGCTATTTTATGCATTTCGGGTACTAAATAGGAAACTGCTGTCCCAGAATAATGTGGAATATGATAAGCCCTTGTGCTGTATTTTTTAGGTTGGGGCGTGGGAGGAGGGGCGGGGGGGGGGGGGGTGGCAAGTAAAACACTAATTTACACCATCAGTTGATCGTTGCTCTTCTGTTTAGGTTTCATACATGATGTTGGTCAATGATTCTCGTCAAGAATTTTTTTATGTTCTGTTGGCCTTTCGCCATGATTAAACAATGAGATTACGTTAAAGAAACGCGCGCACATCCGGGTGGGGTGGAGGTGGGGAGGAAATAAAAATGTCACGGACTTTAGCTTGTAAGACGCTGCGAAAGTGTTAGCCATTCTTTGCCTATTCGGGGCTATAAATTAAACACCTATCTTGGAATAATGGAACATGACTAGTGACTTTGGGGAACGTTGAGAAATTTGTGTTGTAATTTTTTTCTGGTTTCTGTCGTAGTAGGAAGTACCCTCTGTAAAGTCACGGTCTCTTATTTAGATGGGCACCTTATCCAGCGAGTTCAAATATTTTGTGGTTGATCTAGAGGCAAAAATGGACTTCTGGAACTTTAGTCGACAATTCGTTTCATGTTTTCTTACCCTCTCTCACTGTGATCAAATTGCCCTGCGGAAACGCGAAGCCGATCGTTAAGTAGATTTATATAATGACTACATCAAATTAAATTTCATAGGTGTGGCTACTTTTCATTTTATTTCGTGGGGGAGGAAACGCGTGACGAGCCCCTAAGGACGTCTGCGTTATTTAATATTCTAAGTTGTTCGGGTCGCAAAAGAGAACCATAGAAATAAAATGTGGCAATCAAAACGTATTGTTTCCAGTTTTAATAAATATATTCTTTTCGTGACACGCGTAAAGCGAATGGCTTAGTAGCCGCACTTTTAATTGGTCCATGGAAAATTCCTGGTCATGGCCACCTGGTACTCGTCGTATGTTGGAGGTACCTGCGGATCCAGTACCCAAAACGATAAAAATGTACAGTGTGTCCTACTGAGTGACTGCCGAGTCCATTTAAAAGCACTGCACGTTTGGGCAGGTATAGTATGAGTATTTTGATATAATTTTATTTTAGCAGTTTTCTCTTAGAAACACCAAAGTACAAATCATAAGTATTCATTCCTTGAAACGAATACATTTATTTTGAACTCCCCCACGAAATTCACAACCTGGTTTCCATGCCATTTCGAATCACAAGTTATCACCTGCAATTACACTTCATTACACCTTTTCACACGAAGACTCTAAAAATGGAAGCATTTGGGGAGTGAAGAGCGTGTAACTTGGTAAGAAGCAAACTGTCCCATTAGATCGTACCCTCTAAACTAATGCTTTTGAAAAACACGTATTTGAATCTCATAAATTCTTCCTTATCAAATTTTCTTCCTTATCAAATTTGGTCTGAGGCATATATTAATCACGTGCTAGGAGACCGTGGGAAAGTGCGAATTTCATTGGCGCCCATACAGTGTATACAAAAAATTTGTACTAACGTATTCACTCACGGATTCCATCACTAGTCTGAAATGTCAGCCGTCTCCTCCCCCTAACCCTGAGACGGCTGACATTTCAGACTTTTTTTTATGGGCCATCACACGTCGCAAAAAAAACCCTTTGCCACTCTCAACTAAATGCCACTTACTATTAGCTGTTGTGCCCTATTTATCAGTCGGTTGCCCTTCGTAACATTTGATAGCATTTCCAACAATGTTCAGATTTAGTAGTTTTTCTGGCTCCAAGTCCTCGTAATGGTAAACGCTATGACAACGTTCCAAAACACAAACAGGCAAGTGTAATACACACACACACAAAAAAAGAAGAAAAAAAAAAGTAAGTTACTAAGTCGCTTTTTATTGGAATTCTATGTAAGCTGTTAATTTGCATGTATTCCCATGCAAATCCTCATATTAATTTTACGTGCCGGTGATTATAACTTTTTCACTGTTACCTAATAGCTTGGGACAGTTGTGAACATGTATGAACCCTAGACAGAAGAGCAACAATCAACTGATGCTGTAAATTAGTAGTGTTTTACTTGCCAACCCCCCCCCCCCCTCCCACGCCCCAACCAAAGAAATAGAGCACAAGGGCTTATTATATTCCACATTATTCTGGGACAACAGTTTCCAGTTTCCTATTTAGTACCCGAAATGAATAAAATAGTTTTGACAGTAATCTTGAATGGCCCTGTTTTTTTAATTTGGGAGCATTTCCATTTTTGTTTCCTCCCCACCCCCACCCCAACCCGTCTGGATGTGCGCGCGTTTCTGTAACGCAATCTCATTGTTTAATCACGGCGGAAGGTCAACGGAACATAAACGATTTCTTGACGAGAATCTCCAGTTCAAAGCAGGATTTAAATGGTTGCTGAAAGAAGTTTTGGTCATTAAGGATAACAAAGAAGTATTTGACACCTTGCACACGGCAGCTTATGGGGTGGATGGCAATTTTTTCGGCCGATGGTTGTCCTGACGGACTTTGAAGAATTCAACTCAGTTTAACGGCTGCGGTGTATTACAGTGATTTCGCACAACAAATCATCGAAAATGCGGCTGTATCCAAGTGAAACTATAAATTGATATATTTTGAAGTATCTAGTTCTCGATATTTCACGAGGTAAATGAAATTTATCATCATTTTCTTAGTAAATCGTTATTTTCATGTTGTTATGCTAATTAGGAAGGCGGTGTTTGTTGACAAAAGTACAATTAAAACTTCTTCTTCTATAATTTTCTCTTTTTAACTGCCCAAAAATTTTATTGCATATTCTTACAGACGAGACATTGCTCTTTAACCGGGATGCTGTTTTAGGATGCCAACTAATGTATCTTTAGCGATATTTTCCTTTAAACTTGGCCATTTTTTTGGCACTTGAAGAGTAGTTCAATAGGGAAGAAATTAAAAAGTTTGTAAAAAAATCAGATTTCGATCAAATTCCCAAAAAAGCTTCTCAACACAATAACAAACATTTGCTTGTTTCGAATAGTGAGATTTTGTTCGGATTTGTAACGCTTTCTTTGTAAGGCAAATTCTTAAAAGTGTGGCCTAAAATGGCCGCTAAAAGCCCTCTCAGAGCGGTAAAACCAAGATAGTCGCAGTACAGCTAAAATACGAATCGAAGTGAGCTGAAAGTTATATTTATGTGAATCACTTATATAGACCATTCTTCTGAGAAAGTTTGAGGGATTTCATTTTTTCTCGTCCAAACGACGATAGTCGATATTTACAGAGGACGGCTCTTAAATTGCCATTTGAGAATTAATAATGTATATGTAATCTAGTTTGCACCTCACAATCACTCTATTATCCTTTCGAGCCTTTAAATCACCATTTGTAATGTAATGACAATGTTATAATTTTGTTTTGCGTATTTCGACCAACGGCAGAAGAACGAGGATTCAAGCAAATCCAAAATTTTTTGCGGCGATTTACTTCACATATACGCAAATTTATTCCAACGAAAAATTAAAATTAAAGACTGGTGCCTGCTACATACATGCCAACCCACGGAGTTCAAAAATCGGGAGACGTCCAAAAATCTTCAGGGACAGCCAGCAGAACCGTGTCAGCAACAGCGAGGCTGTGCAATTAGGGATATATTTAGGCCTTCAGTGGGGCGGGGGGGGGGGGGGGGAACTTCACCGTTCTACCGTAATTTCAACATTTCTTTATGGTTCAACGAAAACAAAAAAGCCGTAATCAGCGTTCAATCTTTCACTAAGTATTCAATATTTATAGTGGACGTAAAAAAAGCGGGAGATTTATGTACCAAAGCGGGAGAGCGGGAGATGAGGCAAAAAAGCGTAAGTCTCCCGCCAAAAGCGGGAGAGTTGGCATCACTGCTGCTATAACAGATATTTTTGAACAGTTTATGACAATCCCGTACGTAACAATGTATTGAAGTTTTTGTTTCAAATTGAAGCTTAATTATATCTGATTAATGCGTGGTTGCCTCCAATTTTCGTTTTTCATTTTTCCCTGTGATTTCAACTTTCACTTTTCCAATCCAGTCCACCATTCCTCCACGAAGCGGCTGAGTAACCGCCCCGTTAGTAAGAGCATCACGCTGATCTGTTGTGCTTGGTTTGTTGATCGAGTGAGCGGCAAGATTTCTTTATTTGCAGGTAAGAAAAACTGTTCAGTTTACGTTTAGCTGAAGTAGAGATCATTGGGTGGCAGTATTAATCGATAAAGGCAAGCAAAGGTAGATTTTAAGCAACACATTAAGATATAATAACATCGGAAGAAGCTTACAATCTTGCTAAAGTTGCTATTTTGCAGTGTTTTGGCTTTATCCAAGTGAACGTAAATATAGAAAATACATCAAGCGTTGGGATGATTTGTCGCTATCCATTAGCACATGTTCAGTGTTCACATTTGTTCTGTTGAACCAATCTCTTTGCTCACACGGAACCCCGATTAAATTTATTGCGGCTTCGGCCGGAAGAAGCTTTCAATCTTCCTAAAGTTGCTACAGTCGAACCTGTATTAAGCGGCACCGTATTAAGCGGTCACTCTCTATTAAGGGGTCAGTTGTCAAAGTCCCGAAAATTACTTCCCTTAATTACTGTAATCCTGACCTGTATTAAACGGTCACCTCTATTAAGCGGTCGCGGTCACCCAAAACTAAGTCCCAACAAGCTGATTTCTAAATGTCTTGACCTGTTTTAAACGGTCACTTTGTAAAAGGAAACCACTTAAATATGGTAACAAATAGCGTGCCAAGCAATTGAGTTTCTAATGAGCTGCACAATCGTGGCATTAATGTTTTACTAGTCCGTTTCAATACCATGCTCTCCTTTGTCGTACCATTTTATCGCCGAACTTTCTTAATCAAGTAAGTGATGTATTCTGTACAACCTGTATTAAGCGGTCAACCTGCATTAAGCGGTCACTTAGCCATTCCCCGAGGGTGACCGCTTAATACAGGTTCGACTCTATTTTGGCTTTATCAAAGTGAACGTATATTTAACAATTATTCACCGAAGTGGAGGTGAATAGTGATGGCTATTTACTGAGCTGCGAAGCGGCAAGGTAAATATCCATCACTTTCACCGACACAAGCTGATACCACACAAGCTGAATAACTAGCGGACCAAAAACTTATTTTTTTTGTGGCAATATACCGACAAATGGTATGAAATTTTAAAATCTTCCGTGCTACGTGGTAAGCGATTTCTTATTGTAGAAAGTCCCGAATCGCTTTCTTGCAGACAAATAAAACTTTTGGAGGCAGTTGTTTAGTTCCTGCAGTGTTGTTTCTTCAATTTTTCTGTGAAATTTGTCTTGTTATTGAAACCATGCTGAAAAATATTAGATGTTTCATTGTTTTCATTGTAGTTTTAGTGCTCGGCAGTTTTCGTAAACAAGGGATTGTATTTTCATTTTTCGTCTTAGAATATGAGGTTAAAAAGATTAAATAAATTACCATTTAATGCCGTCAAACCAAACTTTGTTGCCATTTATGTATTGTTTTTAACAGCCGCCTCGTTTATCGAAATAATTTCCTCTTAAGTAACTGTATTGAAATGTGAGGCCATCTTGTTTGTCTTCAGCTGCTCAGAGGTGAATAGTACTTGGCTAATCACCTTCAAGCTAGCCAATCAGCGCACACGAAAAGCACTATTCACTTGTGTGGTATATACTAAATAGAATTATACAATGAACAGTGTAAAACTTGCGTTGTGATTGGTGGAGCGGAGTTTGTGATTAGAGTATAGACGAACGATTGACGTCATTTTCTAATTCATTAGTTATCTTATTTAATTATTTAGACATGACCCCACAAGCAAAGCGTCGCTTTAATACTTATCGTGTATAAATAAGGATTAGTGATTGATTGATTGATCGAGTGGTGTGACCGGCGCACATGATCAGAGTCTAGTGTCCAGCCACAGTGACTGGTCAACAAAGTTTTGCAAACTGTTTTTGCGAGTAGCTGACAAACTTAGGCAAATTTTCGCAAGAAAGGACAACTGTCCGACAAAAAATTGGATAAAGGCCGTTAAGAGTGACCTCAACCAGGTTAAAAAAAAAATGGAACTTTGTTGTGACGTGAAAAGGAAGGAAGTATTTGCTCAAATTTGTCGCCGATAGAAATCCGGTAATGGCGAGTAATCGATTACAAATCACAGTGAAGTGACTGACATGCTGTAATTTTTTGGGGGAAAGAAATTCCTACTGGAATAAAGGTTAGTTTTCAAAACATTGTTAGTGAAATTCTTTCAGATTATACTCTAATTTAGAGGATTACAACTGCGTGTCTTAAGGTTTGCTTGAAAGTTTTTGACTTGACTCAGTCAACATGATGCTCCCTCACGAAATGTGGTCAAAAGTCTTGGTTATTGTATAAAACAAATAGACTCCATTTTGCCGTGGGTCTGTACTCTGATAACGCACAGAGGACGTCAAAACGTGGTAAGAACATCAGTCACGCTACTCGCCTGCGGCTCGTAGCGTACTTCTTTGTTCTCACCACGATTTGATGTCATCTGTGCGATATCAGAGTACAGACGCACGGCAAAATGGAATCTATTTGTTAAATACATCAAATGTTGCAATGATTGTTGCTGTGCATTAGCAAATTTTCAGTGTTTACATTTGTTCTGGTGAATCGATCTTATCGCTCACAGCGGACCCCAAATGAAATTTATTGCGAAGCTTAAGTTTAGTTTTCTATTTTATCCTAAGCCTTTCACCCACGGAATTGCCTTGAATAGTTAAAGTTCATTGAATGTTTACAGTTTGCAGCCGGAGATAGAATTTCATCAAGCGTTGTGTTCAGCTGTATGTAAATTCAGTGTTGACCCGGAGTCGACAAAAGCTGGA
Source organism: Pavona decussata (assembly GCF_977016875.1). Classification (NCBI taxonomy): domain Eukaryota; kingdom Metazoa; phylum Cnidaria; class Anthozoa; order Scleractinia; family Agariciidae; genus Pavona; species Pavona decussata. The sequence continues at coordinate 652,972 of NW_028145711.1, forward strand.
TCAGATTACGGATCGGATCACGGATCGAATCATGGATAAAAAAAGATAAAAAGTAAATTTTGGATAAATAAAATCAAAAAAATCAAAAATAAATTTGGGATGGATGACTGGTAGCAGACCCTGGCCAGTGCGAGAATCCTATAATTGACATTTTTGGCAGTGAACATTAGGTTGTCCTTTTATGGCATGATGACTTCATCACGTGACCAGTTGAATGGCACATACACAGGAAAATGTGTTTGATTAGATTTGTGAGACGATTTCCATGAGTTAGAATCTTCGATTAAATGCTAGAACAAGTTAGGATTTGACAGTCGTACAAGAGAATGCGATAGAGGTGAACTGATTTGTACCAGTACGTTATCAATGATTAAAATGTTTAAGAAAACACTACAAGATCCGATACCCGTTTTTTACAGCCAGAGCAACAAAAATGCCAACACAGAAGAATTGCCTTATCATTCTATGGCACAATCAAAACACAGGAGGAAAATACTAAGCTCCCGCAACACAAACCTCACAGTTACAGAATGGAGCGGATCAATAACAAAAGAACAGCCGTAACTAAAGCAGCCTTTAGCCCTCAATTTAATGCACTGCATAACTTTCAAAAAAGCTACAATGCTTAAGAAAGGATCAAGCCAGACGAACAACCGCAACATCAAAGACGCCATCAAATAACCACAACACAAAAGCCATACCAAGCCTGAACCAAATGCCCCAACGGCATGTGAACAACAGTTGCTAAACAGCGTTAAGCAAAAACAACAAGAGGTCAAATAAACAACGCATAACCCAGAAATGACTTTTCAGATCAAAATACAAAACATTGCAAATTGTAATGTTTTGTATTATGGTAAGCACTTGGCTTTGGTCAGTGTCTATCGCACAAATCCTCCAAATCATAAATAGCATTTAAAAAGAAGAAAATCCAGTGCTGAAATAATATTTACAGGGGAAACTGCTCATTTTATAGAGAAGGGGTGTTATCTAAAAGATATACCGGTGAGGGCAAAACTTTTATTCAGGCTAAAACATGCACATGAGAGTCATGCGGGCCTGTCAACCCCATTATTGCCGCAACACTCCTTGCAGCTGTAAAAGTGACTACATGTGTTTTGATGGGAAATCACTTTCAGTGGGGCCTGTGCTCCATTACACATGTCACACACTAGTTCTTCACTTCTATTTTCTTCATTTTATTGTTTTTATTATTTATCTGAAATTTTTTATTTATTTATTTTTTTTATCCGTGATTGGATCCGTGATCCGATCTGGTCCCATTGCTTTTTGCCGTCGCCGGTGTTGACCTCCTGATCTTATCAATTACGTTTGTTACCGAAGAAAGATTTATTGCACTTTGGAGTTTCCTATTCTTTCAGTACTGTTATCCTGGTAAAAATAAAGCCAATCTAGCCTCTCTCGCAGACGCTGTTTTGGCTCGTCGTGCAATCTTTCCTCCCCAACAACACGACCCAAAAGAGTATCTGCGAGGGAGGCTAATCGAAGTCGAAATTTTAGAAAATATCCGTCCTGAAAGGAAAGTTGCCCCTTAGTTTCTGCAACACCTACTAGCAGATTTCTTTTAAGAATTAGTTATTTGTTACATTGATTTGATGTTCTTGTTTTTTGTCTCGTAATGGCGACTGATGGTGAATACGTGCGCTGTATGTAGACTAATGAATATGATTTTGATTAAATTCCGATTAAATTAATGTAAAGTTTATGACTGAATCAGCGAGCGAGTGAGTGAAAATTTCCCCACACAATGATAACTCATTCATTGTGCATGTGCGCATTCACAAGTTAAAAAAGACTCAATTGCTGATTTTTAAAACATAAAACAAAAAACTCATCAATGAGTTAACATTGCATTAAACAACGCAAACATCAAACAAGTAGAATCGGCCAGATTCTTGGGAGTCTGTATAGACTCTTGGGAGTCAGTCTGTATAGACTCAAATCTCAATATTGGAGACAGCACATAAGTCATGTTTGCAAAATAATTGCCAAAACAACCAGTATGCTCCTGAAGCAGAGCAAGTCATTATTTACCCAGAGTGGTCATGCTGGCATTATATTATGCATTGATTTATCTGTATCTTATTTATGGTAACATCACATGGGGAAACATGTACTTAACAAGATTATATACCTCTTACTAACCGAGTTTGAGGTCTGTACTGTAAGTTATGGACCAAGTTTTTTCCCGTTGATTTATGGCCCAAGTGTGAAGCACGCGGTCCATAAATCAACGGGAAGAAAATCAATGAGGATCCATAACTTACAGTACAGACTGAGAAAATGAGGCTAGTAAGATATTTATAAATCTCTGAGGTTAATTGGGCGCCCAGGAAAAGAACAACTTTCAAATTGAGCAGGCCGTACAGTAAACTAAATTGGCCAATGACAGCACACATACTAGCTGAGAAATATAATAAAACCAATAAGGAGATTACGTAAGAAAATCATAAGGATAATCACATTTTCAAAAACATTCACAGACCACACTTGTCCTCTTTTCAAAGAGTTATTGATTTTACCCTAAGATGACATAAACAATGAAACCATTGCTTTGTTCATGTTCTGTTTCTTTAACAGCATGTTGCCATCATCCTTCAATGATTACTTTCAATTAAATAAGGATGTTCATAAATACAACACAAGATTAACCTCTAACATACACAAAAACCAAATGTGCACTAACTACCAAAAACACTCGGTGAAATACAAGGGAATTTTTTCCTCAAACAGAAAGGGGAAAACATCGATCAGTAACATTGAAAAAATATAATTAAAAAATAGATATTATATTAGATCTATTCATCATAAAAAATAATAATTACAGTGCGACGCGCCTTACTGTGGCCACCCAAAAACTTTTTTTACAAGTAAGCCAATCAAGATACGCAAATTTGATCAACGGTCACGCCTCCTTGCAAAGTCCAACAGGCAAGTGACACAACAATGAATTATTGAAAACGTGTGGTTTTGTTTTTTGTGGCTCACTTTAAAATAAAAAGATTGTTGGCTGGCTACCGTAAGGTGCGTTGCACTGAAATACATTACTGTATACCACAGCCATGTGTAATTGAAGAACTTTTCAATAATATTGCAAGCTTTACCAGGGGCTCTCCTCATAAAACCCCAAAGGGTTTGCTGAGAGCTCCTGCCCAAGTATATTTTAATATATGATATTTCATGTAATTACTTTGAATTGGGCAAAAAAAATGACTGATTGATTATTCAAAAAAGTGGGACAAGCATTCTGCGGTATACAGTATATGTAGGGTTTATGTTTGCTGGAGAAATCCAACTTTATCAAAGTACGGTAGATATGATTATGTTTCGGGTAAAATTTGACTTTTGAAATATTCACTACCCGTAAAACACCAGGGCCCAGTTGCTCGAAGCATGATTAGCGCTAACCTGAGTTAAATACCATGACAACCTATAGGTTTTAATACCTCTTAACCAATGGTTAGCGCTAACCATGCTTCGAGCAACTCAGCCCTGATGGCTAATCTACTCATTTACGAATGAGCCGGCTTGTTTGGCTGGTTCGCTGAGCCAAACAGCTCTACAACTTTACCAATGATGGTAGAACATTCGGTGAGTGAAAAACAAAGACTGCGGACTACAGATTGACCCGGAGTAAAATGCAGATTGAAGCCCAAGAGAAAAATGTAGGGATTGCAGACCAGCGTAAAATGTAAATTTTGTTAAAACAACTGTAAACCAAATAGAAACAATAGGAGGTCAAATAAATAAACAGAAACCACAGAACTCATAACACAGAAATAAGCTTTGAAGTCAAAATACTGGCAAATACATGTATGCAACAGTAAACACTTGGCTTAGTCACAATCATGTAAACCCTCTAAATCATCATGTTAACCTACCACAAGTATACATGAGCTAAAAAAAATAATTGGTGGAAATACTGAGATGAAGGTTGCAAGCAGATAAGTAGGAGTTGTGTAGGATGTCCAACCCCATTTTATTCAGGTCTGACAGGAGATTATGATACTTCATTGTGTTAACACAATCAGCTAAGTCTGTATTTCACTCATGGTCTGCAATCAGTTCACTGAATTTGACCTTGTTCCGCAGTCTGTAGTCCATGTTTGATACTTATTGATAAAACATTTACGGTAAGTTTGATGCAATATAAACCATCCAATGTTTACCCTTGTAGTTATTCAGTGATTAGACTGGTACTGTAGGACAAGTGCTTCAGGTACATGTAATAATGATTGCATTATGAAGTGTCATCCTCTCTAAATAAAGTTGATTATTACCAGTACAATTAATATTTTATCATCATCATCATCATGACAGTTGTAAAAACTTATGTATGCCATAAGATTATACATAGACTGGGGCATTAAACGTGGCCCAAACTACGTGTAGGAATAGCGAATCTCTCTAGACTTTGTACAAAATATATAATAAACGCTAAATAAATAAAACTTAGTGACTTATTATTATTACTATTATTATTATTATTATTATTATTATTATTATTTCTAATCAATAATGACTTGGAGTGACATTTAAAAAGTGATTTTAAAATTACTGATTGTTGACCTCTATAAGTTTGAGATTTTCAGCCTATAGGGTGACTTTCTGGGCAGTTGAACTGTTTTGGATCCATTTCTAGCCTAGTAGGACTCTTTGGGTTTAGTAACTTGGCGTCATTCACACCTCCCTGCCACTAAGTTACCTGCATATCCCCCATGGGGCAGAGTTCCTGTCAGTGATTGTCGTCTGAATGAGAGTGCTGTTGCCATGGCATCTTGAATAAATGGTAGATGTGTTTTTTTATGTCAGGGACACAGGCGAATTTGAGCAATGACAATCCAAGTTCTCCCAACCTATGACCTTCTGATTAGGGACGGTTCATAATTATTTATATAGGAATAATAGATGGGAGGCTATGATGTTTTATATTTTTCCCTTAAATTTTTTGGCAGCCTCTCCACCCCTGATGTTTGTTTTAAGTGAATTTTTTCTGCCCCCTCCCCCCTCATGAGATATTCTTCAAACCATGGTAAAATACCACAACCCCTCCCCCATTTCCCTGTTTAACCTAAACATCTCCCCTAAAATGGCTGATATAAGCATTTTTTGAGTTTCAACATTTAATATTTTATGACACTTGCTAGCCTCCCTTGTAGATGCTTTGTAGGCTCGTCATGCAATCTTTCGAAAAAAGTGTCTGTGAGGGAGGCTGGACATTTGCATGATTTCGTTTGATAATTAAATAATTAATTTAAGAGTATTTTCTATAATCCTGTACTTAAATTAAAGGATAGAGCTGATGTTCACTGTGTGACTTAAGATGATGCAGTGGTTTATTCTTATAAACCACATTAAAGAAATGGCTTTTAATTTTTTGGTTTGCTAAGGAATCATTCTAATATTTCTTTTAAAAATTACTTACACAATGTACACAGGTGTATCTTTGAAAATTTAGCCCCTACCATTTTTTTTAATGTTCATGTCAAACAAACTGATTGTCACCTTATAATCTCTTTAATTCACATGTAATGTATTCGATTCTCTTCAAAAATCATTCTTCTGGGGATGAAAATCGTGGCCATTTTTGAATGTGGTGATGTATACTTGAACTGCATGGCCAGCTATAAGATGATGAAAGTGATGGCGACAACATTGTCGTTGTGGGTGATGCAGTGAAAGTAAAAGAATGTTGAGAGTGAGAGTGATAGTTTGAGTGTTAGTGAGAGTGATGATAGTGACTGTGAACTGCCACCATCACCGGCAAAGAAAATGTGCAGCACTAGAAGTGGACGGAGTGACACAAGTTTTGTGTTATGTTCAACAGATGAATCATTAGCCTGTGGTGTGGCTGGTGCATGAGAAGTAAGTTGAAAAAACGAATGAATCTGTGAGATGAAATGCGATCGAAGCGTGATTTCTGGAGTGATAACAATCAAGACACTGTTGTTTATGTTGCGGTTTGAAGCATCATCTTATTGGTTACTAAATGATGGTGTTTGACCCTCAAGCAAGTCGATTGCGTTGCTGTTTTGCTTAGAAGGCGTGACCGAGTGACAAGAAATGTCGTCTAGTACGCTCATTCCACATACAAATACACACGCCGTTCGCGGTAGACCCACGGAACGGGTCGGTGCACGAACTCAAAGAAAAGGCAAGAGATATTCAATGATACCATAGTTAATTGAGGGACTGGTTATGAAACTTTGCCATGAAAACAATGGTGCTGCAGTTTATGTTGGAAGGGCCGCGACCGTGCACAATCCTTTGTTTTAACTGTTCACACCACAGTTGAATATCTTAGCAGGAACGTTTCTATTGATTAGTTGCTCCAACACATTTCAAAATCTATTGTAGTTTGTGCACGGTCAAGGTCAAAAACGCTAACAAAAACATATAACAAAGGAGTTTGTCAAGCTTCATAACCATTGCCTTTTATTAACCATGATGATACCAAATGGACGAATGGACAGATTGTCAACAAAGTAAAATGGAAAGCAGTTGCTCCACTTTCGTACCTCTTGTGGTAAATGCAGTGATTTTTCTGATTGTTGTGTTAATTTATACTCGTTTTTTTGTGTATAATCGTGCAGTTTGGCAATGTTCGCGATTGTGCATCATCAGCAAAATCTTTTGTCATTGTCTTTGGCGATCGTAGTGATGTGTTCGAGAAAACTATGAAGGTTACGGTACCTAGTCTACCAAAGGAAAATGGTGTTCCAGTGAAAATAGACGTAATTTTATTGAGATTTCCTCAAGCGAATTTATTTTTAGCAAAAATAAAACGATTTGGATTTCACAGGTGTTTTTTCGACGCGATGGTGCGCCCAGATTGCGTTACCAGTGAAAAAGCTGAAACATCTGTCACAGAAAGAAAAATAAGGGTATTGGGGTGGAAAGGTATTCACACGAATACTTCTCTGACGCCAAAATTCATCATTACCACTGGAACCACAAATATTCCTTTGTTGCCAAAGTTCATCATTATCTTAGATGAGGCACTTCATGGTTACAAAATCCGACATGTTTAGTAAGGGAGTAATGTTTTATTTTGTTTATTCATCCTTTGCGTGACATTTACGGTTGAACTACATCACGTTTATTGCAAATACAAAATGGTGCCTTAGACTCTCAGCGGGTCTTTTATCGTTCACCTGTCATCAAAGACTGGACTAAGGTGCATGCTAAGATACCCCTAATGCAACGACGCCCAAGTATACGCTCCCACAGCGTCTTATTTATACATAATGCAGTCCCGCAATGCGGCATGGCGTCCACGAATCCTTGTAGCGTAGTTTGATGCCAGTACCGCTTTACACCAAATTCACTTCTGCATTCACGAGCTGGCTCATAGGAGACTTTGATTAGTTGCTTGTAAAGACGTAAAATGGAATAGTTACTTTTTTGGCGAAAAATGCTGACAGCATGAGTATTTTTGTACAGCCTTTCTGTTCTGTATATTAAGAAGTTATTCATTACGTTTCAGATACGAAACAACACTAAAGCAGGATGTCAAGATTCTCGAGACAAAAAAGAGGCGAAGCTTACTTATGTCTTCTGTGTGGCAAGTGTTTTCCTGGTTCAGAAGATCTAAGGAGACATGAAAAACTTCATACTGGAGAGAAGCCTTATGAATGCAAACAATGTGGCAAGTGTTTTAGTGGAGCAAGAAATCTAAGAGCACATGAAAGGCTTCATACTGGAGAGAAGCCTTATGAATGCAATCAGTGTGGCAAGTGTTTTAGTGAAGCAGGACATCTACGGACGCACGAAAGAGTTCATACTGGAGAGAAGCCATATGAATGCAACCAGTGTGGCAAGTGTTTTCGTGAATCAGGAAATCTAAGGGTACATGAAAGAGTTCATACTGGAGAGAAGCCATTTGAATGCAAACAGTGTGGCAAACGTTTTAGCGTAGCAGGAAATCTAAAGTCACATGAAAGAGTTCATACTGGAGAGAAGCCTTATGAATGTAAACAGTGTGACAAGTGTTTTGGTGAAGTCGGAAATCTAAGGAGACATGAACGAGTTCATTCTGGAGAGAAGCCCTATAAATGTAAACAGTGTGGCAAGTGTTTTACTGACGCTAGACATGTGAGGACGCACGAAAGAGTTCATACTGGGGAGAAGCCACATGAATGCAAAAAGTGTGGCAAGCGTTTTAGTTTAGCAGGAAATCTAAGATCACATCAAAGGGTTCATACTGGAGAGAAGCCTTATGAATGCAAACAGTGTGGCAAGTGTTTTAGTCGAGCAGGGATACTAAGGAAACATCAAAGAATTCATACTGGAGAGAAGCCTTATGAATGCAAACAGTGTGGCAAGTGTTTTAGTACAGCAGAACTTCTAAGGACACATAAAAAAGGTCATATTGGAGAGAAGCCTTATGAATGCACGCAGTGCAACAGGTTTTTTTGCTACTTGAGAAGTTTAAGAAAACATGAGAGATCCCACAACGATGCTACGGATTGTAATCAAGATATCATGTGCACACAAACTAACGCTTTGATAAAAGTCCACTCTGGTCACGTTGAAAAACACATCTGCGGGTAAAGTGCTACTTCTTGGCCACTATGAAAATCATATGATAACTGATTAACTAAACGTTTAGGTTTCTCCCATGTCTATTATCGTAGAACCAATGCGGCTTGTCAAATTTTAGTGAGTAGAAACTGCGAAAATATGGAGATTATACCCCAGTGCAGTTATACCCCATTTAATTTGTGCCCACTTAATGCCAATCAAACCCCAATCACAAGAAGCAAAAGGAAAGTAGGGCTCAATGTCCCTCATCATTTGTACCACTAACTGTAGTGTATCGCAAAGAGTGCCAAGTGTATTGTTAATATATGCGTTAAAATAGGTGTTAGGATCGGTGTGGCATGTTTACCTTCCAGTTAATTATGTAAATATTGACCTACGTATAAATAGGGGCGACATAATTGGAATGTGAGTTAAGTTGGATTGTGTGAGATGTGTGTGCATTGTGGAAACTAGTAGTGATTTTTCTTGTATTAATAAACGAGTTAGCTCAGATACAACACCGACGGCAAACGATTTATTGCACAGTTATTGCTAAATGATAAGAGGTAAGGGCGACCGAACAGCTGAATCGTTGTCTAACATTGGCTAATTATCTAATTCATATTTCACGGGGTTAATCCTGGTTTTCACTAGGACATAAGCAGAAGCAGAAGTACAAACGCCGCTTAAGCAAGTGAGAACACGTGCTAAATAAGCTTAGGCAAAAACACAAGAAGAACGAACACGTTCGTTCTTCTTATGCTTATGTCGCTGTATTTACTAAAGAGAACCGGGGCGACATAAGCACAAGCACAAGGCAGTTAACCGTTTTGTCCGCCATCTTGCTTAACATCGAGGGGAGCTTGTCTCGAGAAATCTGTCAAGAAATGGTTTTCTGCGAATGCGTCTTTTCTTCTGCTTAATAGCTATTGTTCTCACTTGCTTATCTTTATGCTTATGCTTATTTCGTAGTGAAAACCAGCGTTAAGCCTGGTTCACGAAGTTCCGAATCCGTCGTAGGTCAGTCGGGGAGAAACGTTTTTTCACAAACTCAGAAGATCGTAATGTCTTTTAAAGAATTCCTAAAAGGAAAGTTATTTCATATACTTGAAACTGTAGACTCCTATATTGAAGTGAAAACAATAATTGACCAAATGAAAAACTGATCACCCATGTTCTTCTCTTTTATTTGTACAACCTGTTTTAAGCGGACACCCTCGGGACCCTTCCTAGTGTCCGTTTAATACAGGTTGTCCGCTGAAAACAGGTTTCCTTAGAATTCGTCTTAAAAGGGTCATATTAATATTCCTCAGTATTAAAAGGCCTTGAAAGGGCCAAATACCGTTCTTGTGAACGTATACGAATGTGGAATGCTGTATTTCCATAAGCAATGGGAAGTATACATGTATGTGATCATTTGCTTTATTAGAAGATGTAAAGCGTAACAGTATCTATATATTGATTGAATTATGTAAAGGTTCAAACAATCAAAACAAGAATAAAAATTCTGCGCAAACAAAATGGAATAAATAAAAATGTCGCGTTTCTGTGGTTCGTGCAGTAGACTGGCGAGGATATTTTGCATAAGTGGACCACAACAGTAAACCGCTCTATGCGAAAAATGCAAAACAAAGCGTTTATTTGTGGCTGCTTCATTTTCTAAAGCCTACTTATTTGAAGTAAGTCATTAACTTAACTGATGGGCAGTGAAAGGTCGTCCCTTCTATGATAGCGAGAATACTCCAGTAACATATCTGTCAATTTTAAAGCCTCACGGTCAGATTTTAAGGCAGGCTCTTTTGCGTCTAGTTCACGCTCTTCGCCCGAGTTGCTATCCACATGTACTTGCTTTGCTGGAGTTAATTCTACAAAGATGTGACAGCTCTTTTGTCAACAACAAAGTTAATCGAGCTGTTAAAACGTGGACAAAAAACATGCATCGTTTTTGCAGTTATTTATTATTTCGTTTGCTTTATATTTTATACTGTCAATCACTTTAGTTTTACGTAGTTCCGCTATTGCGCAAATATTTGTTATATAAGCGTATGTCCCAATGCAAATTCTCATTGTACCTGAAGAAGGCTGGTTTGGCCAGCCGAAATATAGTAACCTTTAAAACGTAATTCTACGTTGTATCGGTCTCGGCTTCTTTTATCATTTATATTTCTTAAGCCGATCAGATCAACTATTGATCCAAGATCCAACGTATACCAGCAGGATTATCGTCCACGGTTGTTGCTTAGACTTTACTCTTTTTCCAGTGTCCGTTTAATACAGGTTTCTAACGATAGAAATCACCATAAAAGTCAAGTTTAAGGTGTCCGCGTCCGCTTAATAGAGGTGTCCGTTCAATACAGGTTCTTTTTACAGTAAATGTGGGGGAGAAAAATGGGACATGTGCTGCTGTCCGCTTAAAAGAGGGTGTCCGCTTAATATGGGGTCCGCTTAATACAGGTTTGACTGTAGGTACAGTGGAACGGCATGTAGTATTTCCAGGAACACCGGAACATCGCGGAACACCCCAAAATCCGGTAAACCCCCAGGAAAACCCGGAACACCTCCCAGAAAACACGGAACACCCCCCAGAAAACGAGGAAGACCTCAGAATGTGTTTGTACAATACTCAGAAAATCTCCACGCATCGAAGTAAGAAACCGGCCGCTGATGAGGAGGAAGAAGCCTCGAAAAGTTATCCTAATTTTATAATCTTCACAATCTCGAAAATAGTTACAAGCGCTTTACATTCACATATTTTAATTTTTTGCGGGCATATTTATGTGAACAAGCAAATAAGGAAAACGGAGGTGGAGAGGGGAAAAGACCGCCTCTCTCCAGTTTCCCTCTAGCTCGACTCGTTCACGCCGTCTCGAGTCCTGCCAAGTCTAGGTGTTAGCTGACTAAGTCTTAGTCCAAGCTGATTAAGTCTTTACTGGATTACCAAAGCGAGACGTTGATGAAAATCTGGACCAAGCGCTTATTATGGATAAACTACCAATATATAAAATTACACAGATTGTAGTAGTTACTTACCTTTTCTAATTCAGTAAGAACTGATTAATGAAAATCAAGTTTCGCGTTTTTAAAATACAATTTTGTAGACCAACAGTTAACATACCACTCGGAACCCTCTTGCACGTTTGTTGAATTCGTAAATGAAAAGACGACGGCCCAGCGGTAGCTTGAGAACTAGGCTGGGCCACACAAGACTGGCGGGCTGTCATAAAATAGCGTAGTTGCAAGGACTTCTTTATTACTACCCACAGAATGTTTTGGTTAAAAAGTTAGAAATTGATTTTGTATTCAACATTATTTCTTGTCCCTTTCACAAAAGCAACACGGTTGCATTTTTTGGAAAGAAAAGTAGAACACGCCGGCCGGACCAACACTCAGGGTTATTAAATAACTGAGGAGAAAGTGCTGCCTTTGCTCTGACATTTGCAAATGATTAGACTTTCTAGTCTTCTCGGATAAGGACGATAAACCGTAGGCGCTGTCTCACAACCCTTGTTTGTAAATAATTCTGTGGGACGTTAAAGAACCCACTCACTGTTCGAAAGAGTAGGGGACTTAGTTCCCGGTGTTGTGGTCTGGTCTTTGTGTGTATACTCTCATGGTTGGGTGGGTAAATCCTCGGAGATATTAGCTGCATTAAGCTACTCTGTAAATCCGAGGGTAAATAAAGATATGATGATGATGATGATGATGATGATGATGTTCACATGTAAGACTTGTTGTCAGTCTGACTGGATGTAACAAGTATTCACATAATATCGCGTGCCATTTTTCACTGGATCTGGCCTTTATCCCTTACTATTGCTATTCAATCCAGCGTCGTGAAGCACCAACTGTATTCCCACCTAGGTTCTTATTGAAGTATTTCTTTCTTTTTAAAGATGCTTCTGGGGGAGGTAGTTCGAGCATCGTGAATGATGGCATTATATTGTTTCTGTGAAGGGTAGTTTATTTGAGGAGAAGTATAAGATAATAGGCCTTATCGACGCCATTTCGACCAGTAGGCAAACACGGTGACGCTTGAAATAACAGTGTTTGTATGGAAATCCGATGTCAAATAATTTTAGTAAAACATCGCTTCTGAAAAATTCATGAATTGGAAACTTTTGGCACTAGGAAAAGGCTTTTAAGAAAAAAAAAAGTGTACATTTGTCTGTATTTTTTCCCCGCGAACTATTTTTAGTAGCAGTTCACGGCTGGTTCGTTATACAGACAGAGTGAACGAGTCGAGAGGGGAACTGGAGAGAGGCAGTCTTTTCCCCTCTCCACCTCCGTTTTCCTCGTTTGCTCGTTCATATAAATATACCCGCAAAAAAAAAAAAAATATATGTGAATGTGAAGCGCTTGTAACTATTTTCGAGATAGTAAAGATTGTAAAATTTGCGAGATTGTGAGATTGTAAAATTAAGATAACTTTTCGAGGATATTCTGCCTCTTCATCAGCGGCCGGTTTCTTACTTCGATGCTTAGAGATTTTCTGAGTATTTTACAAACACATTCTGAGGTGTTCCTGGTTTTCTGGGTGTTGTCCCGGGATCAGTCTTAGGGGTGTTCCGTGATGTTCCGGGATGTTCCGCTGTGTGTTCCGTGTTCCGTGTTCCGTGTTCCAGCGTTCCTGAAATACTACATGCCCAATTGTTCCACCCGGCTAGGTAACCGCCCCGTTTGTAAGAGTTCTTTGCTGATCTGTTGTGCTTGGTTTGTTGATCGAGTGAGCGGCAAGATTTCTTTATTTGCAGGTAAGAAAAACTGTTCAGTTTACTTCTAGCCATAGTAGAGGCCATTGGGCTAGAGCATTAATCGATTGAGGCAAGCAAAGATATATTTGTTTGGTTAAAACCAACACATTTGGATATTCGAGAAAGTAGGACAAGCATTTTTCTGCGGAATACAGTCGAGGTTTTTTATGGGAATCTACAACTTTAACGAAGTAGACATGTAATTTGACTCTTGGAATGACGGGTAAACTTCCCATTTACGAATGAATCGGCTTGTTTGGTTGGTTCGCTGGCCAAAATAACTCGACAACTTTACTAATAATGGTAGAACATTCGGTGAGTGAAAACCAGACTGTAGACTTCAGACTGCAGACTTCAGACCCGGAGTAAAATGCAGACTGCAGGCCAAGGGCAAAATGCAGGGAAAAGATTGCAGAGCAGGGTCAAATGTAAACTGTGGTGAAACAACTGTAAACCAATAAAAAAAAAACACAAGAGATTTACTAAGATTTGAAATCGTCACCATACATGTACCATCAATTCTAACGTCATGTGCCTGTAATCTCCGCGTCTTCTTCTCGTTGTCTTATTTCCTTAGAAATCCATTCATTTCAAGTAAGTGTTAATGCATGCATTTAACACACTGTCATGTTAACTACTCAGTCCCAGGCGTACAGTATACCCTAGGTGGGGTACTCGGGTACTAACATGACGGGGGGTCCGACGGAGCCTAATATTTTGCACCCAAAAAAATACGTGGACCTTATATTGTGCACCCAAAAAAATACAAGACTGGAAATTTTAGACCCAAAAAAATACATGACTTTTAAACCCTAAAAATGCAATCTTAAGAACAGTATACATGCTGCCTTTCTGCTTTTCAGATCTTGTATGCAGGAACTTTGGCTTGAATTGCGTAAGATTTATTAGCCTGGCAGAAATTCAAACCAAAAAAAATACGCGCAGATTTTTTTAGACCCAAAAAAATACACGGTTAAATCTTCAACCCAAAAAAATACAGGAGCTGAAAATTTAAGACCCAAAAAAATACGTCAGACCCCCCCCACCCCCCCCCCCCCTTCACGTTTATACCCAAGTATCCCCCCTGGGGTGTACACCTCCCAATTATTATAAAAGCATAAACAAAAGGAGGAAAGCATTAAGCTTCTTCAACACAAACCTCACAGTTATGACAGTTATAGAGTGGAGTGTAACCACAACAAAAGCACAGCCCTAACTTAATGCTCTTAATCAGACTTTAACCTTCAATTATTTTTCTTGCATAGCTACCTAAGAAATTACAACTTAAAGGATCAAAGGACAAATAAGTGTTATAAGAAACACAACATTTTGGGGACAGCTATAAATCACGCCTGTGCGACAAACGAACTGGAAGCTAAAGTTTATTACCCTGTTATAAGAATGATTCTTTGAAGAAACATTATTGATGTTTCTTCTGAGACACATTAACTTGGATTAACTCTGTCAGCTGTTAGCATAGTTTGGATTTTAGGAAAAAGTAGCCTGACCTGTCCTCAGCTTTTATCCGTAAGAGCTGAGCACCAGAGCTCATTTGTTGTGTGACAAGTGCTACAAGCAACTACTGCCATTTAAAAAGTCTTAGAAATAATTTAGCATGGAGAGTGAATGAAGGAAGATTTGTGTGCTATGTAAAATGACGTGTTCAGTGTGAGGAAAGAGAAATGAGTTGTTTTCTTTACCAATACAAGGGAACTTTCTCATTTCTTAAACCTTTTGTTGCTCAGTCAAAGAACCAGTTTCATTGTTATGTGAGTTCATGTGGTATGTGGTAATGATTGTCTTTCTTTCACAGGAGAAAAGAAATTAAAACCACACTACTGACACCATCCTTGAAGTAAGATGTAAACCATTTCATTTTTCTGTATTTTAGGGAGTCATTGTTCAGGATTGACGATAAGGCCAAATGCATGAGAGTTTGTTTTGAAATGAATCTTTGAAGGGTTGATATAAGGGGATATTCCTTTCCATTGAAGATTTTGAAATTTTATCGAAAAAAACAGGTTGGCTGAGTAAAGATTATAAGCGCGCTCTGCTATGCACTCTCACACTAACCTACCTTCTAAGCTTAAAATTTTTTGCATTATTTTTGAATTAAACTCAATTTTTATGGAGTTAAATCCCCAGTAACTGTTGTGTGTTTTGCTAGATAGTGAAGGTCAATTTTCTTGACTTTGGTAGGCAAAATATCATTGGCGATGAGATGGCAAAGGAATGCTGTCCTCCAGTAAGGGCGCATATATGGGAGGGAACGTAATTTGACTCGCGTAAAACTAAAAAAGACTGCGTTTGAGGCTACCATTAATTATATTGTCAGTGTTCATAATTTATGTAGATTGGGGGGGGGGGGGAGGGCAATTGTTGTTATTTATTTTTTCCCTTACATTTCTTGGAAGCACCCACTGATGTTCTTAGTGAATTTTTTCTGCCCCCCCCCCCCCCCCCACTCATGATATATCCTTCAAACCATGTTAACCATGTTAATGTCTGCAGAGCAAATCAAAAAAGCTTTAGTGGAATTCAGTGTTTTTAACTTATAAACCACATTAACAAATGGCTGTTTATTTTTTGGTTTGCCAAGGACTCATTGTAATATTTCATGCAAAGACTACTTATGCAATGTGTTGTCTTTGTTATCTTTACCTACCATTCTTTAAGTTTTCATGTCAAACATTTACTGATTGTCACCTTGTAATCTGTTTCAAGTCACATGTAATATATTAGATTCTCTTTAAAAATTATTCTTCTGGAGATGAAAATCTATTGTGGACATTTTTAAATGTGGTGATGTATGTTTGAACTGCATGGCCAGCTATAAGGTGATGAAAGTGATGAAGACAACACTGTTGTTGTGGGTGATGCAGTGAAAGTGAAAGACTGGTGAGTGAGAGTGATAGTTTGAGTGTTAGTGAGAGTGATGATAGTGACTGTGAACTACCACCCATCACCGGGAAAGAAAAGGTGCAGCACTAGAAGTGGACAGCGTGCCACACGTTTTGTATTATGTTCAACAGGTGAATCATTAGTCTGTGTGGCAGGTGCATAAAAAGTATGTAGGGTACGAAAAAGAGCTTCGAGCTTGAGGATTGGGCCAACCTTTTCTCCCTGCCTCGCATGCCCTATAATTTTCATGCACCTGCCACACAGCCTAGTGAATCACAAGCTTGTACAGCTGCCATTACCTGAGACTAACGTCATCAGCACTTGTTTAACTCATCTGTAGAACATGGAATTGAAAAAAAAAAAAAACCTCTGAGAGAACAAGCAATATCAAGTATTATTTATTAAAATGTACTTTTAATTTTTTTTATTAAAATGAGCTCCAAAAAATATCCAACTTTTCATTTCAAAAAGCTTTGCTTACAGATCCTGAAAGCGACATATAAACTGATAATGATAACATAACATTTTTTAACAGAAGATTTCTTGATGCCCCCTATGCACGTATCAGTATTGTAGAATACTATAAACATAGTAGTAGCATTATCAAGCAGTAAAATCAAACTTACTGCTTCTGAGCTATTTTTCTAAAAAATATTTCTATTGTTGTCACTCAATCACATTGTTTCTTTTGATCTCAAGGCACGCTTGTATTTCAGATCTTGTAGTGAGCATAACCTGTCAGGATTAGAAATGAACTTAACAGAAACTCACAAAGTTTTGCTTCTTCCTGCTTGTCTTGCATGCAAAATTTATCCTTGCCAATAATTACGATATTAATGTTCTTCGCGATTGTTCCAAGCCCTTTAACGTATAAAATGTTGGCGAACTAACCGGGAACTAAACGATTAGGAACGGCTATCGAACCGGCGGCCTTGTTGAAATGTGGTTGCTTGATCTTTCTTACCAAGGACAAAAGCCTTCCTCTCTAGACCCCCTCAGTCCTATAAATGCTGACACTTAGTACAGCAGTGGACAAAAATATCCCGTCTAGGGGAGGCGGTTGATTAAGGAAAACAATATTACATTGGTGTTTTTGTGCTTAGTCTAAGGTTTTTTTTGTTATCAATTCTTTCAATGCTTTCTACCTTCATACTACTACTAGTATCCAGGTGCTGTCTGTTTTATTTTTTGTTTTGTGATTATTTGTTATCGTAGAGTCGAAGTACCGATCTTTTCAGCAAAATATACTAGTTGCGAAATTTTATAAAAGGACAGGTGTCTTTGACAGAACTATAAGCGTACATAAGATTGTCGTGAATATTTGGAGCAATTTATGACCGACCCGTTAGACTTGCTGTGGCGAATATTAATTCTGTAATGATTTGTGGGACTTTAACTCAAAGGCTCCTGTGAGCCAACTCGTGAATGCAGATGACACATCAGTAATTAAAATTAAGACGGCTACGGACACTTCCTTGAAAGCTAAAAGAAATTATATCTTTGCCCGATTATGTAACGAGCTTTCCGGTGAGTCCTCCCATAAAAACCGCCAGCTACGCAGGCTACTTTGCTCGAGCTGATCTCACGAAGGGAAATCTGTTGAACAAAGTGTCGCATTACATTTCATGCCCGGCAAAAATGCGTGAAATTTTTCCTTTGGAGTTCAGTTTACGCAATCTTTAAGTAAAAATAATTTGAAATATGAAAACTCTTGCTAAATAAGAATTATTTCAATAAAAGCAAGTTGTCTGTATTTTGCTTTATTATTCAATGAACGTACCAAAAAGGTTTTGATCCTGTACACATGCATTTCAATAAATTCTGCACGGTATGTATTAAACAGTTGATGACAATTCATCGACCGCGTCCTTTTGCTTTCCCATAAATTACTAGATCTTAATTGCGAAAATGAATCATTTTTTCCTTTGAAAGCTCTTTGAAAGCTGAAGAGATCTAAAATTGTTCATTTCACCAGAAATTTACATAGTTTTGTTTACGACGTCACTGATGCGTGACATGGCACTTTCTGCTTTCGCGTGAAAACTGACAGCCAAACTAATGTTTTTTAGCAAACTAATCTACTTGATGTAATACTTTTGTATGAAAAGCAACAATATGATGAAAGATGTCGAGTTTTCATGTATGCAAAATGTTATGATTAGCAGTGAACTTATCAGTTAAGAGTGCTTCTTTCAGCAAAAGACATTTTCTGGCGGGAAATATTTTCTGGCGGCAAACTTTCAAGTAGCGCAACGCAATATCACGGAAGATTTCTGAGTAAAACTATTCGGTTAGTTCAATCGCGAAGGGAGAATAGGTTAAAAAATCGTTGAGGCTTACAATAAATAAGGCAACTAGTGCTGAGCATACATCAACTCATGCACGTAAATGCTCTATAAAATAGCTTCTTTTTTAATCAAAGATCTTGCCGACACTTCACTACTTGAAGTTTTAAATTTAATTATGTTTAAATTCAATTATTGTTAAATTAAATTATTTTTAAATTCTTAAAAGACACCGCACTTTGTGGAAAAAACGAAAAAACCTATAACTGTGCTCAGATTCAACGAAAAATCTCCATTTGTACACCAAAATAATTGTCAAATTACTCTCTACAGATTAAATAAGAATATCCTGATGCGCCGTGAACAGAAAATTTTCGCGTGTTTTTTCCACTAATTAAATTCAAAACTCATTCACTGCGCATGCCCGAAAGTTAACGAGACAACCAACCAACCAACCATCCTAGTGAAAAAGTCCACCATCGCTATAACTCGTTCATTGCACATGCGCGCATTCACGAGTTAAAAAGGGGGTGTACATAAAGTGAGTTACAAGGAGGGAGGAGGGAAGGAAGGCAGGAAGGAAGGAAGTTGACTTCTTTATTACTTTGGTAATCACAGTTGGTGATTTTGTCTATTTCAAATGTAGTTTTGAAAACAATGGGTGTGTTTTAGAGGAGCAGGGCTTTAGTTTCTCTATTAGCAACACTGTTGTTCACATTTTGTTGACTGAGGAGTCAGGGTGATGTTAGGGTAAATCTCAAAACTACACACTTTATTGGCAGAAGCAAAAAAATAATGTGTGTCAATTGTTGCAGCAAGTGTATGTCACTTCATTTTCTACAACTCACATTTCAGAATGGTTTTGGCCATTTGAGGTTGTTTGTTGTGATGGAAAGAGGGTTTAGATTTCGTACATGTATTTTTTAGATTCCCAAAACGAGGTATCTTTTTCAATACGGACCCCTTCCTCAACAGAGTTTAAATTGTGAGGTCTGAGTAGTGTATACCTACCAATACCTTCAATTTACAGCATTTGGTGCCCTTGTTAACATAAATGTGATTGCAAGCCTGTAAACCAGCCAACAGACCTTAAGTTGACAATGACAAGCGGCACGTACTTAAACGTTCCATAATTCCAGCAGTAACACTCAAAGTGTCCATAACCCCAAAATTGTTTTTCGCTTAAATAAATCTTTGCGCCTGTTCGAAACGCATTGAGCCTTTTTGCGCCTTTTTTCAACCAAATCTTGACTTTTTATAAGCTGTAAAAGTTACGAAATCTAGCCATCATCTGTCCCGTGACCGAGCTTGTAAGGGGCATGGGTCTATTCCTTACTTGACGTCACAAACTGATTTGCATTGTATTAAGTCTTTGTGAAAATGCACGCAAAGCAGTTTGTAACGTCAAGTAAGGAATAGACCCATGCCCCTTACTAGCCCGGTCATGGGACAGATGAAAGCTAGATTTCGTAACTTTTACAGCTTATAAAAAGTCAAGATTTAGTTGAAAAAAAGGCGCAAAAAGGCTTAATGCGTTTCGAACAGGTGCAAAGATTTATTTAAGCGAAAAATTTTTTTGGGGTTATGAGCACTTTAACTCATGCTTTACCTCCTGAAAAAAGTCAACGAAATTTTGTACTGAACTTTCTTGGTTGCCTTATGTCCTGAAAAACACTAACTACTTCAAATTAAGTACATGCGATGGCGGAAGGACCATTTACACATTTCAAAAGTAGTTCTTGCTCGCTCCGCGTGCCGATGTTTAGCTATTGTAAAGTCAAACAGTATGATTCTTTTTGTACATCTTTTTCGTTACATTCAGATGGTTATTTAAATTACGTTTCAGATAGCAAACAGCACTTAAGCAGGATGTCAAGATTTTCGAGGCATAAAAGAGGCCAAGCTTACAAATGTCTTGTGTGTGGAAAGTGTTTTCGTGATGCAGCAGATCTAAAAAGACATGAAAGAGTTCATACTGGAGAGAAACCTTATGAATGCAAACAGTGTGGCAAGAGTTTTGAGGTAGGAAGAGCCTTAAGAAGACATGAAAGACTTCATACTGGAGAGAAGCCTTTTGAGTGCAAACAATGTGGCAAGTGTTTTAGTGGAGCAGGAAATCTAAGGACGCATGAAAGAGTTCATACCGAAGAGAAGCCATATAAATGCAAACAATATGGCAAGTATGTTAGTCGAGCAGAAACTCTAAGAAGACATGAAAGAGTTCACACTAGAGAGAAACCTTACGAATGTAAACAATGTGGCAAGTGTTTTAGTCAAACAGGACATCTAAGGACGCATGAAAGAGTTCATACCGGAGAGAAACCATATAAATGCAAACAATGTGGCAAGTGTTTTAGTCAAGCAGTAACTCTAAGGAGACATGAAAAAGTTCATACTAAAGAGAAGCCATATGACTGCAAACAGTGTGGCAAGTGTTTTCGCGAAGCAGCACGTCTAAGGACGCATGAAAGAGTTCATACTGGAGAGAAACCATATGAATGCAAACAGTGTGGCAAGTGTTTTAGTGAAGCAGGAAGTCTAAGGACACATGAAAGAGTTCATACTGGAGAGAAGCCTTATGAATGTAAACAGTGTGGCAAGTGTTTTAGTCAAACAGGACATCTAAGGACGCATGAAAGAGTTCATACCGGAGAGAAGCCATATAAATGCAAACAATGTTGCAAGTGTTTTAGTCAAGCAGTAACTCTAAGGAGACATGGTAAAGTTCATACTAAAGAGAAGCCATATGAATGCAAACAGTGCAACACGTTTTTTCGGCACTTGGGTAGTTTAAGAATACATGAGAGATCCCACCAGGATGCTACGGATTGCATTCAAGATGACATGTCCACGCAAGCCAACCCTTTGATAAATGTCCACTCTAGTCATGTTGAAAAACATATCTGCTGGATTTGTCAAGAGGAGTTGAGCAGTGAGGCGTTACTCGTTAGCCACTATGAAAATCATATGAGTATAAGCAATTTACTTTAAGTTAGCTCTCGAGTTTCTTATCATCGGTGACAACACTGGACTAAAAAGGTTCAAGACAGAGAAATGTTTGCTTTTTTTCCATTTCTGGTTAGTTGAAAACCGCACTGCTTCAGTTTTTAGCAAGAGCGTTAAGTTGATTCAAGAGGTCATAAGGTGCTATTTGTATGTCATGCGCTCTTTTTATATAGTTCGTACTAATCCCTGCATATAACGTCTACATTACGGCACTCTACCGACAAAAAGTTTCATCATTAAGCCGCTGCTTTCAAAGTGTAAAAAATTTAGTTTCAGTCAAGAAAACGAAAAAAGCTGCTATAATTAGCCTATCTATACTTCCTCGCGAAGTTCTTGATTCAACAAAGAGACCGATCAAAAAGTATAGGGTGGGGTGGGCCGGAGCGTTTGGGTAGGTGGTGAATAAAAAGCACATGCCCCACCCCTCCTTTTGGCCCCAAACGACTGACCCATTGAAAATTACATGACCCACCCTTCTTTTAAACATGGAATTTTCGGATGTATGATCCAAGAAAACCACATTTTTTGGATGACCAAATTGTAAATCGTGTTACCAAGTCTAGATCCACCACATAGTTCTCAGAGAAAGCTTGAATGCTGCTTTCTTTTTCTAGTGAAGTCTGAACTGCAGGTTGACAAAAATGTGTGCCTATTCCTGTTATAAAATAGGATGACCTACCCTCCATGGGTATCTAAAAGTTGAACGACCCACCCTTTACCAAGGGTTCAAAAACTGATGACCCATCCCCTATCTGCTCCAGCTCACACCATTCTATAGTTTTTGACCTGTCCCTAATTGACAGAACATCCGGTTTTCTACCTTTGATGTTCAAGGGATGTTTCAGAACCTTATCGGTTATATGTATTCTGTTTTCACGTTATTCCTTGCAGCTCTGGAAAGAAGACTCTTACGGCAAACCAAATGACTACCTAAACTACTCATGTTTTGCCTATCGTACTGCTATCCTGGTAAAAAAAAAGAGGCAGTCTAAACCAAGCTTTATGTGTTTTGTTACCGGAAGTAAGGTCGATTGGTGTTCCTTGCTTAAAAAAAAATAAGTAAATGTAGAAAATGTTTCATACGCAAGCGGTGGAAAAAGAACAAAAGGACACTGAAAACTCGTTTCTAGGGTCCCACTTCCTTGAGGACGGCCACTGGGAACGAGGACATTAGCACAGATTAGAAATGAAAGTTGGAAAGATCTAGTATTGCAGAGGTGGATTTTTGTCATGGCAGTTGTGATTAGGGCACTTGGGATAGTAAGGATTTGAAAACGTGGGTCACAAAGATAAGGATGAACAGTATGAATTTACTAGCTATTGATCTTCTTTTTTAAATTA
This sequence comes from Pavona decussata, assembly GCF_977016875.1. Classification (NCBI taxonomy): domain Eukaryota; kingdom Metazoa; phylum Cnidaria; class Anthozoa; order Scleractinia; family Agariciidae; genus Pavona; species Pavona decussata. The sequence continues at coordinate 675,800 of NW_028145711.1, forward strand.
CGCAATTACTCTACAATTGCATTTCTTCTTGGATAGGACCTTACCTCTTTTTTTAATAGAGGACATGGAGTCTTGGCTTTAGTTTTTCAATCTTTACATGCTCATCTTCCATATGGCTTGGCTTTGATCGCACGAACAAAGTAACCTCTTTTTGAAACACATTGCAGGCTGGAGCACATTAACATCTCCTTTTCCGGCAATAATAGAAGCCGAGTAGTCCCTTTCTAACCTGTTGAACCATGAAACTCTATAGCAGTATCACTACCCTCCGCTGGATTCCATCGTTTGCTTATCTTATACATCCTCCCCCCCCCCCCCCCTCCCCGCCATCCTTATTCCCCCTGTGTTCGAATTCCGCAATGCAAACTATCGTAACTGAAAGACCTTGACTGTGGTGAAACAGGAGTCCAAACGAATTTGCCCGAAAAATATTCGCGTTTCAATGATCCTAGTATTTTATATTTTACCAACTGCTGGGCTTTAGTTCTATTTCATTCAACCGAGTCGAAGCAAAAACCCTCTGCTATAAGGCGGCATTTTCGTAACCTCCCTCGTCATATTTTACGTGGATATCCTTTTCTTGAAAAAGGTGAATCTTGTAGCCATTTACGTTTTTTTTACGTTTATCTTGCAAAAATGTCGGTGATTTTATTTTCAAACTGATGAAGGGACAACTTCCACAACCAGTTGTTTCAAGAACTTTGTAAAGAAAATACAATAGAAATTTGTCAACTCAAACATTTCGTCCTTAACCTGATTTCCATCCACTTCGGTACAAAAGACAAAGCCCTCGCTTAATCAGACTAGGTGAGCAGACGTTTCCGCGAAGAGGACTGATGATATTGAATTGTGATTTTTTTTACTCCATAATTTTGTGTTAGGAATTTGTAAACTACGAAAATCTAAAACGCGCGTTCAGTCCCTTTGTGACGTCATAGTAAGTGGGTTTCACTTGTGCGACTTAACGAGTCAAAGCAAAAACCCTCTGCTAAAAGGGAGAATTTTCGTAACCTTCCTCGTCATATTTTACGTGGATATCTTTTTATTGATTTAACTCAGCTGATAAAGCTGAAACCTCTTAGTCATTTATATATACCTTCAGAGGTGCCGTCCAAGCGATGTAGCGCATCCGGTTTAAACTGTAGTTACGTAAACCCCTATATCAAATTAAAGCTTATAGAAATGGCCATGAAACTATACCAAGATTTTGAAATAAAATGAATTGCTGAATTTTTAGCCTTGTTTTCTCGAATCAATTTTTTCACTTGGAGGAGCCACTTCAAAAAGCTAAAGCTCAAAGCGAATTTGTTCGTTTGCCTTCAAATTTGGACAGTAGCTAGTGTAACATATAAACAACAAAAAGGTGTCTGCTAATTTTTTCTTTCGAAATAGTTTTTCTCCGAGAGCAATTTTTGTACGATCACTCCACATTTTTTTGATCCTATTTCGAAAATGTTCTACAACTTTTCACTGTGATTGAATATGAGAAAAACACAAACACGTTTTTCTAGAGCTTTGGGTCCGGAAACTGAGGAGCAAATGAAATTAGCGAAATTCACTTTGACTTGTAGCTTTCAAAAGATGATTCGGACGCTCCCATTTAGAGTCTTTAGAGGTCGTCAAAAATTCGACAATTTATTTTATTTCCAAATTTTCATGGCATAGTTTGATAGCCAGCTCTATAACCTTTAATTTGATATAGGTGTTTAGGTATCTACAGTTTAAACTGTACTACATCGCTTGGATGCGAGACACCTCTGAAGACACCTCTGAAGGTATACGGTAACCTTAAATCGCAAAAAAAAATTCAGTAATTTTATTTTCAAACTGATAAAAAGACAACTTCCACAACCAGTTGTTAAAAGAGCTTTGTAAAGAAAATACAACAGAAATTAGTTAATTCAACTCAAACATTTCGGCCTTACCTAGTTTCAATCCACTTTGGTACAGGAGACGAAGCCCTTGCCTACTCGAGGACTTTAAATTTCCACGAAAGGGACATGATACATCACATGACTTTCCGCGAAGGGGACATGATACATCACATGACTTTCCCCGAAGGGGACATGATATTGAATTATGAATATTTTTTAGTCCATAATTTTGTAGTAGGAATTTGTAAACTACGAAAATCTAAAACGCGCTTTCAGTCACTCTATGACGTTATAGTAAGTGGGTTTCACTTGCGCGCGCATGACAGCGCCGAGAAATCATCTCTTCCCGCGCTTGTACAGCGTGACCTGAGAGGTAAAAGAATCGATCAAAGGCTTTGGGTAAAAGAAAATTTCTCACGCCCAGCTAGAAGACTCGAGGCAAGAAAAATGTCGATAATAACCAATGATAAATTACACGATATTCTTCTCTATTTAGGGCGGTGCCTCCTATTCCTTTTTTATACTTGGACAGTTTTTGACAATCTCGTACCTCAAGTCAAGTGGAGAGAAGACTCTGGGTACGAGATTGCTGGGTATGACTGTGTGTGAAAAGTAGACTGTGAACAGGATCCTAAAGTGAGGCATAGGGGAAGACAAAAATTGGCAAGCGGAGCGATCTAGACTTAGCCTGCGAATACAGCGGCCTCTCATTCGCTCCCGCTACTACGTGCGAAACGCGAAGAGAGACTCTCTTCGCGTTTCGCACGTAGTAGTGGGAGCGAATGAGAGGCGGCTGTATTCGCAGGCTAATCTAGACTACACTGGATTTCTTTCCTCCCTATACAGGGTGTTTCAAAAGTTCGTGGACACTTTATTTTAATACAAATAAATGATAGTTTTAGAAATCCGATATTAATGAAGGTTTTCCAGTTTTATGTACATTGTTTCCTTTGACCACTGTTGAAACATCAATATCCAGAGTGCCCCCCATTGTTCTGTATAACGTTTTTGAGCCGTTGCGGCATGGAACGAGCTGGCTCCCTTAGGCTTGCTAGCGGTATGTTCTGCCAGGCGTGCCGTAACCTTGATTCTAGTTCTCCCTTCGTCTTAGGGATCGGATCTCTGTATGCAGCTTCGTCGATGATGCTCCATAGGTTTTTAAGGTCAGGTGAATTTGCTGGCCACTCATCTTTTTGGATAATATTCGGGAGGTTTCTCTTGCACCACTGCTGTGTTGCTTTCGCCGTATGAGCTGGTGCGCCATCTTGAACGAGGCTCGCATTGCTATTGTTTGTGAAAAGCTTTCGTTTTACAGGCTCTTCTGTTGTAGATCTTCGGCTGAAAAGAGGCTTCACTTCTCTCTCAAGGATTTTTGTATGTAATACTCTGCCGTTACAGTCTGTCCTTGCGGGATGAAATGTAGGGAAGTAAGGCCGCGGCCTGTCATGCCACCCCATTTGGCGCTTCCTTTAAATTGGTACGATGGCGGAACTTGACTCTCCTGTGTGCCCCATACGCTATCGTATTTAGGGTTCGGAAAATGAAAAGGTTTTTAAGGTACTCATCGCTAAAGAGAATTTTCCCGTTCATCTGCTGTAAATTTATGATATTTTTAAGCGAATACTAAGCGAGCTTTCCTCTGGTTGTTGCTCAGAAGTGAAAGCTTTTTTCGTCTCAAAGGTTTTCATCCTTTTCTTGACATATACCTCCACACTGTTGGTGCAGATCCAGGCAGACCTTTGTTCTTCAGTTGTTTGCTGATTTTCTTGTAGAATTTCCTCTTTTATACTTTGCTTTTTCTATAACTTTCTTTGTCATTCTGTCAAGGACTGATGGTCGACCACTTCTTGGCTTGTCGTAAACTCTTGTGAACCTCGCTACCCAGCTCTTGCTTTTTTGCAGTATTTTAGCCGTTTCTCGAACAAATACTCCAGATGATCCTAGAATTGCTGCTTGTGCTCTTAAATAGACTGCATTTTTAGGGTTCATAATTAAAAATTATACCAAGACGTGGAAAATCTACAGTATGTAGTTGCTACTGAAAACAGACAAAAATGGCGGGAAAGTACAGAAACACACACGTTACAGATTTGCACCTTTTGGCGGGAAAATATTTATTTCAACGGGGATTTTTATCTGACTCATACAAAAGTTCTGAAAATCGATAAATAATAAGATTTGTTAATATCTGCAAGAAAATGAAGAGAAATATAAGAAATCTGGATGAAGTATAGACTTTTTAAAATGTCCACGAACTTTTGAAACACCCTGTACTTCCCTTGGGAGCCCGCTCACAAGCTACGTGAAAAGTTTATCTTAGCAAGGGCTGTTGGAATCCAAAAAGTAAATGGAACAATGTATTTTCAGGGCTAATTAAGCAACAATTTCCATTAGTACTTTAGTAGCTGCATTATTTCGAAACGCACAGAACGTATGCATAGGAACAGAAGGAGCTCACGTTCCTGGCAACTTTGTCCTCAAGGTCTTCGCGATATTCAAAATGGCGGTTCGGGTGAGGCAGATTTGCTGCGTTCTGGGATCCTTTAAAAGTAATCAACATCAAAACTAAGCAACTTTAAATTTTAAATACCTATCATATCATCGGCGTACGGGAAAAATTTTGTTGGGGGGGCTGAACATAATTTGCCCGAATGAAACTTGTTGGTCACAGATGCACAAGATGATTCTTTCGTGACGTCAAGTTTTCTTCGCCATACCGTGAGAGCACGGGCATTCAAAATAGTGCAAATATTTTCGGTAAATCGAGATCAACATTTCTAAAATACAAAACTATGAAGCGAGAGATAAAACGTACCCATTTGAGCTCTAAAAGAAGTATGAAGAACGATTACTTCGAGACCCAAATATGTCAATAATCCTTTGTATGTCTGCATTGTCTTGTTTGCATACTTTTTTTCAATGTTAATAACGGCGATACTGCTAAGTCGGTCTTTCTTGTCTCATTGTGGATCTTAAAAATGTCTTGATGCGGCGAAGGGCGCTGAAAGACCTTTCAGCAGAGTACGAGGTTGCAGGAATTGTGGCCAGCATGGAGGCAACTTTATATAGAACAGGTAAAATGTCATGGAGACTATTTTGATGCATGGTCATTACCATCACGGCTCAAAGATTGACTTCTCACTTGATAGCATTTCGCTATCCACGCCATAGAAATTTGATACAGTTTGGATGTTGTTGGTGCTTGGAGAACGGCTGAATACGATTTCGCCCAGTGCGCACAAAACCTCCTGGTCATTGCCCTCAAACCTTGATTGAAGTTCACTGACGACTTTGTCAATACTTGTGTAATAAACTGATACTAAAGTGGTCTTTTGGCGTCTGTTGTGTGCTGTCGTTCGCTGCAGCAGGTGTCTCACCACTGAGTAAGGCCCTGAAGTCGGCGTGATGGTCTGGTTCGAGGCACCTTGGCATCTCTGAAGGTAAATTTCGTACCCTCGATTCCTATTCTGATTTTTTGCGCTATAACATCAGCATGTGACCACATCTGAGTGAAGCTCTCTTCATTGCGACAATTGCTCAGTGTCTTAACGACAGCATCAGCAGTCTCTGTTTGGCAGTGATGACATCCATCTGTTCTCCCTGTAGATATCTCCTCAAATCATCAGTGTTGGATAAGATGAGCTTCAAAACCATCAAGCCATAAACAAACTTAAAGTCACAAATTGAGTGGAGAAGCGAATTACTTTCGTTGTAGGTCTTGAGATCGCGATCCTTTGATAAAGTGACCACGCCTTCCATTATCCTCGGCACTTGCTCTAGCACGGCCCAAATCAAGTTATAAAAAAATAAAATATTTTTTACTATGTCTTTGCCCTAACGGTACATCCGTTTTGCCCGAATAATACTATTTTTTTTCCGACAGGGGGGGCTGCAGCCCCCCCAGCCCCCCCGCCCCGTACGCTGATGTATCATATCTCAATCGATGGTTTTACATATAATACGCGCGGATAAATTGCGGCGAGGAAAAATACGAACAATGAGCAAAATGTCCGCACGTATTATATGTAAAACCATCGAACAAGAGATTTATTATTCCACTACAAACAGATTTGTTATTTTTGGCTTCTCTTTTCTGGTAAGAGTGTTGAGATACACCCGGCATTATCTGTCCATCAGTATACACTCGATTGCAAAAACGTTGACACCTAAAAAGCATAAACCGTGAACGATAAGACCCAATGGCTTTATGGGTATAAGTGTACTAAGCTTTTTATTCTCCGAAGATTCAACAAGGCCGTCGAGTGAGAAAGGTCTATTCACGATTTGCATTTCATACCGATCTCAGGTATCCAAAGAATCGAAATACTAGCTAACAAAAAATAACGATACCCCACAGCGAAACCCGCCGTTTTAACAACTTCCCTTGAATTAGTAACCTTTATACCGGTCATCGACAAACCAGTTATGAATTTTAAATAGGACTTATTTTACATGTGTAGCATGATCATTCGACTCAGCTCTTATGTTAAGCGTGCCAGTCTCGACTTCGGGCTCGGGGGACACAGAGCTTAAAAAGAACGAGTCATATTTCATGCAAGTAGCGTGCTTGTATGGTTTCATGACTTATAAAGAACGAGTGAAGTCATGTGCAAGGCTGTCAACCTCACACGCCTTCAAATATGGAGAATATGACTTCCTCGGCCAGCAATAACAAAGCGCCTTACAGAGGCGTAGCATCAAGGCCAAATTCACGGGTTCAGTAGGGTGGAGGCGGGGGCGGGTAGGGTTACATTACACATTACCAGAAACGACGCTACACATTTCAGATTTTCTTGTCAGAAATTAGAGTCCACCAAAAATACAGACATAACTCTGGAGACCAGAAGAAATGGATCAACATCTGGGGATTACAGACCTAAATCTGGAGAACGGGAGATGCGGTTTAAAATCTTGAGACTCCCGGATTATCCGGGAGAGTTGACAGCCCTGCATGTGTAGCGTGCTTGTTTCGATTCATCGCTTTAAGAACGAGTTATGTTACATATATGTAGCGTGCTAGTCTTGACTTAGGGCTTAAAGAACAAGTTATGTTACATCTGTAGCGTGCTTGTATCGGCTCACGGCTTTAAAAACGAGTTAACGGTTACATGTGTAGCGTGCTAGTCTCCACTTAGGGCTTAAAGAAAGAGTTATGTTTAATACATGGGTAGCGTGCTTGTCAGTATCGTCTCATAGTTTTTAGAACGAGTTATGTTACATGTGTAGCGTGTTTGTATCGACTCACGGCTTCAAGAACGAGTTTTAACTCGTGTAATTTAAAAATTACATCTGTGTAGCGTGCTTGTACCGACTCACGGCCTTAAGAACGAGTTATGTTACATGTTAAGCCACAGGCAGCCCAAGCGAATTATCACTTCTTAGTGATAACTCGCTAAAATGGGCTCAAATCAGCACAAAATGGCAATACACCTTAGAAGCAAGGTATGTCATTTTTAGTTTTCCAGCATTTGTACCTCCTAAATCCGATCGTAAATATTTCCATACAAACCCTTATATTTGCGCCGTGATCGCTATTGCGCAAGATGATCATCGCTCACAGCTTGGGCGACCTGTGGTTAAGCGTGCTTGTATCGACTCATGTAACATGTGTAGCGTGCAAGTTTTGGCTCAAGGCACGACTAGACTTCCAGAGATTCTATCGGAATCGATGTGTTTCCAATGGATCCGATGGACTCCATCGGACGACTTTCCAACCCTCCTCATTGTATTGTTTGCACTTCCGGTGTCTCAAGTGGACTCGACTGTACTTCCTGATTTATTGCACGACTGGACCCCATTAGACTTTGGGTTTTGTCCACTGGAATCTAGTTGAGAGTATTGGACATGACTGGAGGCGCACATAACAGCGCAATCAGTTCTTTCTGCGCATGTACAGAGAATTGAGAGATCAAGGAATCGATCGAAGGCTATAGGTCGATAACATTGTCACACTCTGTGCTTACGAGGTGAAAGAGAGAAAAGAGAGAAAATTAAAAGATTAAAATTACAATTAAAAGAGAGAAAATTTGGTAGTTTAAGACAATCTCGCACCTCAAGTCAAAGGGAAAGAAGACTCTGGGTACGAGATTGCAGTTTATGAGGTGAAAAGCAGATCTTAGAAAGAGCTATTGAAATTGAAAAAGAAATTGTAACAAAGCATTTCCAGGGCTATAATGGAACAATAACTTTAAAAAAGCTTTAAAATAAGTAACAGTGTATGGATTTTTTCTTCCAAAGTTAAGCTTTATTTTCTCTGACAAATACGTGGCTACCCCTAAAAGTTTACTTTGTTTCTGCATCGTCAACTATTTTGGCAAGTGCAGAACGTAATGGCGCTTCGGGTGAAGCAGCCGAGAAGTGCCGGGTTCAAGGTCCTTTCCTGGTAATCAACACCAAGACTAAGCAAATCATTTCAACTAGCCTACACTGCAGACGCAGACGGGCTATAACCCTCAGTAATCCGAAGTCCAGTCCATTATCATTACGTCAATCAGTAATTTTTCCACCCGGCCAGGTAACCGCCCCGATAGTAAAGAGCAACACGCTGATCTGTTGTGCTTGGTTTGTTGATTGAGTGAGCGGCAAGATTTCTTCATTTACAGGTAAGAAAAACTGTTCAGTTTACTTTTAGCCATAGTAGAGATCATTGAGCGAGAGCATTAACCGATTAAGGCAAGCAAAGATACGTTCAACCAACACATTTTATATCTGAGAAACTAGGACAGGCATTCTGCGGAATACAGTGGAGTTTTTGTATGGGAATCTAAACTTTAACGAAGAAGAAATGCTTTATGATTTGGGTACAATTTGACTTTTGGAATTTTCACTACCCGCAAACTATAAACACTTGACGGCTAAACTACCCATTTATAAATGAGCCGGCTTGTTTGGCTAGCTCCTTGAGCAAAACAACTCGACAACTTTACTAATGATGGTAGAACATTCGGTGAGTGAAAAACAAAGACTGTGGACTTCAGACTGCAGACTACAGACCCAGAGTGAAATGCAGACTGCAGGCCAAGGGCAAAATGCAGGGAAAAGATTGCAGAGCAGGGTAAAATGTAAACTTTGGTGAAACAACGGTAAACAATGAAGATTACGATTATGTAATCGGGGTAATAAAGTCTTGTTGTTGTTGTTGTTAAAAGCAAACACCTGAGATTTGCTAAGATTTGAAATCGTCACCATCCCATCAGTCATTTGTCATAAATCTCCGCGTCTTCCTCTGGTTTGCTTATTTTCTTACAAATCCATTCATTTCAATTGAGTGTTGATGCATGCATTTAACACACAACTCAGTCCCACGTGTATACTTTCCAATTATAATAAAAGTGTAAACAAAAGTTATGACAGTTATAGAGTGGAGTGTAACCATGGCAAAAGCTCAGCTGTAACATAAGCAGACTTAAACCTTCAATTATTTTTTTGTATAGTAATCTAAGAAGCTACAACTTTAAGGATCAAAGGACAAATAGTTGGGATAAGAAACACAACATTTTAAAACAGCAGGAAATGGTCATGACTAAAGAACTGGAAGCTAAATTTTTTACCCTGTTATAAGAATGATTCCGATCATATCCATACAATCCATTTTATTCAGGCCTGAAAGTAGCCTGCGAACGCAGACGTATTTCCGGTCGGCGGAGTGAGGCCACTGGAAATACGTCTGCGTTCGCAGGCTAGCCTAAATGGGGCTAACAATTTTTCTTCGATTTTAACCTCATTGTGTTGGAAAAATCAGCTTAGTCTGTATTTCATCCATGGTCTGCAATCTGTTTTCTGAATTTTGCCCTTGTTCTGGTGTCTACAGTCTGTATTTACAGTTACTGATAGAATACAATTTTTTAATTTAACTCAGTTATGATCCAGTGTTTACTCTTGTTGATATTCAGCCATTGTATGTAAGTTTTATGTTGTACACCTTGGTAAATCCTCTATTTTTGAAAATTTGGTTTATGTTTTACGAGTAGTTCAGGTGAACCACTAGTTCTTCAGATACATGTACTAATGATTATATTGCAAATTGTCACCCTCTCTACTTAAAGTTTATCATTATTATTATTATTATTATTAGTTCTAATCAATGATGGTTTTGAATGACACTTAATTTTAAAATGAAAATGAGTGCTAATAAAAATAAACAACATTTTGGAAACTTCATGACATCACCATCAAGTAGGGGTATCAAACGTTCCATTATAATTGTCTAGTGCTTGCAAAATTTAGACCAGTGCTCGCTTGCTTGTACTTGCAAAATCTTTGCCATTCCTTGCATGGTTGGATTCTCCTAAAAGATTGCTTAAAGTTATGTTAATGATGCCTTGCAGGTTTTTTGATACAGAAATAAATCTATCTTTGCGTCTACTCCTATGAATCTGGCTGTCAAGTTCAGTTGAAAACACACAACAAAATATAAGTTAACTTATGGTATTGTTTAGATGTAAAAGTTGTGTGTATTGTTGAGGTGTCATTCAGAGAGAGTCTGTTTTGAAATGAATCTTTGAAGGGTTTATACAAGGGGATATTCCTTTCCATTGAAGATATTGAAATTTTATGGAAAAAAACAGGTCGGCTGAGTAAAGATTATAAGCGCGCTGTGCTATGCACTCTCACACTAACCTACCTTCTAAAGCCACCATTACACATTGAAACTTTTGCTGAAACTTGTGTTCAATGGTGCTGCGAAACAAGTTTCAGCAGGCGTTGCGCTGTGTAACATGGTCGGTTTCGTGAAACTTTTTCGAACTTCCGTTGCGAGACAAGTTTCACGAAAAGTAGAACCACTTTCTACTTCTGCAACGGCTCGCAACAGTCGCAGTGGTGAAAAAACAAGAGTTTCACTGTGTAACACCGCTTCGTAAAACTGGTCTCGTTTGCCGTTGCACACAAGTTTCAGCTAAAAGTTTCAACGTGTAACGGCGGCTTAAGCTTAAATTTTTTTGCATTATTTTTGAATTATACTCAATTTGCATACAGTTGAATCCCCAGTAACTGTTGTGTCTTTTTCTCGATAGTGAAGGTCAATTTTCTTGACTTCGGTAGGCAAAACATCATTGGCTGAGAGGTGGCAAACTGAGGGTGTAAACTGCAGGTTGCAGGTTGCGGGTTGCAGGTTGCAGGTTAAAAATTAAAATATAGAAAAAAATAAAAAATATATAAAAATATAAAACTCGCATAAATACACTTGCATAATGGAATGTTTTACTCCGGTTTATTTGAATGAATCTTTTAGATAAATATGTCATTTGAAAGCTAATAGAACGTCGACAACTGAAATGAAGACTCATGAGATAAATGTCGAAAATATTGGCGTGTTTCATTGTTTATTTAGGCGCAGCTCCCTGGTTTTGCTATTTCGGTGTTGAAAAAATAATTAGACTAAATATCAGGTCAAATCATTTGCGGATTGGTCTTTTAAACCCCCCGGAGATGCAACCTGCAGCTTACAGCCTCCTAGGTGGCAAAGGAATGCTGACCTCCAGTAAGGGGGCATATATGGGAAGGAGTATAGTTTGACTCGCGTAAAACTGAAAAAGACACCGTTTGAGGCTATTGTTGTTATTTATTTTTTCCCCTTACATTTCTTGGAAACACCCACTGATGTTCTTAGTGAATTTTTTCTGTCCCCCCCACTCATGATATATCCTTCAAACCATGTTAAAATACCATGACTCCATCCTCTTCCCATTTCCCTGTTTAACTTTAGAACCTCAGCTAAAATGGCTGATACTGTATAAGCATTTGTTGAGTCCCAATATTTAACATTTAATGACATTTGCATGATGACTTTTAAAATGCCAAATTTTAGAGTACAGTCGATCCTCCTGTAAGCGACCACCCATAATGTCAAGGATATGTGGTCGCTTACGGGAGGTGGTCGCTTACAAGAGGTCAGACCAGAGGGGGTCTACATTTCGGGTTGTTAACCGAGACCTAACCCTTTTGCTCGTGTTTAACGAAACCCATAGTAATAACTTTTCTTACCTACAAGTATATTAAGACTGGTCCAAAATCATTCTAGGCGAAAAAATATATATATATATTAGGGTCTATGGTGATTATTGTTTGTATCTCACAGCGATTGAGACAATTATTGCGAAAGAAACTTGATTCTTTTATTACTCCAAGTAGCTCTGTCTAAATTTTTCAGAAATGGAACATAAGCAAAAAGATAAGACAGATAAAAGATAAGAGAGTTTTTTCCTACAAGGGATTAATCTATTTAAAGTTTATTTCAGTGTGAAGTATAGTGCATGTGTATTTTATCAATTGTTTCAATGCTAAGCTATATCGGGAATCGGGAAACACTTCCGGTTGCTCCGACTGTAAGATTTATGGCGTCTGTTGTAATGATGTGGCCAATATGTTACAGTGAAACATTTTTCACTTTCCGCCTGTGAGAGATGCAGCAGATTATGTGTCTAGTGGTCGCCTACGGGAGGTTAAAAACAATTGAAAATTTTAAACAATCATCTCTTAAAGTGGCCGCTTACAAGAGGTGGTCGCTTACGAGAGGTGGTCGCCTACGAGAGGTCCCATCTATAGTGATTTGACATGAAAACTTTTGGTATTTTGGAAAAGTGGTTGCTAATGAGAGGTGGTCGCTTATGAGAGGTGGTCGCAAAGGGAGGTTCGACTGTATTTTAAAAAAATGATTAAACAAATTGAAGGACACAGCTGATATTCACTGTATAACTTAATGGAACTCAGTGTATTTAACTTATAAACCACATGAACAAATGGCTGTTAATTTTTTGGTTTGCCAAGGAATCATTGTAATATTTCATGCAAAGACTATACTTACACAATGTGTTATCTTTGAAAATCTAGCCCCTAACATTCTTTAAGTGTTCATGTCAAACATTTACTGATTGTCACCTTATAATCTGTTTTAAGTCACATGTACAAGTTTTGTGTTATGTTCAACAGGTGATTCATTAGCCTGTGTGGCAGGTGCATAAAAAATATATAGGGTGCAGAAAAAGCATTTTGCATGAGCGAGGGAGCCAACCGTTTCTCCTTGGATGTCTCCCTCCCTCGCACTCCCTATATTTTTCATGCACTTGCCACATAGCCTAGTGAATCACAAGCTTGTATAGCTGCCATTACCTGAGGCTAATGCATCACTACTTGTGTAACGTATTTGTAGAACACGGAATTGAAAAAAAACTTTTGAGAGATCAAGTGAGTATCAGTTATTTATTGAAATAATTTTTCATTCTCATTAAAATAAGCTCCAAAAAAATGCCCAGCATTACATTTAAAAAAACTTTGTTTACAGATCCATGAAGTGACATATAAAATAATAAACTGATAATGCTAACATAACATTATTTTTTTAACAGAAACTTTCTTGATTCCCCCCTCCCCCTCTTGCATGTATGAGCATAGAATACCATAAACATAGCAGTAGCATAATCAAGCAGTTAAATCAAATGTTTGTTTCTAACTTACTACTTCTGAGCTATTTTTCTAAAGAATATTTCTCTCCACTCCAGAAAAAATATTTCTATCCACTCCACAAAAAATATTTCTATCCACTCAATCACGTGGTTGCTTCGATCAAAAGGCACGCTTGTATTTCAGCTCTTGCAGTGAGCAAAACATAACAGGATTAGAAATGAACTGAACAGAAAGTCACAAAGTATTGCTTCTTTCTGTGTTGGATGCAAAATTTATCCTTGCCAATAATTACAATATTAATGTAATCCAGGGGCTTGAAGTGGGAATGCAGCCCTTGAACATTCCTCACATCAATGTGCTAGAGAACGAACATTTAGGTCTAGAGCTGTCAATCAATCAATCAATCAATCAATCAATCAATCAATCAATCAATCAATCAATCAATCAATCAATCAATCAATCAATCAATCAATCAATCAATCGATCATTCAATCGATCATTCAATCAATCAATCAATCAATCAATCAATCAATCAATCAATCAATCAATCAATCAATCAATCAATCAATCGATCATTCAATCAATCATTTCACTTGCCTATTTCAAAGCAATTACTTGAAGTATCATATTAAATCATATGGGCAGGAGCTCTAAGCAAACCCTTTCAGTTTTGGGCTTTACGATGGGATCCCCTGATTCAATATTACACATGGCTGTGATATACAGTATATTATTCCATATTATTTATTGATTAATAGATTCAATATAATATATGTTTTTTTAGTTATATCTATTTACTGTTCACGACTGACGTTTTCCTCTTTCTTTTGGAGGAGAAAATTGGTTTCATTGTTTTCTTGAATAAGCTAAATATTTTTACAGTCGAACCTGTATATAACGGCCCTGTATTAAGCGGCCACCCTCTATTAAGCGGCCAGTTTTTAAAGTCCCGATTGTTTGCTCATACAAACGCTGTATTTGTTACCTGTATTAGGCGGCCACCTCTATTAAGCGGCCGCGGCCACCCTGTAGCAGTCCTATGTTTGTCTTTCTTTGTTATTTTTACCTGTATTAAGCGGCCACCCTTGAATGGAAACTAAGCCATGTTATTTTGTGCGGTATTTTATTGTGTTTAAAATGCGATCCAGCATCACTATAAAGAAATAACATGTACAAAGCTACTGTAAGCTGATACTCGGACGTTTAATAATAGTTAACGCTTTTCAGATGTCCGCAATGTGCTGAAGTACAGTATCATATCACGAACGCTAAAAAAAAGTTTGTTTTGAATATGCTTCACTCTTTAGCAAGAAATTCCTCTTTAATTAACTTGTTCTTCAGCCATGTGACATTGAACATTGTTGATTGTCCTATTGTTTCCCTGCATGAAATGTTTTTGTATGATACGCCATTAAAATTGACATTAGACCACACCCAGTGAGTATTTTTAGTGATCCTGTATTAAGCGGCCACCTGTATTAAGCGGCCAGTTACTTAAGTCCCGAGGGTGGCCGTTATATACAGGTTCGACTGTATTTCTTTGATAGATTTTGGTAAATTGTTCCATATTAAATTTCCCTTGTATTTCACCGAGTGTTCTTGGTAGTTAGTGCGTGTTTGTGTTCTGTGTATGTTAGAGGTTAATCTTGTGTTATATGAACATCCTTATTGAATCTATGGTAGTCGTTAAAGGATCATGGCAACATGCTGTTTAAGAAACGGAACATGAACAAAGCAATAGTTTTATTGTTTACGTCATCTAAAGGTAAAACTGCTAATTCTTTGAAAAGAGGACAAGTGTGGTCTGTAAATGTTTTTGAAAATGTGATTATCCTTATGATTTTCTTCTGTAATCTCCCTACTGATTGTAATCTTGTTGTGTGTGTGTGTGTGTGTTTCCCTGTTCGTTGTTACCATAACTAAGATATGGGTAAATCAATGCATAACATAGAGCCCACAATTGACTACTCTGGGTAAATTATAGTGTCTTGCTCTGAACAGTATGCCAGTAGTATTGGCAATTTGTTTGTGGTCTGTGGCAAGAATGCAAATTCAGGTCATTTGGTTAAACGGCAGCCTTGTTGTCCACACATGAATTTTTAACAAGACTCCAACATGCAGTTTTCAGACTGGAAAGAGACCTTTTTACTTCAAGGACAAATCTAGTATCCGTAATCTCAAATCGTCACTAAATGGTAAAATGTAGTTACTTGATCTTTTCTAGCAAGGACAAAAGCATTTCTTTCTAGATTTCTCCCCCCTCCCCCTCAGTCCTATAAATGCTGACAATTAGTACAATGGTGGAGAAAAATATCCCGTCTAGGGTAGGCGTTGGATGATTAACGAAAGAATATTAGGTTGGTGTTTTTTGTGCTTATATAATAATAATAATAATAATAATAATAATAATAATAATAATAATAATAATAATAATAATAATAATGATAATAATAATTTTTTTTAAAATAATGAGAACTCTTTATTAACATATTTCAAGCAAATTGCTATTCACAAGTTAAAAGTAGAAAAAATAGCTATTAAAAACTATTACAATTCATTTCGATGAAAAAAGAGGCAACTTTCAAGCCGATTTTTTTCTCATAAAGTTACTATACTATTCTTATTAAAAAAAATCAATAATATATACAAAGTTAAAAATCTTAAAAAAGGGAATAAAAACCGACATCAAATGGAAGGCTACCAAGAAAAACTAAGAAATAAAATTATGTTCCCAATGTTTTAATAATAATAATAATAATAATACATATTTATGCAGGATGACCATTTCAGTTATAAAAACTGCTATCAACATGGGTCCTGCGTTAAAAAAAAATAACAAAAAAAAACTAGATCTAAAAAAGCTATATAACAAATCGAGAAACGAGAAATCATCCATTTGAACAGAGATAAAAGGACTAAAACTAGAATTCACATACAATTATTACAAATATCTGCCCCTTTATAAAAAAAACCCGCTCTTTTTGTCGATTCCAATTTAACCCTATCAATAACTAGTTTGTTCTTTTTCCTAATATCATAATCATAAATATCATGTCGTTTAAGTTGAAAATAATTGGAAAAATAACTTGGGGCCGTTCCCTTGAGGCACTTTTCAACCAGTTTAACAATGTGGTTTTTCTCTTCTTCTTGTAAGGGTGTCCCAACCAAGACTTGTAGCCATCTGTTCGGTGGACAAATGGGCAGTATTCAAGACTATTCTATCACCTCGTCTTTGTAAACATTCCAGACTTTCTTCATTCCCTTTACCACATCTATGGAAAACAGCACCACAATAATCCAAAATTGGAAGAATCGTCGATTAAACAATCTATTCGCTGATTCAATTGTTAATGAAGGTCGTGCTCTTGAAAAAATCCTCAGCATCTTGGAAACTTTCTTCTTTACATAATCGATATGCTGATTCAGAGAAAGGCTACTTTCCAATATTACGCCAAGATATTTAAAGGCATCACAATGTTTCACAGATTCTCCCCCCAAAGCTATATCGATCCCTTCGATGGCCTGACGATGTAGTCTCTGTTGTTGTTGTTAGTCTAAGGTTTTTTTTGGGCCATCTTCAATAATCTTTTTACCACCAAAAAGGGGCTTCAATTTACAGCATTATGTGTGCCTGTTAACATAGATGTGATTGTAAGCCTGTAGGCCAGTCCACAGACCTAAAGTTGACCATGATAAGCGGCACATGCTTGAACGTTCCATAATTCCAGCAGTCAAACTTAACTTATGCTTTACCTTACGAAAAACATCCACGACATTTTGTACTGAACTTTCTTGGTTGCCTTATGTCCTGTAAAACGCTAACTCACAAATTAGATACATGCGATAACCGAAGGACCATTTACACAATCCAAAAGTAGTTCTTGCACGCTCCGCGTGCCGTTGTTTAGTAATACATCAAACACGAGGAAGAGTGTTTCCTCCAATTTCCAAACACCGAGAAGTAAGTTGGAAAAAACGAGGCGCACCCGAGTTTCTTTTAACCAACTTTGAGGTGTTTGAAAAAAGGAGGAAACACTCTTTCGAGTGTTTGGTATAGCTTCTCAAAGTATTGATAGTTCTTGGAGAAATTCGAAGCAAAAGTTCACAAAATTTTATGATAATTAAGATCACGTTTTTAAACCTCCTTCACGGTAATGATTTGCTTTGTTTTGGCTTGATGAATTATTAATTAGCTTGAGAAGCTGTTGTAAAGCCTCCCAACATGATTCTTTCTGTACACCTTTTCCGTTACATCCAGATGGTTATTTAAATTACCTTTCAGATAGCAGACAGCACTTAAGCAGGATGCCAAGATTGTGGAGGCATAAAAGAGGTCAAGTTTACAAGTGCCTTGTGTGTGGCAAGTGTTTTCGGGATGCAGGACATCTACTGACGCACGAAAGAGTTCATACTGGAGAGAAGCCATTCCAATGCAAACAGTGTGGCAAGTGTTTTAATGAAGCAGGAAATCTAAGGAGACATAAAAGAGTTCATACTGGAGAGAAGCCTTATGAATGCAATCAGTGTGGCAAGTGTTTTAGTGAAGCAGGACATCTACGGACGCACGAAAGAGTCCATACTGGAGAGAAGCCATTCCAATGCAAACAGTGTGGCAAGTGTTTTAATGAAGCAGGACATCTAAGGAGACATAAAAGAGTTCATACTGGAGAGAAGCCTTATGAATGTAAACAGTGTGACAAGTGTTTTAATCAAGCAGAAACGCTAAGAATACATGAAAGAGTTCACACTGGAGAGAAGCCTTATGTGTGCAAACAGTGTGACAAGTGTTTTAGTGTAGCATTTACGCTAAGGAAACATGAAAGAGTTCATACTGGAGAGAAGCCATATGAATGTAAACAGTGTGGCAAGTGTTTTGGTGATTCAGGACATCTAAGGACACATGAGAGAGTTCATACTGGAGAGAAGCCGTATGAATGTAAACAGTGTGGCAAGTGTTTTAGTCAAGCAGGACATCTTAGGACACATGAGAGAGTTCATACTGGAGAGAAGCCATATGAATGCAAACAGTGTGGCAAGTGTTTTAGTAAAGCAGAAAATCTAAGGATTCATAAACGAGTTCATACTGGAGAGAAGCCTTATGAATGTAAACTGTGTGGCAAGTGTTTTAGTCAAGCAGGAACGCTAAGGAAACATGAAACGGTTCATACTGGAGAGAATCGGTTAAGCCTTATGGATGCAAACAGTGTGGCAAGTGTTTTAGTCAAGCAAGAACTCTAAGGAAACATGAAAGAGTTCATACCGGAGAGAAGTCTTATGAATGCAAACAGTGTGGCAAGCATTTTAGTGCAGCAAGAACTCTAAGGAGACATAACAAAGTTCATACTAGAGAGAAAACAAATGAATGCAAACAATGCAATGCGTTTTTTCGCCGCTCGGAAAGTTAAAAAAAACTCGAAAGATCGCACAAGGATGCTACGGATTGTATTCAAGATAACTTGTCCAAACAAACCTACAGTTTGATGGAACTCCACTCTTGGTCATGTTGAAAAATACATCTGCTGGATTTGTCAAGAGGAGTTGAGTAGTGAAGGGCTTCTTCTTTGTCACTGTGAATATCATATGATAAGTGATTTTCAAGAATAAACTGAGGAATTACTTAGATTTCAGCAGTAATTATACCCCATTTAATCTACACCAAAATAATGTGGATACCTTGTTACTACGGACACGTTTTTAATACAGGCGGATTGTCTTGGTTCTGAGCGATATATTTTCTTTACCATTAACCCGTTTAGTAAAGTTCGTCCCTTTAATATGGACACCCGCTCCCGTCCCGCGGTGTTTAAACGATGCGAAAAACCAGAAATTTATAATCAAAGCCTATTACTGCGGACGCCTTTAGGACTAGAAATGGTTTCGTTTCTTGTTTACAGTGCGTAGGTATAAGATGGGTTTGATTTTATATTGGTGAGGACCAAGAAAATTTCTTGTAGTGATGAGGTTTTGTACATGTATTGGTCAGGACCAAGAAAAATTCTTATAGTCATGAAGTGTTGCTATTCGGTTGGTGCTTGTAAAGTTGGTGTCCACCTTGGTTAGGAAATTCACTAGCAAATTTTAGGTCTACTTGGTGTTTTTGTAAGGTTTTAAACTCTTGCACGGAACTGTGGTTTTCCGTGGTATACATATATATAGGTCATACTTGGAGCAGCTCTTCATTTGTGGGAAAGTAGAGCGTTGCGCGGGGCGAAATTCCGATACTTGCTGAAAAATGGCCCAACGATTGTTCCTCCAAGGAAAGAGAAAACGCACAATTTACGTCAAGTTGTGCCATGAGTATTAAACTAGCTTTTTCCAGTTTGTTACTATATATATATATATATATTTGTACGTAGGGACAGAGTTGTGTTACACAACACTTGGAACGAAAATGGAACAGCACAATAGGCCATTTTACTGTTGTGTGTGTAGTGACCTGGCCTTGGATTGGAAGCGAGGCTGGGGGTGACTTTGTTTTGATACAAACCTCACTGCTTTTCATGTGTAAATGAAAACTAGGCACAAGAGCAGCATGATCTACATATGAAAAGCAGTGAGGTTTGTATCAAAGCAAGGTCACCCCTAGCCTCGCTTCCAATCCAAGGCCAGGTCACTTAGCACACAACTGCAAAATGATCTATTATTGCTCAATGGTCATTGGAAAACCAAAAAATGGAATCAGTGTCTACCATTGACTAATTGTCTAATCCCTATTCCACGGTGTAAGCCTGGTTCACACGAAAAACATAACGACATAATGACATCACCCAAACTTTATTTTGATGTTAAATATTAGTGTGGACTAGGCAGGATAACGACAGAAGAGGGATATAATGACATAGCCAACGACGTAAGGATAAACTTGATCTTTCTTGATGCCGTTTTGTTGAATGTGCAAACCAGGCTTTATTGAAAATCGCTCTTTAGAGCGCGTATGAAGTAAAAAATTACTTTCCCTATTTGAAACGTGCCCTTCAATGAAAACACGAATGGTGTTTTCTTTTTTCGAATATCTTTCTTGTTCCAGAGATTTTCAAGTTTTTGTTTAAAAACTGCTGACGTCACAAATCATTTCAGTACAAAGACCAAAAAACAAAACCAAGACTATTTCGGGAAACATTGGAGTGATGCTTCTCAAACTTGGCACCAATAATGTACGCCAGGTAATGTTGCCATGGTATTAGTCTCGGCTCCAGTCCTTTTCTGCTATGAACCAAATATCTCCATTTTCGACCGGATAAGTGGAGGCAGACAGTCCTACTTGAAACGCACGAAGTCCCCATATGCCCTACGCCTCCTCACCAGATCAATTAGAGTAAATGATGTCTGATTAAGACAAAAAATGAGAACATCAATCGAGCATGGAATATACCCAAAAGCAAAACGTTGCCATGGCAGCAGCAGAGTGGGCGTCAATTTGTGTCTTAGCTGAGGTACATCACTTGTGCCAAGTTTGAGCAGCATCACTCCAATAGTAATAATAATAATAATAATAATAATAATAATAATAATAATAATAATGGTAATAATAATAATAATAATAATAATAATAATAATAATAATATTTCTATGGCACAAATTAACATGTGGGTATGATCAAATGCGCCTTACAAAGTATGTATGAAATTAACATAATTTATTTAAAATAGTTATTTACAATTCTTACATCAAAAGCTATTCGTATTGTAAGCAACTCTAAATAAAAATGTCTTCAATTTGGACTTAAAACATTTAAGATTGTCCTCGTCCCTTATTGCACTCGGTAGTTTTTTCCAGAGTGATGGTGCAGCAGCAGTAAAAGCCCTGTCACCGAGTGTCTTCTTCGTTTTCGTGGATGGTGGTACTAACAAAATGTTACCAGAGATATTTTTGATTTTGTACTTTATCTTTGTACTGAGAGGATTTGTGGCGTCATGATGTGAGTTTGTGTTCAGGGTATTTTTCACAATTTACCGATTATAGGTCTTCTGTTTTGACATAATTCCCTGCTGCTGTGGATTGAAAAAGATAGGTGGAACTGGGTATGAATTCACTAGCGATTGGTCTTCTTTTTTAAATTACGAAATTCCTTTACATTCCTTGTCCTTCTCATCAATTCTTCTTGGATAGGATCTTCGTTCTGGTTTCGTTTACTCACCTCTTTTTCATAGAGGCCGCAGGTGTGTGTGTGTGTTTTTTTGAATTGTTTATATCTTATTTTTTCTCCTTTATCATCTAATATGAATGCGGCTAATTCGTTCAAATTTAATGTCTTATCATTGAACGTTCGGGGAATCGGGGATCAAATCAAGAGAAGGTGTATATTTTCATACCTAAAAGGTTATAATACCTGTAAACTATTTCCTCCCATTGGCTTAAACGGGAGGCGAGAAACCGATTTTTCGTTGCGTCATTTGTGGTTGAAGCTGAATCTCGCTGAAAAACAGCGGTCGTTTTGTTTATAGATGAAATAAAGTGAGCAATTTTATTTCGTAACTTATCCGTGAGAGTCGGAGCACATTAACAGTTCTTTCCAGCGGAAATAGAAGCCCAGTAGTCCCTTTATCACTACTCTCCGCTGGATTCCATCGTTTGTTTATCTTATAAATCATCTCCCCCCCCCCCCCAAAGCCATTCTTATTCCCTCTGCCTTCGAATTACATAAAATGGATAAAGTGACCCTTGCAATGCAAGTCCTTGACTGTGGTGAAACAGGAGTCCAAACGAATTTGCCCGATAAATACTCGCGTTTCATGCCTGACCTTAGGTATTTAATTTTTTTACCAACCGCTGGGCTTTAGTTCTATTTTATTCAACCGAGTCGAAGTAAAAACCCTCCGCTAAAAGGCGAATTTTCGTAACCTCCCTCGTCATATTTTACGTGGATATCCTTTTAATGATTAAAGTCAGTTGAAAAGGGTGAATCTTGTAGTCATTTACGTTTAAATTGCAAAAAGTTTCGGTACTTTTATTTTCAAACTAATGAAAAGACAACTTCCCGAACCGGTTGTTTGAAGAACTTTGTAAAGAAAATACAATAGAAATTAGTTAATTCAACTGAAAAATTTTGGCCTTACCTGATTTCCACCCACCTCGGTACAGCAGACGAAGCTCTTGCCTAATCAGAGTTCAACAGCGAAGGGGACTGATGATTTTGAATTGTCAATATTTTTTTCTTCGTAATTTTGTATTAGAAATTTGTAAACTACGAAAATCTAAAACGCGCGTTCAGTCCCTTTATGATGTCATATTAACTGGATTTCACTTGCGCGCGCATGACAGCGCCGAGAGAGAAATCGCATGCGCATGAACAGCGTGACTTGAGAAGTAAAGGAATCGATCGAAGGCTGTGAGTATAAAATATTCTCACACGCAGTGCTTACATAGTTAGAAGACTCCTGTGAAGAAAAACGTCCAGATTGATCAATGATCAATTACTGTAATCTTCTTCCCCGTTAAAAACGGTGCCTCCTGTAACCAACGGCAGTTTATAATTTTATATATAATTTTTCTTTTATAATTGTGGGCACATAATTCAGTCACATGGACTGCCAAGTGTTGTTTTTAAATAATCAGTTAGTAATAATATAGTTAATGACAATCTCGTACCTACTTGAGTCAAGTGGAAAAAAGCCTCTTGGTACGAGACTGCAGTTTATGACTATACGTGAAAAGTAGACTGTGAACAAAATCCCAAAGTGGGGCATAAGGGGAAAGCAAAAATCGGTGAGCGGAGCGAGCCATGCGCGGTCTAGAATTTACTCGATTTCTCCCACCCCCCCCCCCCCCCATATCCCCCTTAGGAGCCTGTTCATCTGCTACGTTGAAAGCAGATCTTAGCAAGGGCTATTGGAATCCAAAAAGAAATTGGAACCACGCATTTTCAGTGCTAATTAAGCAACAATAATTCTAAATAGCTTTGAAATACGTAAAAATGCGTGAATTTATTTTCAAAATCCCGTTGAGTTAGAACTTTAGTAGCTGCACCATCCCGAGACGCGCAGAACGTTTGCACAGGAACAAAAGGAGCGCACGTTCCTGGCAGCTTCGTCCCCAAGGTCATCGCGATATTCAAAATGGCGGTTCGGTTTAAGCAGCCGAGACGTGACGCATTAGGGGATCCGTTCCTTGTAATCAACACCAAAACTAAGCAAGTTTAAACTTTAAATACTTCTAAATATTATCCAATAGAACCCGTTTCATTGACACCCGGACATTACGGACAGTTTTGTTTGTCCAGTCGAAAAGCTCATATATCTTCTCTTTCTTCCTCCTTTTATCTCATTTAAAGATCTGACAAATTCAATTTACGGCGTTTCCTGTGAGACAATAGAAAACATATTTTTCTGCATGCTAGTACTGTCCGATCTGAACTGGTGTATCTTACATGGTATGTTAGCGACTGGTAGAATTAATTGATTCAAAATCCACTTTAGATTCATCCGGGATTTATGAGAAAAACCGTTTCTGCCAGCACAGACAAACCCTAAATAAGATCATTGTAACACTGAAAGGGAAAGGTAAGGTATATGATGCCAGACGTGCTCAAACAACCACTCAACTCCACAAAACTTTAATTCGTTTACACCCTTATTGCAGTATTATTGAGAGCTTTTATTTTTCCCCTTTCCTTGACGTTTTATCCAGCAAGTATCTGTTCTAACTCTATTCCAGATGAGTGAAAACTACAGCCAGACACCAGTTGAATGGCCGCATTTCAATGACACTAGTCTTCAATTTTCTTTTGTGATATTTTATTTAACAAAGACCAAGCCAAAACCCTATGCTAAAAGGCGGAATTTTCGTAGCCGCCTCATCAGATTCTACGTAGGTGACCTTTCCTCGATTTATCTTGAAAAAGCAGAATCGTTAAGTCAGTAATTGCCAACTTCTTCATTATCAAATTTCATTTTCGACCTGATGAGAAGACAACTTCCATAACCGGTTGTGTCAAGACTTTTGTAAAGAGAATGCGCATTTGATTTAACAAAGACCAAGTAACAACCTTATGCTAAAAGGCGGAATTTTCGTAACCGCCCTCATCAGAATCTACGTGGGTAACCTTTCCTTGATTTCATTTAGTTCAGTTAGTTAATTCATCTCAAACATTTTGGCCTTACCTGATTTCCATCCACCTCCGTACAGCAGACGAAACCCTTGCCTAATCAGACTGTGTGAGTAACCTTTCCAGCGAAGGGGGCTGATGACATTGAATTGCCAATATTTTTCGCTCTATAATTTTGTATTTAATAGGAATTTGTAAACTATGAAAATCCAAAACGCGCGTTCAATCTCTTTATGACGTCATAGTAATTGGGTTTCACTCTCGCGCACATAACAGCGCGGCAATCAGTTCTTTATGCGCATGTACGGAGAATTGACTAACGAGGGCTACGAGAAAATGTCAGATGACTCGTGTGCCTGTTTCCTAAAACGCAAAAATGAAAACTTTCAAAGGAAATTACCCTAAAAATCCGAGTTAATGTTGTAAATGAAATTATAACAATAGAATCTGAAAAAAAAACTTTCCTTCGGGGTCGAGTGTTAGCGATAAGATCGATTCATTGGAACAAACGTAATGTTAGACTCGCAAGTCATTTCTAATTTTGCAGGCATCGTCACTAGCTTTCTGTTTTGAAAAAGCCGACTGATGAAGTTATTATAGTTTCGAAAAAAATAAAACAAAAACTCAACGCGTACTTTTCCTATGGTATCCTTAAGTGCCAAACAATTTTAAAAATATCATTTTTTCGGGGCGAAACGGAGGTAAAATATGTGAAATGTTACTCACGTTTTCGAGCAACGCCAAACGAAGCTTTCTCACGTCGGGCCCCGGAGCAGAACGTCTAGATATTTCCCGCCAGACATGCGCAATGTGACATTTTGGTTTTCCCGCACAATCTCACGTCGCCGTTGCCGTCCCCGTCGTCGATGCTTAAAGTCTCTAGTTTCTTCTAGAATACGTCTAGATAGGACGCAAATCGGATTCTAGAGCTGCAGAATGACCTATTTGGCACTATATACGGGAAACAAGACCTAGCTAGGACTAAATTTGGCCTGAACTACCTTAGATTTTATTGCAAGAAAGTCGAGAAAGGAAGAAAACAAAACATTTTTGAGTCCCTACCCCGGGACATTTGAACAACGTTTTGTCCCGGCTGTGGGACATTTGCCAGCTCATTTTCAAGATATCCTAATTCCCGGGGGTCGGCCCGGGGGGGGGGGGGAGGGATGGGCACAGCTGGAATTGACTGATGCATAACTTTTCTGTAAATCGGATGTTATGTGAGGTTTGTCTCATCGCACGCGTCCCATATAGAACGCATGTCTTTTCGCACGCGTGTCATATTACACGCTATGCGAGACATTTTGCGATCGTGCGCTGTTACCAGTGAAAAGGCTGGAACATCTCTCATAGAAAGCCCAGGAAAAAAAAGTATCAGGGTGGAAAGGTATTCGCACAAATACCCCTCTGCCTCGCCAAAATTCATCATTACCACTGGAACCACTAATACTCCTTTGTCGCCAAAATCCATCATTATCTTAGATGCACCTCATGGTTACAAAATCCGACATGTTTAGTAAGAGAGTAATGTTTTATTTTGTTTGCGTGACATTTTCGGTTGAACTACATCACGTTTATCGCAAATATGATGCCTTAGACTCTCAGCGAATCTTTTATCGTTCACCTGTCACCAAAGACTGAACTAACGTGCATGCTCAGATACTCCTAATACAACGACACCTAAGTAAACGCTTCCACAGCGTCTTGTTATTATCAAAAATCACGGCTCACGGCGATCAGTTACTGAAATTACTTTGCACGGAAAAAAAAAGGTCATATTACATTTCCCGGGAAATAAAAAAAGCAATTTAGGGCTCACGATAATTCTATTCCGTCACCGCACTGAGGGCTCACGTGAGATAGCATTGCGCCTGCGCGAACTCAGTGTGTTGCCGCCTTTGGAGCGAACGGACGTTTGTTTTTTCAACACGCTGAGAATTTTAGTTTTAAGCGATAATTCGCTAAAAATGCCCGAGACCTCGGATAAATCTGAGCTTAAGGGCGAGAAAGACAACTTAAAAAGGAAAAGTAGTGGCTCTAGAAGCGAACACATCGAAGCAAATGTTAGAATCATCGAAAGAGGTGATGGCGCCGATGGCGCCAAAACTGACTCACATGGTTTACAAGAGCTTGCCGCTACGCTGAGACAGGGTTTCACCCAGATGTCTCAAGATTTATCCAAGACTATTGCTGAGTCGTTCAAACAGTTTCAGTCAGACTTTGAAATACAATATGTTGACACGGAGGAAGAACAGGAGGCAAAATCTGCCGAGAATGACCACGAGGTCAGCGAAGAGCCCCCCACGAAGAAGAAGCGAGATGACAAAACTACGAGCTTAGAAGAAGCTGTGACAAAGCTGGCTGACTCAGCCGGGGCTCAAAAAATGCCTTCTAATGAAGGAAAATTTGAGGTACTTAACAGCTTGAAACAAGAGCTGAAGAAAGAGGAGACGGGCCCAAGTGTAAACACAGAGCTGGCGAATGTAGTGAATGCCATGCTCAAAGAAGGGCTGCCTGAAGAGAAACTTCAGGAAAAGTTGAACAAGTATCACAGACCAGAGAACTGTGAATTCTTGACAAAAGTACGAGTCAATCAACCAGTATGGGACCACCTTACTCCAACAGTCCGGTCCCAAGATGTTAGACTGCAAAAGGTGCAGACATCCATCTTCAAAGGAATGTGCGCGTTGACAAATATGATCGACAAACTCCTTGAGCACTTGTCGTCACTCCCAGCGGGAAACGACCTTCTTCAAAAGTCAACAGATGCACTTACATTGTTCGCTAATGCAAACAGTGAACTCAATCAAAGACGAAGGGAATTTATTAAACCGGATTTACACGAGGAATACAAACATCTTTGCTCCTCGTCGGTTCCGATCACTGACCAATTGTTTGGCAATGATCTCCCGAAACAAGTGAAAGAATTGACCGAGGTCAATCGAGTGGGAAAGAAAGTCTCCACACACAGTGGCAACCTCGTTCCCAGGGTCTCTCTTCTTCCCGCCCCAGCGAGAGAGAGAGAGACCCTGGGTGAAGCTGGTCACGTGGCACCCAAAATCTGGGTGCTTGACACAATTAGTCGTTAGGGAGGGGTAGTAAAGTATGCAGTTGTCGCTTTCTCAGAAGGACGGAGAAGCCAGCAACGAACTTTACGACAACAAGCGGTTTTACAACCAAGCATTTCTACATCACACACTCACTTGAGACCTGGAAGAGGTTCACGTTTCTTCCACTCAGGTAGAGTGTTGTTAATTTAAAAGAATTATTTTAAAAACAGTCGTTTCGGAAGCCAGAGGGAAACCGACAGACGATGGGGGACGCTTGAGTCAAAACCTAAACAGGCATGGTGATTAGAACAGAAGTATCACTGGCTTTAATTACGCCTTTTAACAGAGCTCTTAATGGGGTGAAATGGGAAGGAAGATCCATTTTAGTATTGCCGAATGGAACACCAAGAATTTTTGGCAATAGAATGTAAGCAGGCGAAGTGTTCAAAAATACCAACGGACTGAAGCAAGCCGCGTGTGAATATAATTCAAAGGTACTTTTCATCTTAGTTTATTTCCCATGTCCTTGACTTTAAGACGTAGTTAAACGAAAAATATTGAGCTCAGAGCGCTGATTGTGATCGAAAACAATGTATTTATTCACAGGAAATCGGTGACCAAATATATATTCAATATTGTGCTTCGCGAATTACATGTAAATAAACAGAATACTGAACAAGAGGAATGTGCTTGTATTTTCTTGAGTGATGAATTATAATGCTGTTACTGAAAGAATTTTTATGAGCTACATTTCATTTCATAGAGCAAAAGATGTACTTTAACTTATTACCGCAGTTTAAGCTTGAATAAAAGCTATTTCTGGTACAATTCATGGAATCAGTTCCAACTAGTGTGGATAAATTACTCCGATTCAAGTTGTAGAATTTATGATCAACCTCTGCTTCATTGACCGTTTGAAATTCCCTACATTGTACTTAATATACGATTTTTGCAGACGG
This sequence comes from Pavona decussata, assembly GCF_977016875.1. Lineage (NCBI taxonomy): Eukaryota > Metazoa > Cnidaria > Anthozoa > Scleractinia > Agariciidae > Pavona > Pavona decussata. The sequence goes on from NW_028145711.1 coordinate 704,130, forward strand.
CATGAAACTGCGCCAAATCTCTCGCATTTCGCTTGCTTCAAATCGCACCCGCTTGAAAATCTCTGATCGGCTCTTGCGAGTAAAATAATTGAACGAGTGTACCCCGACTGGGGAGAAGTTTGTCGTGTGCTGTCACGTGACCAGCTTCACCCAGGGTCTCTCTCTCTCTCTCGCTGGGGCGGGAAGAAGAGAGACCCTGGGAACGAGGTTGACACAGTGGTCGATCAACGAACAAGCCTGATTATCACAGGCACAACTCTTACGCACATAGCCGCGGACGCTCAGGAAACCAACATTACAGGAAGCCTTTTTTAGGCTCGTGGAAAAACGACCACAAACATCCTCCGAACTTCAAGAGGAAGAAGGAGGGGAAGTCAAAATGAATCAGACTGCTAACAACGTTGAGGTAAGAAATGTGTCAGAGCAATCTATTACAATTACAGGTGGAAGACTGAAACAATTTACCTCTCAGTGGCAATGCATAACCTCAGATCCTTTCATACTTAATAGTGTGAAAAACTATAAAATTGAGTTTGAAAATGGAGAGCCAATGCAGTTTATGCCACCAAAAGAAATAAATTTTACAAAACCAGAGCAGGAGGTCATTGACAATGAAATTGATAAACTGCTGACCAAAGGTGTGATTTCAGAAACCACACATTGCCCTGGTGAATATATTTCTACTATATTCATACGCCCTAAGAAAGATGGAGGGTTTAGATTAATTCTAAATTTGAAGAATTTGAATGAACATGTGGAGTATCAACATTTTAAGATGGATACCTTACAATCGGCAATAAGGCTTATGACTCCAAACTGTTATATGGCCTCAGTAGACCTGCGTGACGCATACTACTCAGTGCCAATTCACAAAGATGATCAAAAATATCTGAGGTTTTGCTGGAAAGGTAGATTGTTTCAGTTTACATGTCTACCAAATGGTCTGGCTTGTGCACCCCGACTCTTCACAAAAATCCTTAAGCCAGTGTATGCTACGCTGCGCCAGAAGGGTCACCTAAATGTAGGCTATATTGATGACTCTTATTTACAAGGGGAGAGTGTGGAGGACTGCCAAGCCAATATTAATGATACCTGTGACTTATTTTCAACATTGGGTTTTATCCTACATCCTGATAAGTCGGTCCTACAGCCAGTTCAAGTCCTTACATTTCTGGGATTTGTCTTGGATTCAGTTAATATGACTGTCTCCTTAACACAGGAAAAAATCCAGCGAATAAGGGAAAGATGCAAGAAAATGCTGGAGCTTGTTGAGCTCCCAATCCAGGAACTAGCTAGCTTTATAGGGCTTTTAGTGTCAAGTTTTCCTGGGATCTTATATGGACCACTGTATTATAGACAACTTGAGAGGGATAAAACTACAGCCTTAAGACAAAACTATGGCAATTATAATGCTCAAATGAGATTATCCCAAGAAAGCTTTTCAGAGATAAAGTGGTGGTATGATAACATACAGACCAATAACTACCCCATATTATTGCCTAATTCAAAGGTTGATGTAATAATTTACACCGATGCATCAACTAAAGGATGGGGAGCTGTCAAAGAGACAGAGAAAATAGGAGGTAGATGGTCAGAGGAAGAAGCAAAATATCACATTAATTGTCTGGAGCTGTTAGCTGCAAATTTTGGACTTAAGGCATTTTGCAAAAATGAGCAAGGCATTCATGTTAAGATTTACTCTGATAACTCTACAACTGTGAACTATATTAATGCTATGGGAGGTGTACATTCTAGGGAATGTCACACTATTGCTAAAGATATTTGGCAGTGGTGCATAGAAAAACAAATATGGTTAACAGCTGCTCATATCCCAGGGAGAAAAAATGTTGAGGCAGATCGGGAATCACGCATTTTCTCAGACAACAAGGAATGGATGATAAGATCTGATATTTTCCAACAGATCACAGATATCTGGGGGGAGCCCTCCATAGATCTCTTTGCATCCAGACTAAATCATCAGGTTCCATGCTATGTATCTTGGAAACCTGACCCAGGGGCAGCCTTTATTGATGCATTTTCTGTAACATGGGATAAACACTTGTTCTATGCTTTCCCTCCTTTCAGTTTAATTGCAAGATGCCTACAGAAAATACAAACCGATTGTGCAGAGGGATTGATGATAGTTCCAATGTGGCCAACCCAGAGTTGGTATCCCAAACTTCTTTGCATGTTAGTGGCTGTTCCAAGAGTGTTACCACAACAACGAACTGCCTTACAAATGCCGGGGATGCCACAAGAAGTCCACCCCCTATTCAGGAAAATGGTTCTGATTGCATGCAGATTGTCCGGCAGTCCTATGAGACACAAGGAATTTCTCAAAAGGCAACCTCCATCATCTTACAGTCCTGGAGGAAAGGAACTACAAAGCAGTATTCATGTTACATCAAAAGATGGACTACATATTGTCATAAAAAACAGATTGATCCAGTTTCTGCCACTGTCCCACAGGCACTAGATTTTTTAGTGGAGCTATTTGAGTCAGGCATCGGTTACAGTGGTATTAACACTGCAAGGTCTGCTCTATCCAGTGTCTTAAAGCCTGTGGACGGGATGACTTTTGGAGCACAAGAGAGTGTTAAGAGGTTCTTAAAAGGAGTTTACGAAGCAAGACCCTCCAACCCAAGATATACTGAGACATGGGATGTGAGCAAGGTTCTGAACTATCTTAAGACAATCTCTATTACAGACTGCTCACTAAAGGATCTGACTTTAAAATTAGTCACTTTAATGTCATTAGTATCAGCTCAACGGGGGCAGACAATTCACTACTTGTCTTTGGAGGACATGGTTGTTTCAGAAACTTCTGTGACTTTTATTATCTCCAGGCCTATTAAACAGTCTAAGCCAGGGTCGAAACCCACTGTTGTTAAGTTTGTAGCTTACCCGGACAACCCTAACATTTGTGTTGTCACTACCTTGAAGGCATATCTTAATCGTACCTCTCCTTTACGTGGACGTGCACAACAATTGTTTATTAGTCATTACAAGCCATTTAAACCAGTTTCCCGGGACACCATCAGTAGATGGGTCAAAGCTGTAATGCAAAAGTCAGGAATTGATGTAAACCTTTTCAAGCCCCACAGTACTAGGGCTGCCGCAACATCTAAGGCTTTGTTGAAATCTGTACCATTAGAGCACATCTTATCAGTCGCAGGATGGAGCTCATCTGACACTTTTGCAAAGTTTTATAGCAAGCCTGTTATCAACACAGATAGCTTTTCTAACGTTTTGTTACAAGAGTAAAGTTAATAAACTGTTTTGACCAATATGACTTGCTTGGTTGGTCATTACTCTGTTCATGTGTGCAGTGGGCTTTGAAGTCTCACGTGAGCCCTCAGTGCGGTGACGGAATAGAATTGGAAAATTAAACGAGACTTACCTGTAAGTTGAAGTTTGATTGAAATTCTATCCGTCACCAAGCACTGAGGGATTACGTGCCCTCCCTTTTAAGGCCCTCCCATTTTGCTGGTCAGGGTTTTCTTTCCCCTGCACACATGGCAAGTGCTTTAAAAACTGAGTTCGCGCAGGCGCAATGCTATCTCACGTAATCCCTCAGTGCTTGGTGACGGATAGAATTTCAATCAAACTTCAACTTACAGGTAAGTCTCGTTTAATTTTCCAATTTTACCACCCTCAGTTACGACTGTTTCCTCATCCCTACTATCTCCCCCTGGGTATCCGAGGATACCTCGTCCCCAGGGTCTTCGCGATACTCAAAATGGCGATCCGGGTGAATGAAAACTTTAAACTACAAAAGCCGTGAATGAAGATCCTGGTTGCTTGTACGTTGGATCTCACAGGAGATCTAATCAGCCAAAACGACCTTCTCTTAGGAGTGGATGTCAACAGAAACGATAACTCCTCGAAACCGCTTCCAGTCGACTTGAAAAACGGACAAGGAACAAAGAATACAACAACGAGTCAAGGTACAGTCAATTTTATTGAGAAATCGTTCAAATTTCTACGGTTTTAAACAAAGCCGTTGGTTTCCCATATAAACCTAAATAAATTCAAATGTAACACAATACGCCCGGTACTGATCGCTACCAGTCACGTTTATTTCGTAACATGAGTTTGGGCCGCCTCTGTTTCAACTAAATGTAACACCTTTCCAATCCGAAGTCCAGTCCACTATGATGTCGTCCACGATTTTTCCACCCGGCTAGGTAACCGCCCCGTTGGTATGAGCGTCACGCTGATGATTTGTTGTGCGATTTTCTGTTGTTGTCGTGGTTTGTGCTTGGTTTGTTGATTGATTGAGCGGCAAGATTTCTTCATTTGCAGGTAAGAAAACGGTTTATTTACTTTTAGCTATAGCAGAGATCGTTCGGTGAGAGCATTCATCCATTGAGGCAAGCAAAGGTAGATTTTAACCAACACGTTTAGATATTCGAGAGAGTAGGTCAAGCATTCTGCGGGATACAGTCGAGTTTTTGTATCGGAATCTAAACTTTAACGAAGTAGACATGGTTATAATTTGGGTAAAATTTTACTTTTGGGATATTCACTACCCGCAAACTATAAGCAACTGACGGCCAAACTACCCATTTACGAATGAGCCGGTTTGTTTGGCTGGTTCGCTGGGCAAAACAACTCGACAACTGTACTATAAATGATGGTAGAACATTCGGTGAGTGAAAAACTAAGACTGTGGACTTCAGACTCCAGACTACAGCCCCGGAGTAAAATACAGACTGCATGCCAAGGGTAAAATGCAAAGAAAAGATAGTACAGCAGGGTAAAATTTAAACTTTCGCGAAACTGTTGTCAACCATTAGAAGCAAACACCTGAGATTTCTCCAAGATTTGAAATCGTCACCATACATGTAACATCAATTTTAGTAATTATAACGTCATGTGCCTTTAATCTCCGCGTCTTCTTCTGGTTTGCTTATTTGCTTACAAATCCATTCATTTCAACTGAGTGTTGATGCATGCATTAAACACACTTTCATGTTAACTACTCAGTCCCAGGTGTACACCTCCCAATTATTATAAAAGCATAAGCAAAAGGAGGAAAATATTAAGCTCCTTCAACACAAACCAGTTATGACAGTTCTAGAGTGGAGTGTAACCATGACAAAAGCACAGCCTTAAGCTAAGCACACTTAAGCCTTCAATTATTTTTCTTGCATAGCTATCTAAGAAGCTACAACTTAGAAGATCAACATTCAAATTTTTGTGATAAGAAAAACAACATTTTGGGACAGCAAGAAGTGGTCACAACAAAAGAACTGGAAGCTAAATTTTTTACTCTGTTATAACAATGATTCAGATCCTATCCTTACAATCCATTTTATTCTGCACTGAAAGGAGGTTATAATGGCTCATTGGTTCCAACCTCATTGGGTTAGAACAGTCAGCTTAGTCTGTATTTCACCCATGGTCAGCAATCTTTTCACTGAATTTTGCCTTTGTTCTGTAGTCTACTGTCTTTATTTACACTAGCTGACAGAACACAATTTTTTTAATTTAAGGTAACTCAGTGATGAACCAGTGTTTACTCTTGCTGTTATTCAGCCATTGTATGTAAGTTTTATATGTTGTACACCTGTATATCCTCTTTTTTTGATATTTTGGCTTATGTTTACCAGTGAATTGTCAACCCCCTTCATAAAGTTTATTATTATTATTATAGTTCTAATCAATAATGATTTTAAATGACATTTTAAATGAAAATTAGTGATAATAAAAACAAACAGCATTTTGGAAGCTTCATGATGCCATTGTCAAATAAGGGTATAGAATGGTTCCTTAAAATTATCTAATGCTTGCAAAATTTTGCTTTTGCCTTTGCTCAATTTGTTGCAAAATTTAATTCAGTGCTCGCTTGCTTGTGCTCGCAAAATCTTTGCAATTCCTTGCATGTTCGGATTCTAATTAAATATTGCTTGTAATAAGGTAAATCATGTGAAGTTCAGTTGAAAGCACATCACAAAAACATAATTTAAGAAGTAAAAGTGGTGTGTATTGTGGAGGTGTCACTCAGAGTACTAGGCGCATTCTAATAAGATTACATTTGTGAAATTAAAAAAATAAGAATTTGCTGCTGACGGAAAGTTTACAGTGCTTGCTGCTCACAAGTTGTTTTTTCAAAAATGATCGAAGCTCGCAAGACAAATTTGATCACTGCTTGTGCTCGCAATAAAAACCACAGTGCTTGCTTGCTTGTGAATGCTTGCAAAGACCATTCGATACGACAAAACCATAAGTTAACTAATGTTATTGTCAGGATGAAGATAAGAAACCTTTATTTTAACAGGGGAACTCCTTCAGTTTTTGTACAAGATAAAAACTGCTACCATAGAGGCCAAAATTATATATTAAACTAAATTGGGTGGAACTAATTATGATAATTAAGTACAATAAAAATAGCTGTAAAATGTCATATAAAGTAAAAACCAAAGATGGAAAAGTGGTGTGCATTGTGGAGGTGTCACTCACTCCACTAGGTTCGTTTTAATAAGAAAATACAAAGTGTGAAATTAAAAAATAAGAATTTGCAGCTTACAAGGTGTTTTTTTGAAAAATGCTTGATGCTCGCAAGACAAATATTGTCGCTGCTTGTGCTTGCAATAAAAACCACAGTGCTTGCTTGCTTTTGAATGCTAGCAAAGACCATTCGATGCCCCTTCAAATTATTTCAAATGTGACGAGCCAATGGCATCATGAAGATGTTATAGTGTTGTTTGTTTTTATTACTGCTGATTTTATTTTAAAATTATTTTTATAATTACTGTTACCAAAATGGTGAACTTTATGCATTATAATGTACCTCTAATGTCAAGCTAACTGAAGTGCATAATACGTACTTCATCCAATTGGTCAAATTTGTCTAGAGTCATCTCTGCCTTGGTGAGGTGTCTGCATTAAGTTACAAATGTGAACTTCACTGAGACAAGACAACGAGAAGGTGTCTGCCTTACAGTTGAATTGATTAATTGAATTGATTTGAATGTTTGTTTAGCCATCAAAACATGTTTCTTTTTATAAACAAGCTGAATTGTATGTTTTGTGATTGAAACTCAGCAGACATGCAATTGAAACCAAATTTGCGATTGATTTTTATTTTCCTTCGGATTATCAAACTTTGATTAAGTTCAATGGAATGATTGTTCCAGATGTAACGTTACGTTATGGTTGAAAAGGCGCATGGGATGGAATCTGGAGTTTGGCAGGTGCAAGATTTATTTAATTTGACATTTGTATAGCCTCTGATGCAGTCGTTTTTAGGGGAGTCATATTACCCTCTTGCAAACATGTGCCTGCTTTCTGGAAGCTTACATTCTTTTTCCTTTGTGTACCTTGGACAAATCAAATCTCCTGTTAGGTAGATTTCCAGACTTCTTGTGGAAAATTTATTTCTAATCGATTAATGCTCTGTAAACACATGCCAAATCTGTGGCTGAAACTTTGAAGAAACATGGTTGATGTTTTGTCTGAGACACATTAGCTCGGATTAACTCTCTCACCTGTTAGAGTGGTTTGTATTTTAGGAAAAGTGGCACAGATAGTGCTTCCTTGATCGAGAAATGGTGGCTGAAAACCTCAGCTTTTATCCGTAACAGCTGAGCATCAGAGCTCATTTGCTGTATCAAATGTAACAAGGGAGTGAAGGGACTATTGCAATAATATTTTGAAAAGGCTTAGAAATTGTGGGGTATTGAAGAATTTGAAATTGGCATTAGAGATCAAATCTTCACACGTGCCATAACAGTGAATTGCGTTTCAATAATGAAACTGGTCAAGTTAGCTTGATGAATAAGGCAGCCTTTAATGGGTCATTTCAAATGTTTTGAGTAGACTTTCTTTACCAAGGGAACATTGCTCGTTTAACAAAGCTTATTTATCCTTATGTTTGTTACTTGGTCTAAGATTTACTTCTGTCTTTGAGCAAGCTTGAATGACACGTGGTAATGATTTTCTTTTCTGTCACCGGAGAAGAGAAATTATGTCCAAACTACTAGCTGACACCATCGTACACTAAAATTCAAACCGTTTCATTTTTCTGAAGACTTGAAATGTCTTGCTTCAAAGAAAAGACTTTTTTTAAGCAAGACACTTCAAGTCTTCAGAAAAATGAAATGGTTTAAGTGTTTCTGTGTTTTAGAAAGTCTTTGTTCAGGATTGATGATAAGCATAAACATGTGGGAGTTTGTTTCTTAATGAACCTTTGCAGGGTTTTTCTAAAGCCAAAAAACTAGTTATGCAAAACTATAAAAACCTATCTCTTCAGCAAACTAGAGGATGTTCCTATCCATTGAAAGTTTACATTGAAATTTCACATAAAAACACAAGCTGGCACTGTAGTGGACTCTCACACTAACCTACATGAACTTACATTAAATTTTTGTTTTGCATTGTTTGTAAATTAGATTCCAATTTTTCCACAGTGTCTCTTGACTGGGTTGTGGAAAGTATTTCTTTTAACTCAACCTTTGTTTAAGGTATTTTGTGAAAACAAATTTGTAAACAGTTGAATCCCCAGTAACTGTTGTGTCTTTTGCTAGATAGTGAAAATCAATTATCTAGACTTTGGTAGGCAAAATGGTGATGAGATGGCAAAGGAATGCTGATCTCCAGTAAGAGGGCATTTGTGGGGGGGGGGGGGGGGGGGAGGGGGGTAATTTTTACTTTCCTAGTACTAAAAGCAAACTCATAATAGCCAACCTTTGTAAGCTGCAGCTGTGTTTTTGAAAGTGCCTCACTTGACTTTGTTTGTTTGTGCTGTGCCAGTTTAAATTTCCCCTTCTTTTGTTTATACAAGTCTACAGACTTAAGAATGCATGTATGCCATTAGACTGAATGAACAGGAAATTATGTTCCTGGGTCTAGGCCTAATTGCTCTAAGTGAGAGCTGCGTGTTTATTATAGAGACAGGTAAACTTTTTTGAAAATCTGTCATTATCTCTAATTAATGGGCTATTGGTGGATGAAAATGCTTCATGAATGAACATTTCTTGAGCAAAATCTCTGTGATTTGGGGCAGGTGTTTTCTTTGGTTCGTTTCTTCTTTCCTCTGCTCCAGACACTAACAAGAGAGCGTTGTAACTGAGGGTGATTCGAAGTGTGTGAAATAAGTTATAAACCATAGCATTTATTCCAATGTTTGTACTTGCTTACACACATAAAGGAAAATCTTGAAATACTGTTATCTGGCATTGAGTTGCTCAATTGTGTTCAATCAAATTTCAAAAACAATGGGAAAGCAGCAAAACTGCCCAAGGTCAAACTAGATTTTGCACGCCGTAGTTTTAATTTTTAGGTGCCTCGACATTTAATTCTTTACCTTTAAGAAGAGAAGCATTAATTCTAGATTTTTATTCAGGAAAGCCCTGGACGATTTTTATCTGTAAATTTTTACTGTAGTTCTAAATTAGTGCATGTTTTGCTTTTACATATCAGTTCTTAATTATTCTTATTTGTAAGTTTTTAATTCTTAGTCATCAGGACCCAGTTGATAACAGTATTCTATACTGAAGGGTTATCCTGGATAAATATTCGATTATTATTATTATTATTATTATTATTATTATTATTATTATTATTATTATTATTATTAAAACCCACAGAAGTTTGCTTTGAAGGGTTTGATTTGTCATAGAAGGCCAGAAATAAATTATGGCACAGATTATGGTAAGGCAGCCTTGCATACCCCAGCACAGATTGGCTTGCTTGTGCTAATTTCAAGTCGATTATCACAACTGTGAAAAGCTTTGTCATCAGCCTTCATGTGTCTTGATTCTAAATTACAGTAGTAATCTGTTTGATATGTTACACTGTCGACAGTAGAATCTGAGGGATTTGACTGCAACACAGAGGCAAACCAAAAGCTGTGTTTAAAGGAGCTGAGCAATGTTTTTATGCTGGCCTATGTTTTCATCCATCATTGTCCTCAAACCTTTTATCTCTGGGTTCTAACCATTGGCAAGGTAAATGTGCATGTAAACGTCAAGGGTGCTTCCTCAGGGGGACTCCTTAGATAAAGTACTGATGGGGAGAAACAAACTCAGTTTACATGTAAAATTATTGATTGTGGACTTCTACAGGAGAGAAATGTTTAGGTGATGGGGTGACTTTCTGGGCATTTGGACTTTTTTTGTGGGTCCTTTTTTACCTAGTAGGAGTTTTTGGGTCCACTAACTTCTCTGACAAACGCCACTCAACCGTTGCCTACAACTACCTACACCACACAAACGAATTATTGACAGCATCAACGTAACGGACAAGCAATAGACCTTTGACTAACAATACCCCTACGGTCTTTTGATTAACAAAAAGACGGATCGAAACGCACCAATCACTTTCTCAGTCTTCACAGCCAATGACATGACGGCTTACTGACAAACGACCAATAACATCTCGAGTTCGTAGACCAATCAGGTCAACAACCAGAGACTTATATACCACCAACTGACGTTCCACAATTCACTAGACTCTGAAGATAACTTCTGCAAAGGTTGTCGAAACGTCACTCAAAGTCACGCTAAACAGTCATTCTCAGGACTACACTCACTCAGATGATCATAATGTACGTTCTTATGAAATAACTGCTGGGTTCAAACCATAAACAGTTTTATATACAGTGTGTTAATGATGATAATGATGATGACTATGGCTAATTTCTTGCATTCAAGGATTAGGGGAAGGAAACAGGGAACCTCCAGTATGTTAATAAGCTTATAAGAATGGTCTAGACTGCAGTTGATGTTATACTTCGGTTTGTTTGAAAGAGATGCATTATTATGGACTGACCCCTCACATCTGAAGTAGTATGCATTTACATGCATGTCACTTTACCGCCTAAATTCAGTGAATGAGTCACGTAACAGCAAAAGTGCTAATTGTGAGATAATCAAGAAATAAATTGTATAGCTATTTGTAAAACTGAGGCCTAGAGACGGCAGAGCCAATCAACCTCATTTACAATATATATATATATATATATATATATATATATATATATATATATATATATATATATATATATATATATATATATATATATATATGTACATACATAATACAGCATGCATGGTGCATACTAATTTGATAAAGCAGATGTTGTGGAACGTAGTCCGTTTATAAGAGGTTTAAAAACTTTAACGTATCATAGGATGTTTGTCGCTTTGAGGACAAAAGAAAAAGTTTCCAACGTTTCTGAACAGTTGACATTAGAGATATTTAGCTTCGCGTTTACGGCTAACGCCAAACGGGAAACGTCAAGCCGTTGTTTGTTCTAAAATGCATAACCTTGTGTTTCTCGTACTCACTTCTCTCTTTTTCGTGTCTGCTCGATAGCTGTCGCCGACTGGGTGGAGATAAGCTTCAACCAAAAAAGCTTCATTGTTTTTCATCAAAGAGAAAATTTCAGCCTGGCGTTTGCCGTTTGCCGTAAACGCGATGCTAAATCTCTCTATTGTAGTAGTTGAGCGACGCACAGGGGACCCAAGGTGATAACTGCAGTATTTAATGAGAAACATGTAGTATTTGTGCATGAACGCGCGTTGTAAAATACCAAAAAAATGGCACTAACATGACCAAACAACCAAATCAAATGAAAGTAAGTTACTGCGTTTTAGCTTTGTAAAGACTTTCAAATGCAAAGCCATGTTTACTTTTTTGGAAAAATGCTGACGCCATGATTCCTTTTGTTTAGCTTGTCGGCAGTATTCAGGTGTTTTTAATTGCCTTTCAGGTAGCAAACAGCACTAAATAACGATGCCAAGGTGTTTTAGTATAGCAGGAAATCTAAGGACACATGAAAGAGTTCATACTGGAGAGAAGCCATTCCAATGCAAACAGTGTGGCAAGTGGTTTTGTCGAGCAGGAACTTTAAGGACACACGAGAGAGTTCATACTGGAGAGAAGCCATATGAATGTAAACAGTGCGGCAGGTGTTTTAGTATAGCAGGAAATCTAAGGACACATGAAAGGGTTCATACTGGAGAGAAGCCATTCCAATGCAAACAGTGTGGCAAGTGGTTTCGTCGAGCAGGATCTTTAAGGACACATGAGAGAGTTCATACTGGAGACAAGCCATATGAATGTAAACAGTGTGGCAAGTGTTTTAGTGTAGCAGTAACTCTAAGGAGACACGAAAGAGGTCATACTGGAGAGAAGCCTTATGAATGCAAACAGTGCGGCAAGTGTTTTAGTGAAGCAGGAAATCTTAGGCAGCATGAAAGAATTCATACTGGAGACAAGCCATATGAATGCAAACAGTGTGGCAAATGTTTTAGGTTAGCAGGAAATCTAAGGACACATGAAAGAGTTCATACTGGGGAGAAGCCTTATGAATGCACGCAGTGTGGCAAGTGTTTTAGTGTAAGAGGAGCCTTAAGAAGACATGAAAGAGTTCACACTGGAGAGAAGGCCTATGAATGCATGCAGTGCAACAGGTTTTTTCGCTACTTGAGAAGTTTAAGAAAACACGAGAGGTCACACAACGATTCTACGGTTTGTAACCAAGATAACACGTGCACACGAACTAACGTTTTGATAAAAGTCCACTCTGGTCATGATGAAAAACACATCTGCTGGATTTGTCAAGAGGAGTTGACAAGTGCGGCACTACTTCTTGGCCACTATGAAAATCATATGATAAATGATTAACTTTACTTTTAGGTTACTCTAATATCTTTTATTGTAGAACGAATGCGGCTTGTGAAATTTAAATGAGTAGAAACCACGAAAATATGAAGATTATACCCCAGTGCAGTTATACCCCACTAAATTGGCACCTATTTAATGCCAATCAAACCCCAATAACAAGAAGCAAAAGAAGAGTGGGGCTCAATGTCCCCCTTCATTTGTACTACCGACTGTAGTGTATTGCAAAGAGTGCCAAGTGTATTGTAAATATAGGCGTTAAAATAGGTGTTAGGATCGGTGTGGCATGTCAACCTTCCAATTAGTTATGTAAATATTGCCCTAGGTATTGATAGGGGCGACCTACATAATTGGAGTGTGAGTTAAGTTGGAATGTGTGAGACCTCCCTGCATCGCAGAGGTCATGGGTTCAAATCCCGTTCAAGGCTGAATTTTTTTTCAGGCTTTCTTTTTGCAACTGTTTTAGTTGCGTACTAACTTCGAGGATGTTTCTTCTATTTGATCTGTCATCCGGAGTTCAAATATATGTTTCATATATTTACATTCATTTATTACTAAATGATTAGAGGAAAGGACGACCGAAGAGCTGAATCAATGTCTAACATTGTCTAATTGTCTAATTCCTAAATCACGGGTTAAAGCCTGGTTTTTACCAGGATATAAGCAGAAGCACATACGCCGCCTGAGCAAGTAAGAACACCTGCTACATTTGCATAAGCATAACCACAAGAAGAACGGACAGGTTCGTTGTTCTTGTGCTGATCCTTATGCATTTACCATGAGATTTTTTTTTTGGAAGCCAGCAAAGGAAACCGGGAAGTTTCAATCAGAAGATCGGTAAGGTATGCACAATACGCGAATTTTGCGATCTAGCAAAGCGAGCTTTAATAAGTTCTTTCCCGTGTGAGTAATACGTATCAATAAAAAGATAAAGTGTTTTTCATTGAGTATCTTTGTTTCTAGCATATACGGCAATAGACAATTTATGTTAACATATATTGTACAGGACATTTCACCCTTTACGCCGCCATTCACTGAGCGCCGGATCCTTCCCAGTCAGTGATTTGAATGACTATTTTAGATTGTGTGATTATATGTTTTCGCATGACCAAGTTTGCAAAGATTAAATTTCTACTCTAGAACATAGCGCTGGCGTCGGAAGAAATACATGCTAAAGTAATTTCAGGCTGGAGGGTGGGAATTTCAGGCTGGTGGGATTTGGGGGAGAGTCATTTGGAAATTGTATGCCGCCCCCAGCCACCCGAACTTTTCTTGCATGGCCCTCCTTATCAAGAATACTTTTTGGCATGAACCCTCCCCCCCTACGAAAATAAAACCACCACTGCCACCAAAAATGTTACACTTTGTATTTTGACCATCGTTTAACATATCAAATAATACACTTTTCTTTTATAATATTGCTATATTGTCTTCATTTTAACTGTTGCATCTGACGTCAAATCATTACAATTTCGTTATGATTATAACGCATTCTTGAAAAGTACTTGCTCTAGGATATTAACAAAATGTACATAAGGCTATTTTTGGGCAACCTAATTTCAACTCAAAAGAAAGGACAGTCAATTTCAGCTCGTCTAGTTATTGCTCGTCGTGAACGTGTTGCTTAAACTGATGTTTGTTGACTTCAACCTTATAGCACAATGAAAACATAAATCCATGCTCCCATTTAACCCTCTTCTGAGATGTTGTTACCATTCTGATAAACCTGTTTTTAATAACTAAACACGTCTTTCTGGGGTGAGTTGGGAATTAATAGTATGACTGAATGCAATCCCAGTTCAGGAGTCAAAAACGACAATTCATGAAAATATTTGAAAAAAAAAACTGTTACTGTTGAGGCGATGTTACTTTTAAAATTTGCTTATACATTCAACTCTCGCCTTGCGGACACCTCGCTATTACGGACACTCCGATAATACGGACAGCAGCTAAATCCCATGCAAGATAGAGTGCAGAAGTTTAACTGAAATAAATTCTCGCTATTACGGACTCTCGCTATTAAGGACAATAACTTGCGGCCCCGAGGGTGTCCGCAATAAAGGGAGATGACTGTATTTCTTTTGTCATGTAAACTTTGCTGAGAATTATTTTGGAAATGATTTAGCATATAGTGCTATGTTTATATTTCGTGAATAAACCAGAAGAATTTTTCATTAGTTGTATGGACTTTTTTCCAAATTTAAGCTTTATTTTCTCTGATAAATGCGTGTTTACCCCTAATTTTACTCTTTTCCATATAAAGAGATTGAACACGCGTAGTTTACAAATTCCTATTAAATACAAAATTATGGGGCGAAAAATATTGACAATTCAATATCATAAGCCCACTTCGCTGGAAAGATTACAATCTGATAAGGCGAGGGTTTGCCTTCAGTAGAAGTAATAATAATAATAATAATAATAATAATAATAATAATAATAATAATAATAATAATAATAATAATAATAATAATAATAATAATAATAATAATAATAATAATAATAATCATAATAATAATAATAATGATTTTTAAGGAGAAAGCGCCCGTCACGTAAAAACGTGGTTTCCAGGGAGGTCCTCCATTAAAGTTAAATATTAAAATCCAGAAAAAAAAAAAACGCACTAGCCCAAAAACTATTTACAAATGATTATCTATGAACAGAAAATCTACGTTAGATTCATCCGGGATTTATGAGAAAAAACGTTACTGCCAGCACCGACAAACACTTAATAAGACCATTGAAACACTGAAAGGGAAGGTGAGGTATATGATGTAAGACGCACTCAAACAACCACTCAACTCCATAAAACTTTGATTCGTTTACACCGTTATGGCAGTTTTATTGAGAACTTTGTTGTTTCTCTTTTATTGACGTTTTATTCAACAAGTATCTGTTCTAAACCTATTCCAGATGAGTAAAAAATGCAGCCAGACACCAGTTGAATGGTCGCATTTCAATGACGATAGTCTTCAATTTTCTTTTGTCGTATTTGATTTAACAAAGACCAAGCAAAAACTCAATGCTAAAAGGCAGAGTTTTGGATTGTACGTTGGTAACTATTTCTTGATTTAATTTGAAAAAGCTAAATCATTAAGTGAGTAATTGCAAGCATTTTCATCATGAAATTTCATTTTCTAAGTGATGTAAAGACAACTTCCACAACCAGTTGTGCCAAGAATTTTGTAAAGAGAACAAAAGTTACTTAAATCATCTCAAACATTTTAATCTTATCTGATTTCCATCCACCTCGGTACAGCAGACGAAGCCCTCGCCTGAACAGACTGGGTGAGTAACCTTTCCAGCGAAAGGGGCTGACGATATTGAATTGTCAATATTTTTCGTTCCATATTGTTGTGTTTAACAGAAATTGTAAACTACGAAAATTCAAAACGCGCGTTCAATCTCTTTATGACGTCATAGTAATTAGGTTTCACTTGCGCGCACATAACAGCGCAATCAGTTCTTTCTGCGCATGTACAGAGAATTGAGAGGTCAGAGAATCGATCGAAGGCTATGGGTCGATAACATTGTCAGACTCTGTGCTTACGAGGTCAGGAAGATTTCCTTTCTGAAACAGGTGCCTCCTAAAACAAAGAAATTTTGGCAGTTTATGACAATCTCGTGCCTCAAGTCAAGGGGAAAGAAGACTCTGGGTACGAGATTGCAGTTTATGAGGTGAAAAGCAGATCTTAGAAAGAGCTATTGAAATTGAAAAAGAAAATGTTACAAAGCAGTTTCAGAGCTATTAGGGAACAATAACATTAAAAAGCTTCAAAATACGTCACAGTATATGGATTTTTTTCCACATTTAATCTTTATTTTCTCTGATAAATGCGTGGTTACCCGTAATTTGACTTTTTTCCTGCATCGTCAACTATTCTGGCACGCGCAGAATGTAATGGCGCTTCGTGTGAAGAAGCCGATAAGTGCCGGGTTCTGGGATCCTTTCCTGGTAATCAACACGAAAACTCAGCAAATTTTAAATACTACCAAAATATTACACCTTTGATTTCAACTTACACTTTTCCAATCCAAGTCCAGTCCACCGCTAAGTTTCGAATATTATTTTTCACTTTGTTTCATGGATTCATTGTGATTGCTATCCTAATAAGAACCTCCTGGGATTAGCGCAAGCTATTATAGGAGTATAATAAACTAACTAAGAATTTCTCTAATAACAGAGATGTTTTGGCGAGTTTATGACAATCTCGTTAGGTTGAATTAGTGGGTTGAGAAAAGATAACATCGGCCTAAGGGAGGTGACGTCATCAGGTTATTCTTCGGAGCAGCCACGAACCGAGATCCGATTATACCGGAAATTGACCTGCATTCACTCTCTTTCAGTAGTAATGGCGGACGACGTCGGGGAAATAAAGACTTCGAACGTTTGTTAGGATTCGTTATGGTAGAATACAGAGTTCTTTCCACTTTCGTTTCTCGGCGTCTGAACACTGACCTCAAGGATTTTACGTTCGATTTGTGGAAGAAACGTGGAACTATGAAAACAGTCAAGATTTGCTCAGGTAACATCGACGTACGGGAGGTTAACATCGACCTAAAGGAGGTTAACATCGGTCTACGGGAGGTTAACATCGACCTAAGGGAGGTACGTTTTATAGCACCACGTTTGTATCGTATGTATTATACTGGCACGATCGTACACATGGAAAGCTTATTTGCAAGCATTAAAACTTACAATCTTGCAGGAGCTTTTCTAATCATTGACCCGAGTGTCATTTCATTAATTTTATTACCAACTCATAACATCCACCTACAGGAGGTTAACATCTACCTAAGGGAGGTACAGTGGCTTACAGTGTATATTTTATAACTTATGTATCATAAAAGTCAATTCATAGGCATAGAAGCTTACTCTCTAGCAGGGAAACTTGGGATCATAAGGAGCTTTTCTATCATTGACTTGAATTTCATAAATATTTTCATTTTTACCAACTCATAACATCCGCCTATAGGAGGTAAACATCTACCTAAGGGAGGTTATGGTATTATAATAAGGAAGGATGGACTTGAAGAAAGCTTACGAATCTTAAGGGGCTTTTGCATTTCGTGTACATGCCGTTTTAGAATAAATTTATTGATAAAGAATTATTATTATTATTATTATTATTATTATTATTATTATTTAAAAAGCCTTTTAATCTCACTAGAATGAGATTAATGAGAGTTTTCTCATTTTTTTATTTACACTCATAACATGGAATATATTATTATCAATATTATTTTTTGGCAACACACTGACCTATGCTGGGCCATTTATATTCATCTAATGAAACAATTTTACGGCCATAAAGATTTGCTGTGAGAGGTGTTATGGGTTTAAATAGAAAAAATGCAGGTGCATTAAAATAGCATAATAGCTGTTATGATGATTAAAGGCAATTGTTTTCTTGTTGTTGTTGTCGTTTTTTCTTGGTTGACCCCATCAACCTGTAATTTCCACATTAAATTTTGCTAGAAGTGACTGTTTATGACTGTTGAAATGATAGATCATTTTTAAAAATATAACCCTCAATATGTCAGAATTTATTTTAATTTAATTTGTGATCACTTACAAGAGGTTTGACTGTTTGACTGCTTACTACAGTACATTAACAATATTGGCTTTATTTTATTTCTTTTCAGAATTCAATACTTAAACTGTGCAGACCGCTGAAGAAACTGCTACTCCAAAGACACCTATGACTCATCAATTCCTCAAAAGACATTGTGTACAACAGATGTTGTTGAATTGTTATTGTCAAGCTTGACCTCTCGTCATGTGGCAAAATTATGTAAAATTTGATATTCAAGTTTGTAGGGTTAATTGACGGAGGCTCTCCCATATAATTATGATGGATTGGATGCAAATGGTCATAATTTTGTTCCTCTCTGGCCGGAAATTGTGTAGATTGGTATATATGTACCACTTAGAGTACAAAGATACAAAATGACCAACATTTTTAAGTAATGTCTAATTGGAAGAAAGATTCTTAGTCCTTTCTAGAACTTAAGGACGGTGCCTACTATTGTTACTGCGCATACGTTCTGTGCATCTGGAGATACTCGGGTTTCCTATGGGTGGTGCCTACTATTACAGGGATATTTTTGCGCACTTTAAAACTATGCGGAGAAAGCAGAACTTAGCAAGTGATTTTGGTTTCCAAAAAGAAAATTGGGGGGAAATCATGCATTTTTCAGAGATAATAAAGCTTCAATTTGGAAAAAAGCGCCCTACATTGTATTGTACCACGCATTTTTTTGGAGATAACCAAGCAACAATTATTGTTGCTTGGTTATCTCTAAAAAATGCGTGGTTACCCCCAATTTCCTTAAATTTGGCTTTCAATACCCGCTACCAAGATCTGCTTTTCCCGCATAGTGATAAACCGTGCAAAAATACTTTGCTATTAGTAGGCACCGTCCTTAAGCTGTTGTGAAAAGAAATCCCAAAAATATAACTGAGGGTCTTTCTTCCACTTAATCTTTCACCTGATATTGAAATATATCTTTCAAATATCCATATTCAATTACAGTTATGGTTGCTAACCTTTATGGCTATTGAGTCAAAAAGATATGACATAAAGAGCTATTATTTTGTAAGTCAACAAATCAGTACCTCAAGTAAAGGTCAAAATGAAATTGAGCCATGCCATGAACCTTTGAGTGTGCTTTTCAAAAGATCCAAATGACCACCCCTAAATGTTTTCATTTTCATGTTTTAAGCTCATGACGTGTCATTTGTTATCAAGTAAGCTCTATGCTTCTAAATACAGGTGGAACGTTGTCATGAGTTGGAGAACAAGTCAAATTTGAACAAAAAATAAATGCCTTGTCCCCCCCCCCCCTCCCACATGGCATTTGACCATGTACCATGCCTGGGAAGAAGGGAATTGAATTTGGCTGGGGTAGAGAAATTGAACTGAATTTACACTGTACCTTTGGCATTGGAGAATTTGGACTTTTCTCTTTTTTTTTTCTTCTGTTTGAAGACAATAATTATTGAACAACTGAGGCAATATAATGTATGATGCTCTTTATTCATAATGATAGTACAAGAGAGTGCATGGTAATAAGTAATACCTGTAAATCGATATTGAGATGCCGAAGCTGGGGGCTTATATGGCACAATTCATACAGGAGCTTGGTCAAAATGGTGCAATTACTTCACAGTTTACAAATAAATAAATAAATAAATAAATAAATAAATAAATAAATAAATAAATAAATAAATAGATAAATATTAATGTCAATAATAGTGGTGATAATAATAATAATAATAATAATAATAATAATAATAATAATAATAATAACTTAAATGAAAAAAAATTAAATAAATAACAAATAAAATATTAAATTAAGCTAAGCCGTGTACACGAGAGTTCAAAAGGACATGAATTCACAATTTGATTGGAAGTAATCTCTAAGTTTTTGTCTACAATTCGAGATAGTAAGTGAATTACCTAAATCAAGAGGGTTGTCATTCCAAATTTGAGGGCCTTGAGCATGAAGTGCAAAAGCCCCTTAAAATTCATAAGCTTTCTTCAAGTCAATTCTTCCCTATTATAATACATACTTGCATGGTGCTATAAACATCATGACCTCCCTCAGGTAGATGTTTACCTCCTGTATACGCAGGTGGAATTGTTATCACTTGGTAAAAATAAAATGAAATTCAAGTCAATGATAAAAAAGCACCTTATGACCCAAAGTTTCCCTGCTGAAGAGTAAGCTTCTATGCGTATGAATTGAGTACACAATGTCTTTTGTGGAATTAAAGAGTCATAGACCTGTGTCTTTGAAGTAGCTATTTCTTCAGCGGTCTGTGCAATTTAAGTATTGCATTCTGAAAAGAAATAAAATAAAACCAATATTGTTAATGTACTGTAGTAAGCAATGAGAGAGTAATGTACAATCGTCTTTTAAGGTTTCTTAATAATCATAACATTCTCTCTGACAATCAGTATGGTTTTCGCAAGCATCACTCCACCGCTAGCGCTTATGCTCTTACTTGTTTATATGACAAAATCTCTTCCGCCATTGACAATAAGGAATGCACAGTTGGTATTTTTATAGACTTGTCCAAGGCCTTTGACACCGTTGATCATAACATTTTGATTTCAAAATTAGAGCATTATGGTGTTCGTGGCACTTCACGTAGAGGGTTCGAAAGCTATCTAAGCAATAGACAACAATATGTGGAATTTAATGGTGTCAGTTCGGAGTCTTGCGAAATTAAGTGCGGGGTGCCTCAGGGTTCTATACTAGGTCCCCTACTCTTTCTACTCTATATAAATGATCTGTGTAACGTGTCAAAGATCGTGGATTTTATTCTTTTTGCAGATGATACAAACATATTTTTCTCCCACAAAGATTTTAACTTGCTTCCTGGAATCTTGAATTCTGAAATGCTTAAATTAACTCAATGGTGTCGAGCAAACAAGCTGTCCATTAACTTTAAAAAATCAAATTTTATGGTTTTTAGACGACCCCAAAGGAGGAAAACACTTGATATATCTATTCAAATTGACAACAATGCAATTGAACGTGTGAAAGAGACAGTATTTTTAGGTGTTATCCTCAATGAGCATTTGTCATGGAAGCCTCACATTCTTAGTGTTTCTAGAAAAATATCAAAATCAATAGGTATTATTTATAAGTCTAGTTTTTGCCTTCCCAAAACCTCCTTACGCTCCTTGTACTATAGTCTAGTTTACCCTTACTTAATTTATTGTGTTTCTGAGTGGGGATCGACATATCAGTCTAATTTAAATCGGATTATTGTTCTGCAAAGGAAGATAATCAGAATAATATCTAAAGTTTCTTTTGATGCTCATACTGGTGTAACCTTTTTAAAGAACAGGACATTTTAAAATTCTCTGACATTTATTTATACCAAATAGGTAAATTTATGTATCTTTTTAAAAGAAGCTTACTTCCAAATTATTTTCGCGATATGTTTACTCTTGCAAGCCAGATACATTCTTATAATACAAGAAATTCCAACCTCGGAGCAGGGACGAGAACCAACAACAAACTCAACCCACATATGACGCCGAGACCGGGAATTGAACCCGGCCCACATTGGTGGGAGGCGAGTGCTCTCACCACTGCGCCGTCCCTGCTCCCACATATACCTTATACCTTCTATATACCTTATTGTCGAACTAATCTTCGAAAATTCTCAATTCGGTTTTAAGGTCCTATGCTTTTCAACTCGCTTAGTCGTGAAATTCAAAACAGTGAAAGTATCAGTTTGGCAAAAGACTTAGAAAATTCCTTCTTTCTAAGTTAAATTGACTCTTTGTTGAGCTACACACCTTTTTCTTTTTTTTTTTTTTCTTTTTTTCTTTTTTCTTTCTTCTTTTAAAAAAAAAAAATTGGAATTTTCATTCAGTAACATTAACTTCTATGGTTTATCCTATAGTTCCAGGATGCCTATAGTTAATAAGCCCCAGGCTTCTATATAGGCTTCCTAGCCTTTAACACATTTCATCTTGTAAATAGTTTAGTAGGAATATTGTGTATCATCTTTAATGTATTTATGTTGTATTTTTTGGTTAATGGCAAATAAAAAATGAAGCAGTCAAACAGTCAAACCTCTTGTAAGTCAGATCACAAATCAAATTAAAATAAATTCTGACATATTAAGGGTTATATTTTTTAAAAATGATCTATCATTTCTACAGTCATAAACAGTCACTTCTAGCTAAATTTAATGTGGAAATTACAGGTTGATGGGGTCAACCAAGAAAAAAATGACAACAACAACAAGAGAACAATTGCCTTTCACTGTATTCCATGTTATGAGTGTAAATAAAAAAATGAGAAAACTCTCATTTATCTCATTCTAGTGAGATTAAAAGGCTTTTCAAATAATAATAATAATAATAATAATAATAATAATAATAATAATAATAATAATGATGATGATGATGATGATAATAATAATAATAATAATTATTATTATTATTTATAAATAAATTTATTCTAAAATGGCATGTACAAGAAATGCAAAAGCCCCTTAAGATTTGTAAGCTTTCTTCAAGTCCATCCTTCCTTATTATAATACCATAACCTCCCTTAGGTAGATGTTTACCTCCTATAGGCGGATGTTATGAGTTGGTAAAAATGAAAATATTTATGAAATTCAAGTCAATGATAGAAAAGCTCCTTATGATCCCAAGTTTCCCTACTAGAGAGTAAGCTTCTATGCCTATGAATTGACTTTTATGGTACATAAGTTATAAAATATACACTGCAAGCCACTGTACCTCCCTAAGGTAGATGTTAACCTCCTGTACGTGGATGTTATGAGTTGGTAATAAAATTAATGAAATCACACTCAGGTCAATAATAAGAAAAGCTCCTGCAAGATTGTAAGTTTTAATGCTTGCAAATAAGGTTTCCATGTGTACGATTGTGCCAGTATAACACATACGATACGAACGTGGTGCTATAAAACGTACCTCCCTTAGGTCGATGTTAACCTCCCGTAGGCCGATGTTAATCTCCTTTAGGTCGATGTTAGCCTCCCGTAGGTCGATGTTACCTGAGCAAATCTGGAAAAATTTCCGCACAGCCCCATACATTAATTATGCATGCTGATATATTAATTATGTATGCGCTTCATTGTTTTAAAAGACAATAACCTATTCCCATGTGTTTTGCATATATACATTGCAAATAATACTTACTGCATCAATAAAAGAGGGTTTCGTCGTGTCATGACTTTTTCTCCTTTTTTCTCTTCATTTTCCCAATCCCATTTTCTTTATTCCTCTACCCCAGCCCCCTAACGCTTATCTTTTTCTTTCTTTCTTTTTTTTTTCGGTCTACCTACCATACCGTGCCTTGAACTGAAGCCTTACTGTTAGCGTTGGATTCCCTGTCCATCTGCTTTACCACTAGACTACGAGGGATTTGTTGGAAATTACCTCTCAACAAATATATTTTATTTTTTGTAAGCCTTTAAAAATCTACATAACAATACAGAGGTAATTTTTTCCTGTGCATTGCACTTGCCTTGTAATTTTCACGGGAAAATGCGTCATTTTCGCCCCTTGATTGGCCAGTCTCGGTTTGTGTATTTCTCCTAGTCATAGCCCCTTGCAACCATGTTATAGTGAGTTATAGAGCATTAACGACTCTTGTCCGACTTCAAATCGTGTAGTTGTTGCTTGTGCTCCGAATCGTCGTCTTATTATTTTTGCGTCCTTTGCTGTTTCGTCCATCGCTTCCCCTACGTCAGTGCCATGCTACTACGTCTGTAATTTGACTGACCTTCGCCCATCGTTCCAAGCCTTTAATCGCCTTTTAAAGTCGCCCAGTATCCTTGCGGATTACGAATGGTGAACAGAATAGTACAAGGAACACAATCTAAACTTGCTGTCCGTGAAATGTCCGCCAGTTGGGTGCAAGAATGCCCTAAAGACGAGCAATATTGGCATATATTGTAAGATGCCAGCCTTTACGAAGTTCACCAGGACTGACAAAGCATTGTAGCGCTCTACGCGCTCTTCGAGATACGCCGGAGGTAGACGAAATATCAGATACCGTAACACATGAAGCCCGCACTTCTATGTTAGCGAGAACCTCTGGCTTTATTTTAGGAACGACAGCAGCAAAAATAGAACGTAAAACAAAAAGAAAGGTAAAGAAATACTTTATTTTTGATAGTTAACGACAGTCGCGATTAAAAACCACTGGTTAATCTGCCTCTATTTTTACGGCTTTGCGAAAACATGTCACTCAATTCTAAACATTTTTAAAACGAGGACAAATTGAAATGTGTAAAAATTGCTAAAATTGTCCAATTTTGTTTAGATTTTCCATATTTTTTCCCTAAAATTCGAAGATTTCGGCAAAGCCCATATAGACTTAGAAAGAAAATATAAAACTAAGAGGAACAAAGCGAAGTAATCCCAACGGCGCACTATTAATTGTTATCCCTATTGTTTCCTTTGAACAAAGACTGTATGCATAATTAATGTATGGGGCTGTGCGGAAATCTTGCCGCAAATCTTGACTGTTTTCATAGTTCCACGTTTCTTCCACAAATCGAACGTAAAATCCTTGAGGTCAGTGTTCAGACGCCGAGAAACGAAAGTAGAAAGAACTCTGTATTCTACCATAACGAATCCTAACAAACGTTCGAAGTCTTTATTTCCCCGACGTCGTCCGCCATTACTACTGAAAGAGAGTGAATGCAGGTCAATTTCCGGTATAATCGGATCTCGGTTCGTGGCTGCTCCGAAGAATAACCCGATGACGTCACCTCCCTTAGGCCGATGTTATCTTTTCTCAACCGAATTAGTGCGACTATTACTATTACGTAGTTAGTTAGGACTGTTTCCTCGTCCCCACTCTCTCCCCCTGGGTATCCAAGTATGCCTCGTCCTCAGGATCTTCGCGATACTCAAAATGGCGATCCGGATGAAGCAGGTTCAGCCGGCCCGTTCAAGCAGCCGAGAAGTGCCGCGTTCTGGAAACCTTTCCTGGTAATCAACACAAAGACTAAGCAAATGCTACCAAAAGATTAGTACCTTTGATTTCAACTAGCCTTCGCCGCAGATGGGCTATAACCCTCGGTAACAACCGGACTTTTCCAATCCGAAGTCCAGTTAGCCTGCGTAGCAGTCGTTTCCGTTTCCTTCAAGCCAAGCGGGGTGTGTTCGAGGGCATTGGGTAAAAATCTCCTTTTTCCCCAATGCCCTCGCGCGCTTGACCCACTTGGCTTGAAAGAAACGGAAACGATTGCTACGCAGGCTATAAAGTCCAGTCCACTGGGATGTCGTCTT
Source organism: Pavona decussata (assembly GCF_977016875.1). Taxonomy (NCBI): domain Eukaryota; kingdom Metazoa; phylum Cnidaria; class Anthozoa; order Scleractinia; family Agariciidae; genus Pavona; species Pavona decussata. The sequence goes on from NW_028145711.1 coordinate 729,563, forward strand.
CCAATGCTCTGCCGAATAAATTTTCCACCAGGCTAGGTAACCGCCCCGTTAGTAAGAGCATGGCTGATCTGTTGAGCTTGGTTTGTTGATCGAGTGAGCGGCAAGATTTCTTTATTTGCAGGTAAGAAAAAACTGTTCAGTTTACTTTTAGCCGTAGTAGAGGTAATAGGGTGACTGCATTAATCGATTGAGGTAAGCTAAGGTAGATTTTTAATAGCCAACACATTTGACATCGGCCAAGTAGGACAAGCATTCTGCGGAATACAGTCGAGTTTTTGTATGGGAATCTAAACTTTATTAAACGTTTGAAGTAGATATGCTTATGATTTGGTACAACTTGACTTTTGAAATAACGGCTAAACTACCCATTTACCAATGAGCCGGCCTGTTGGCTGGTTTGCTGGGCCAAACAAGTCGACAACTTTACTAATGATGGTAGAACATCGGTGAGTGAAAAACAGACTGGCGGAATCCGGTTGTTTCGCCCGAAAGTCGACTCGCCCGACGGTATATCGCCCGAACTCACGTCGATTCGCCTGATTTTGATAAAATGGAAAACTTAGATTTGAAAAAAAGCAGTCTACAGACTACAAACTACAGACTACAGACCCGGAGTAAAATGCAGGCTGCAGACCAAGGGCAAAATGCAGGGAAGAGATTGCAGAGCAGGGGAAAATGTTAACGTTGCTGAAACAACAGTTAAAACAATTAAAAAACACAAGAGATTTCCTAAGCTTTGAAATCGTCACCATACGATCAATTCTACCATCATGTGCCTTTAATCTCAGCATTTTCTCCTGGTTTGCTTATTTGCTTACAAGTCCATTCTTTTCAATTGAGTGTTGATGCATGCATTTTACACACGCTCATGTTAACTACTCAGTCCCAGGTCTACACCTCCCAATTATTATAAAAGCATAAACAAAAGGAGGAAAACATTAAGCTCCTTCAATACAAATCTCTCTCAGTTGTGACGAGAAACAACATTTTGGGACAACAAGCAATGGTCACACCTGCACGACAAAAGAAATTGAAGCTAAAGTTTTTACCCTGTTATAAGAATATTTCAGATCCTATCCATACAATCCATTTTATTCAGGCCTGAAAGTAGGTCAATGGCTCATTGGTTCCAACCTCATTGTGTTATAACAATCAGCTTAGTCTGTATTTCAATCATGGTCTGCAATCTGTTCACTGAATTTTGCCCTTGTTCTGTTATCTACAGTCTGTATTTACAGTTACTGATAGAACACAGTTTTTTAATTTAACTCGGTTATGATCCAGTGTTTATTCTTGTTGTTATTCAGCCATTGTATTTAAGTTTTATATGTCGTACACCTTGGTACATCCTCTATTTTTGATATTTTGGTTGATGTTTTATGAGTGATACATTATCTAAGAAGAACCACCAGTTCTTCAGATGCATGTATTGTGAATTGTCACCCTCCCTACATAAAGTTTATTATTATAATAATCATTGGTATATACCACACAAATGAATAGTACTTCTTGCGCGAACTGATTGGCTAGCTAGGAGGTGATTAGCCAAGTACTATTCACCTCCGAGCAGCCAAAGAGAAACAAGATGGCTTCCTGTTCGCCACGGTTACTTAAGAGGAAATTATTTTGATAAAGGAGGCGACTGTTAAAAGAAATACACAAATGGTAACAAATTTTGGTTTGACGGCATCAAATGGTAAGTTATTTAACCTTTTCGACCTCATATTCTAAGGTGAAAAATGAAATGCAATCCCTTGTTTACGAAAACTGCCGAGCACTAAAATTACAATGAAAACAATGAAACATCTAATATTTTTTAGCATAGTTTCAACAACAAGATGAATTTTACAGAAAAAATTGAAGAAATGACACTGTAGGAACTAAACAAGTGTCTCCAATAGTTTTTTTTGTCTGCAAGAAAGTGAGATGGAACTTTCTCCAATAACTAATCGCTTTCTGAGTGGCGGGCAAGATTTTCAAATTTCATACCATTTGTCGGTATATTGTCAGAAATGAAATATTTTTTTGGTCCACTAGTTATTCAGTTTGTGTCATTGAAAGTGATGGATATTTACCTTGCTGTTTTGCAGCTCGGTAAATATCCATCACTATTAACCTCCACTTCAGTGAATAATTGTCAATTATTATTATTATTATTATTATTATTATTATTATTATTATTATTTTTGTAATTAAGAATGATTTTGAATGACCTTTTAAATGAAATTGAGTGATAATAAAAACAAACAACATTTTGGAAGCTTCATGATGTCATCATCAAGTAGGGGTATCAAATGATCCATTAAAATTAGCTAGTGGTTGCAAAGTTTGGCCTTTGCTTGATTTTCTTGCAAAATTTAGACCAGCGCTCACTTGCTTGTGCTTGCAAAATCTTTGCAATTCCTCGCATGCTTGGATTATTGTAAAAGATTGCACAAAATTATGTTAATTGTGCTTTGTAGGTTTTTTGATACAGAAATAAATCTATCTCTGTGTGAACTCCTATAAATATGGCTGCCAAGTTCAGTTGAAAAGACACAATAGAAACATAAGTTAACTCATGTTATTGTTAAGATGTAAAAGTGTTCTGTATTGTTGAGGTGTCACTCAGACCAATAGGCGCATTCCAATAAGATGACATGTGAAATTAAAAATAATAATTATAAAAATTTGCTGCTAATGGAAAATTTATTAAGTGCTCGCTGCTAACAAGTTTTTTTCTAAATTATAAGTGCACTCTACTATGCACTCTCACACTAACCTGCCTTCTAAACTTAAATTGTTTTGCATTGTTTTTGAATAAAACTAAAGAAAATCCACAGTGCCCTTGACTGGGTAACAGAAAGCATCTTTTTTAAGCTCAACCTTTGAGGTATTTTGCGAAAACAAATTTGACATACAGTTGAATCCCCAGTAAGTGTTATGTCTTTTGCTAAATAGTGAAAGTCAATTATCTAGACTTTGGTAGGTAAAATGTCATTGGCTGAGAGGTGGCAAAGGAATTCTGACCTCCAGTAAGGGGGCATTTGTGGGGAGGAGCGTAATTTGACCAGTGTAAAACTAAAAATGACTGCATTTCAGGCTACCATTAATAAAGATATTGTGTAAATAATAATTAATTCATGTAAATTGGTGGGGGAAGGCTATTGTTGTTATTTATTTTTTCCCTTACATTTCTTGGAAGCACCCAACTGATGTCCTTAGTGAATTTTTTCTGTGCCCCCCAACACCCACTCATGATATATCCTTCAAACCATGGTAAAGTACCATGATTCCCTCTTCTCCCCGTTTCCCTGTTAAACCTTAAAACCTCAGCTAAAATGGCTGGTACTGTATAACATTATTTGAGGACACAGCTGATATTCACTGCATAACTTTAGAGAGTGCAGTGGTTTCAACTTATAAACCACACTAAAAAATGCCTGTTTAGTTTTTTGGGTTTGCCATGTAAAGACTACTTACTCAATGTGCCATCTTTGAAAATCTAGCCCCTTACCATTTTTTTAATCTTGACATCATACAAACTGATGGTAACCTTATAATCTGTTTAAGTCGCATGTAATTAGATTCTCTTTAAAAATCATTCTTTTGGAAATGAACTCAATAATAATTATTTTATTGTGGGCATTTTTGAATGTGTTCTTTACTGCATGGCCAGTTATAAGATGATGAAAGTGATGGAGACAACACTGTCATTGTAGGTTGTAAGAATGGTGAGTGACAGATATAGTTTGAGTGTTAGTGAGAGTGATGATAGTGACTGTGAACTTCCACCATCACCAGGGAAGAAAAGGTGCAGCAGTAGAAGTGGACGGAGTGCCACAAGTTTTGTGTTATGTTCAACAGGCGAATCATTAGCCTGTGTGGCAGGTGCATGACAAATATATAGAGGCAAAAAAGAGCGTTGAGTGTGAGGAAGGGAGCCAAATCTTTCTCCTTGCATGTCTCCCTCCCTCACGCTCCCTACATTTTTTTATGCATCTGCCATGCATCCTAGTGAATCACAAGCTTGTGTAGCTGCTATTACCTGAGGCTAACCTGATCACCACTAGTGTAACATTTTTGTAGAACATAGAATTGAAAAAAAAAAATGCTTCTGACAGGTCAAGGGAATATCAAGTATTATTTATAAAAATAAACTTATTTTTTATTATTTTATTTTCATTAAAATGGACTCCAAAAATATCCAACATTACATTTCAAAACACTTTGTTTACAGATCCTTAAAGTGACATATAAACTGATAATGAAAACATAACATTTAAAAAAAAAACTTTCTTCATGCCCCGTATGCATGTATCAGTATTGTAGAATACCATTAACATAGCAGTAGCATTATCAAGCAGTTTAATCAAATGTTTCTAACTTACTGCTTCTGAGCTATTTTTTAAAAAAATATTTCTATTGTTGTCACTCAATCACGTGGTTGCTTTGATCAAAAGGCACACTTGTATTTCAGCTCTTGCAGTGAGCAAAAGCTCACAGGTTTAGAAATGATTACTTAACAGAAAGTGACAAAGTATTGCTCTTTCCTGCTAGTCTTGCATGCAACATTTATCCTTGCCAATAATTATGATATTAATGTAACCCGGGGGCTTGAAGTGGGAATGCAGCCTTTGAACATTCCTCTTATCAATGTGCTAGAGAACGAACATTTACCTCTAGAGCTGTCAATCAATCAATCAATCATTCAATCAATCAATCAATCAATCAATCAATCAATCAATCAATCAATCAATCAATCAATCAATCAATCGATCGATCGATTGATCGATCAATCAATTCATTATTTCATTTGTCTATTTCAAAGCAATTACATGAGGTATCATATTAAATTATTGGGCAGGAGCTCTTAGCAAACCCTTTCAGTTTGGGGCTTTACAAGGGGACCCCCTGATTCAATATAACACATGGCTGTGATATACAGTATATTATTCATTATTATTTTATGTTTTATAGAGTTGATGTAACGTATGCTTTTACTAAAATTGTTCACTGTGAATGATTGATGTTTTTCTCTTTCTTTTGGAGGAGAAAATGTGTTTTATTGGGAGTTTCTTGAATAAGCTTTCATTTCTTTGATAGATTTTGGTAAATTGTTCCATATTAAGTTTCCCTTGTATTTCGCCAAGTTATCTTGTGTTGTATTTATGAACATCCTTATTTAATCCTAAGTAATCATTGAAGAATGATGGCAATATACTGTCAAAGAAACTGAAACTGCAGAACTGAACTAATTTGTATGCAACTTAAGGCTCGTGGACCCGCATAATTAACTGACTAACGGTGCGTGACTTTCATAGTTTTTCATTTCCTCAAGACAGATAGGAGAAAACGGTCTTGTAATAGTCAAACAAACTTGAAATATAGAGTTTTCAGCGCCACTTTGTGTATATATGTGTGTGTGTTTTGTTTTTTAACGGTAATGATCGATAATCGTCACGAATAACCTGAAATATCGGAGATAAATTTTCCCAGCAAACGGGGCTTCAAACAACACCTCCCAGTCGCGGACAGTTAAACAAGCGCTCAAGGCAGCTTGAAGATCAATAACGTTGGTGAAAAAAGCCATTTTCAACGGTACTAACGTTTTGAAAATCGAAAAAAAGTTTTCCCAGCAAAGCGATTGCAAGAACAATAGCGCTTTCGAAATCTAACCGCTTTTTATTCAAACTGACGATACAAATCTTAAGGTGAGATCCAATCAGTGTGGGTATAGAGTGGGGAAGCCTGGGCATGTCTATTGTTTCCTTTGTGCAAGAGTGACGCTCATTAGTAAACCTCGGCATTGACTCGACCCTCGACCCCTTGCTGAAGGTCTACTACTTCAACGCTAGTGCAGCGTCATTTAAAACTTTTAATTCTGGTCATTTGGGTTCTTCGCGATTGTTGCAAGCCCTTTAACGTATAGAATTTGGGCGAACTAACCGGGAACTAAACTATTAAGAACGGCTATCAAAACGGCGACCTTGTTGGCCACACGTAAATTTTCAACAAGACTCCAATATGCCGTTTTTTAGAACGGAAACAAACCTTTATGCTTCGAGGACAGATCTGGTATCTGTAATCTCAAATCGTCGCTAAATTATGAAATGTAGTTGCTTGATCTTTTCTACCAGGGACAAAAGCCTTTCTTTCTAGACCCCCCTCAGTCCTATAAATGCTGACAATTAGTACAATAGTGGACAAAAATATCCCGTCTAGGGGAGGCTTGGTTGATTAAGGAAAACAATGTTACATTGGTGTTTTTTGTAGTTAGTCTAAGGTTTTTTGTTCTCAATTCTTTTACTGCTTTCTATCTTCATACCACTACTAGTATCCAGGTGCTGTCTTCGAGTGTGTTCTATTTTTAGTCTTATGATAACTTTTTTTCGTAGATTAGAACTACCGAAATTTTTCGGCAATCTTTTTAGCAAAACGTACTTGTTGGTAAATTGTATAAAAAAAGCAATTGTCTCAGATGGAACCATAAGAGTACGTAAGGTTGTCGTGAATATTTGAAGCAATTTATGGCAGACATACTAGTAGTAATCGAAGATTATAGTGCGTCGACTTAGGCCGCTAGGCTTCTAACTGGGTTGCATAAATCATGTTAAGATTACAGGAACCTGTAAGTATATTTGCAAAACATTAGGTTATTGTATGGGAACAATTGTCAACAGCAGTGTTTTCCTACAAACGTTTTATGCAACCAGTCCCATGTGTTTACATGGCGTCCTACCAAGGATGCGGCGGATATTTCAGAAAGAAAAGGATCTTACCTTGTCTTGTACTTTTGGTTTTGTACTTTTCGCAGCGAAACCACGAGGAACGGTACGAAACGCACTCGGGACGTCAAGATGCTATTATGACGTTTTTATAATGAACAGTGAAAGAAAAGTTCCTCGGAGATGCATGACATGACCACACTGAAGAAACGTCTATGGTTTTTTTTAAACTATTTTTGACACATTTTGATATTTATTTTTATAACAATCATATCCGATACACAACTTCTTTTCTCGATTTCTCGCGCTTAGTAACATGCATGTGCACAGAGGTAGGTTCTAAGTACAAAAAGCGGTTTACTCCACACTGAGCAAGGGTTATTTACCCGAAACGCGCGCGCGCGCGTGGGTGTGTGTGTGTGTGTTTTTTTTTTTTTTCAAAACATTAATATCTATTTTTATATCAATCCCATCCGATATACAATCCTATCCGATATACAACCTCTTCTCGATTACTCGCGCTCAGGAACATGTACAGCGGTAGGCACTGGGTACGAAACGCGCTGGGCATGATGGACTGTCATATTCATAATGCTATTGTGACGGTGCAAAATCGCACCGACATTCAACCTCTTTTCTCGATTTCTCGCGCTAAGGAACGCGCGTGCTGGGCATGATGGACAGTATTGGGACGACTCACTTAGGGAGCGTCTCCTTCGTCGACGCAATTAACAACAACAAGAACAATACTTTATTTCACCCCATAATTAATATAATTATACATATTATACATGCTGTGGATAATATTAATTCTGTAATGATTTGTGAGTTATTCATTTTGTTTTGCTGCTAATGCCGCCATGCAACCCAGTCTAAGACTTAAGAAAAGGGTATACATACAGTGAGTTACATGGAACAGAAGGAAAAACATGTGACTTCTTTACTTTAGTAATCACACTTGGTGATTTTTTCTATTTCAAATGTAGTTTTGAGAACAGTGGGTGTGTTGTACATGAGCAGGGTTTTAGTTTCTCTATGAGCAACATGGTCGTCGCATTTTGTTTTTTTAATACTGAGAAGTCAGGGTGATGTCAGGGTGAATCTCAACTCCACACTTTATAGGCAGAGGCAAAAAAATAATGTGTGTCACTTGTTGCAGCAAGTGTATGTATCTTTATTTCCTACAACTCATATTAAAGAATGGTTTTGGCCATTGGAGGTTGTTTTGATGTGTCGGAAGGAGGTTTAGAATCAAACATGCATTATTTTAGATTCCCAGAACGATGAATCATTTTCAATAGTATACAAACCCCTCCAGAGTTTAAATTTTGTGGCCTGAGTGGTATATCCCTACCAATAACCAAGTCGTGTAGCCCCCCAGCCCCACCTCTTGGAGTCTCATCAGAAAGTGAAAATTCTATTGTCTTGTTCCGCACGACGAATTATTCTTTTCATGGTGAGTCAGGTCTGCAGCTTGCGACATTCAATACTATCATCTTCAATAATCTTCTGTTATCCAAAAAAAGAGCTTCAATTTACAGCATTAGGTGTCTTTGTTAACATCGATGTGATTTCAAGCCTGTAAGCCAGTCCAGAGACCTAAAGTTGACGATGATAAGAGGCACGTACTTGAACGTTCCATAATGCCAGCGTCACATTTGACTCATGCTTTACCTCATGAAAAACATCAATGACATTTTGTACTGAACTTTGTTGGTTGGCTTATGTCCTGGAAAACACAAAGTACTACAAATTAGATACATGCGATGACCGAAGGACCATTTACACAATACAAAAGTAGCTCTTGCACGCTCCGCGTGCCGATGTTTAGATGTTGTAAAGCCTCACAGCATGATTCGTTTTGTTCACATTTTCGGTTCCATTCATTCATATGATTATTTAATTTGCGTTTCAGATAGTAAACAGCACTTAAGCAGGATGCCAAGATTCTCGAGGCATAAAAGAGCCCAAGCTTACAAATGTCTTGTGTGTGGCAAATGTTTTCGTGATGCAGCAGATCTAAAAAGACATGAAAGAGTCCATACTGGAGAGAAACCTTATGAATGCAAACAGTGTGGCAAGTGTTTTGGTCAAGCAGGAAATCTTAGGACGCATGAAAGAGTCCATATTGGAGAAAAGCCTTATGAATGCAAACAGTGTGGCAAATGTTTTAGTGAAGCAGGAAAGCTAAGGAAACACAAAAGAAATCATACTGGAGAGAAGCCTTATGAATGCAAACAGTGTGGGAAGTGTTTTAGTCGAGCAGGAGATATGAGGAGACATGAAAGAGTTCATACTGGAGAGAAGCCATATGAATGCAAACAGTGTGGCAAGTGTTTTAGTCGAGCAGGACATCTAATGCAACACAAAAGAGTTCATAGTGGAGAGAAGCCTTATGAATGCAAACAGTGTGGCAAGTGTTTTAGTCGAGCAGGACATCTAACGCAACACAAAAGAGTTCATAGTGGAGAGAAGCCATATGAATGCAAACAGTGTGGCAAGTGTTTTAGTCGAGCAGGACATCTAACGCAACACAAAAGAGTTCATAGTGGAGAGAAGCCTTATGAATGCAAACAGTGTGGCAAGTGTTTAAGTCGAGCAGGAACGCTAAGGAGACATGAAAGAGTTCATACTGGAGAGAAACCATATGAATGCAAACAATGTGGCAAGTGTTTTAGTCAAGAAGGAACGCTAAGGAGACATGAAGAAGTTCATACTAAAAGGAAGCCACATAAATGCAAACAGTGCAACAAGTTTTATCGCCACTTAGGACTTTTAAGAAAACACGAGAGATCCCACCAGGATGCTACAGATTGCATTCCAGATGACATGTCCACACAAAGCAACTATTTGATAGAACTCCACTCTGGTCATGTTGAAAAACACATCTGCTGGATTTGTCAAGAGGAGTTGAGTAGTGAGGCGTTACTCCTTAGCCACTATGAAAGTCATATGATTATAAGCGATTAACCTTAACCACAATGAAAATCATATGATTATAAGACACTGTGGGAGCGTTTACTTGGGCGTCGTTGTATTAGGAGTATCTGAGTATGCACGTTAGTTCAGTCTTTGGTGACAGGTGAACGATAAAAGATTCGCTGAGAGTCTAAGGGATCACTTTGTATTTGTGATAAACGTGATGTAGTTCAACCGAAAATGTCACGCAAACAAAATAAAACATTACTCTCTTACTAAACATATCGGATTTTGTAACCATGAGGTGCATCTAAGATAATGATGGAATTTTGGCGACAGAGGCGGGTATTTGTGCTTTTTCACTGGTAACACCGCACAATCGAATCGAAAAATGTCACGCATAACGTGTAATATGACACGCGCGCGAAAAGACATGCGTTCTATATAGGACGCGTGTGATGAGACAAACCTCACATAACATCCGATTTCGGGAAGTTAAGGACGGTGCCTACTAATACCGAAGTATTTTTGTGCGGTTTATGACTATACGGGAAAAGCAGATCTTAGCAAGGGCTATTGGAATTCAAAAATAAAATTCGGGGTAACCATGCATTTTTCAGAGATAACTAAGCAATAATATCTCTAAAAAGCGCCAAAATATAAAGCAATGTATGGGATTTTTTCCTTAATTGAAGCTTAATTATCTCTGAAAAATGCATGGTTACCTCCAATTTTCTTTTGAGATACCAAAAGCATTTGCCAAGTTTTGCTTTCTCCGTATAGTTTTAAACCGCGTAAAAATATTCCTGTATTAGTTGGCACCACCCTTAGGAAACCCGAGTATCTCGAGATGCGCAGAACGTATGCGCAGTAACAATAGTAGGCACCGTCCTTAATAGGCTCTTTTACAGTTGTGTGCTTAGTGACCTGGTCTTATATTGGAAGCGAGGCTGAGGGTGACCCTGTTTTGATACAGACCTCACTGCTTTTGATGTGTAAATGCAAACTAGTTAGCATAAGAACAGCATGATCTGCATATGAAAAGCAGTGAGGTTTGCATCAAAACAAGGTCACCCCCAGCCTCGCTTACAATCCAAGGCCAGGTCACTTAGTACAGAACTGTAAAATGGCCTATTAACGAATCTATTACATGATCACTGAGGAATGGGACAGAACCTGAATGAAAAAATCAAAGCGCTCTGTGAGTGACCAAAGAATGAAGTATTGTAAATTATGTCTACAGTTATTTGTTTATTAATTAAACACGGAAAAGAGAAAATAAACTTCACTCGCACTGGAAGGCAACGCAAACGTCGAGGTGTACGTTCCGTCTTTTAGTAGTTTGCGTGATTGTCAATGGACAAAACATCATGACACAAATGGGAGTGTTTCCAGGTTTTAGAAGAGCTTTAAATGAAAGAAGGTTTATAAAGTGGAAAGACACTGCAGCTCCCGTGGCGATTGAATAACAAACAGAAACCGCCCAGTTTTCCTTCCAAGAACCGCCAAAAAATTTTCTTCCTCAATGCTGCGTCGCCGGATGAAACTTGATACACGTGAACGATTTTGGTTGCCTAGCACGTGACCGAAATCTTCCCGGTGTTTTCAGCGTGGCAGTTCGTTTCCTGCATCCAAACGACGGCGTCTCTCAACGTTTTGTAACATCGGAAGGGGCTTTCAGTTTTGCTAAAGCCCGAGTGCTGAATTTGGTATTTTGGCTTTATCTAACGTAAAAATAAAAATGCGTTTAGCGTTGCGGTACACAGTTGTTGTTGGTATGAATATGCAAATTTTCGGCCTTTACGTTTGTTCCAATGAATCGATCTTATCGCTAACACTCGACCCCGAGGGAAGATTTTTTTCAGACTCTAATTTCATTCACAATATTAACTCAGATATTCAGGGTAATTTCCTTTGATAGTTTTAATTTTTGCGTTTTATGTTTGCTGAAACGGGCACGCAAGTCATCTGACATTTTCTCGTGGCCCTCGTTAGTTTGTTTCGCGTTAAACAACGTCTAATAAAGATGAATTGAATAATTTTGGTTTCACACTCGATTGAAAAGAGCTCCCTGGTACTGTCAAAAACATGTGAAGAACGTTAAATTGTTTCTAAAGTAAGCGTATGTTTATACCGCTGGATGAAACACAGCTCGCGTGCCGATCAAGTTTGCGATTGTTTGACAAGACGAGAGAACGGTAAATTGAATGAAATTCAAAATCTTAGACACGGCTACCGTGTCATGTTGGTCACTTACGTGCCATTTTACTCCCTGGCGTGCCATTTCACCCGGTGCTGGGCTTGACACACTTTATTGTTCGATCCAACACGCACCTTTGTTTTTATCGTACATTCTGACACACTGCTCAGATGCCGGCGTGTCATTTCACTCACTGCCTGTTGTTTAGCGTGTCAATTTGGCGTGCCCGTGCGTTCACATTTTCCCCTGTTTTCCCGTGGAGGATCACATTTTGGTTTTGTCCAAGTGAACGTAAATAAAGAAATTGATACGTCAAGCGTTGATTGTCGCTGTGCATTAACAAACTTTCAGTGTTTACATTTGTTCTGGTGAATAGATCTTATCGCTTACACTGGACCCCGAATGAAATTAATTTTCGAAGCTTTAGTTTTAGTTTCCTACTTTACCCTTAGCCTTTCACCCACAGAATGGTTTTGAATATTGAGTCTTTGAACGTTTTCTTTTTTATATTGCAGCCAGAGAAATGAAATACTTTGCTCGGCTGTATGTAAAGTCAGTGTTTACGGCCTGGCCTTATCGATTACGTTTGACACCGAAAGGGGATTTATCGAGAAGAGTCAAAAGAGTGTCTGCGTGGGACGTTAATCGAAGTCGAACTTTTGGAAAATTTCCGTCCTGAAGGGAAAGTTGCCCCTTAGTTTCGTTCCATGGAAGGAGTTAGCAGACAACACACATACTAGCTGTTTTCTTTTAAGAATACGTTATTCGTTGTGTTGATTTTACGTCCTTGTTTTTTGTCCCGTAATGGCGGCTTATGATGAATACATGCAGACTCGGCCAACATGAAACGCACGCGCAGTAGAGCCTTCTTTGCAATTTGAGGCTTACGAAGATATCCTATTTTATAACTTGGGCTCTCCGCCCAAGTAATTAACTTTAAATTTGTTGTCACGTCTTTCATTATCGGTGATAACACTGGACTAAGAAGGTTCAAGACAGAGAAATGTTTGCTTTTTTGTTTCTACTCTAGTTCGTTGAAAACCGCACTGCTTCAGTTTTTAGCCATAGCGTTAAATCAAGAGGTAATAGGCCTTATCACGGTTTTCGACGCCATTTTGACGAGTAGGCAAACAGGCTTGGAATAACAGTGTTTGTATGGAAATCCGATGTCAAATAATTTTCATAAAACATCGCTTCTGAAAAATTCATGAATTGGAAACTTTTGGCACTAGGAAAAGGATTTTAAGAAAAAAATTGGAGGGATGTAGCTGTGCCAGAAAGCGTCCAGTCGTGTTTTGAACTTTCCATACATTTGTCTGCATAGCGAACCAGCCGTGAACTGCTACTAAAAGTAGTTCACGGGTAAAAAATACAGGGAAATGTATGGAAAGTTCAAAACACGACTGGACGCTTTCTGGCACAGCTACATCCCTCCAATTTTTTTTCTTAAAATCCTCTTCCTAGTGCCAAAAGTTTCCAATTCATGAATTTTTCAGAGGCGCTGTTTTATGAAAATTATTTGACATCGGATTTCCATACAAACACTGTTATTTCAAGCCTGTTTGCCTACTCGTTAAAATGGCGTCGAAAACCGTGATAAGGCCTATTAGGTGCTATTTGTACACCATGTACTCTTTTTATAGTTCGTACTAATCCCAGCATGTAACGTCTACTCTACGGCACTCTACCTACAAAAAGTGTCATTACAGTTCATTTTCAAACAGCTAAGCTGTTGCTTTTAAAGTGTAAAAATTTACTATCGGTCAAGATGATGAAAAAAGCTGCAATAATTAGCTTAACTATACTTCCTCGCGAAGTTCTTGATTAACTCATTGACAGAACATGCAGTTTCTTACCATTTGTGCTCAGGGGATGTTTCAAAACTTTGCCGGTTACAGCATTATGTTTTCACATTATTCGTTAGAGCTCTGGGAAGAAGATTCTTCGGCAAACGAAATGGCCACCTTTAGACGACAAAACAATATTTACAATATATTTTTTCATGTTTTGCCTATCATATTGTTATCCTGGTAAAAATAGAGCCAATCTAAACTAAGGTTCATGTGGCTTGTTACCATAATTAAGGTCGGTTGGTGTACCTTTCTTTAAAAAAAAAAGTTAATGTAGAAATGTTTGATACGCAAGCGGTGGAAAAAGAACAGGAGGACACTGCAAACTCGTTCCCAGGGTCCCTCCCCTTGCTGGTCCCTGGGAAAAGGAAGGCCACTGGGAACGAGGATGGAGAATAATGAACATTAGCAAAGCTTAGAAATGGAAGTTGAAAAGATCTAGAATTGAGGAAGTGAATTTTTGTCATACCAGTTGTGATTGGAGCACTTGGGATAGTAAGCATTTCAAGACGTAGATTGCGAAGATATGGAACGACCGGTTATGAATTTACTGGCAAATGATCTTCTTTTTTGAATTAAGCAATCGCTCTATAATTGCATTTTTTCCTGGATAGGATTTTACCTTTTTTTACAGAGGAGATGGGGTCTTGGTTTTAGCTTTTCAATCTTTACTGGCTTGGCTCAGACCAAAAGAAGGGAAACAAAGTAACCTTTGCAGGCAGGAGAGTCTCCAATATATTGAATTATGAACGGCCCCGGGTCTTTGTAATTTGGAAAGGAAACAAAACTTCGCGTGAAATACAGCAGAACCCCGGTAACTCGAACTCTGAAGGGAAACGAAAAACCGTTCGAGTTAGCGGGGTTTCGAGTTATCGGGGTCGATTAAAATATTCAATTTTCCAGGTTAATAATTAACAGTTCATTGATTTTCGGCACTTTACAGTGCAAATTAAACTTATTTCACAAGAAACTAATACACTTTGCAACAACTGTAACGATTATGCATTCTTACGACAATGCAATGCTGTGAATGTAACTTAGTTTATTTAATACACTCAATTTATGTTCCCTTTTGCGTCGTCCAGTTTTTGTTCTAGTGTTAGAATTCGATCACACGATGAGAAAAACTAATGGGATATCTCAATGGGCATCCGTGGCGAGTTATAAGAACCAGAAATTCGAGTTATCGGGGTAAATTTTGATCAAGGGAAACGAAATTTAGTTCGAGTTAGCTGGGTTTTCGAGTTATCCGAGTTCGAGTTAACTGAGTAAAAATGACTGAAAAGTTGGGTCAAATCCAAGGGAATTGAGACTCAGTTCGAGTTCGAGTTATCCGAGTTCGAGTTACCGGGGCTCTACTGTATTTTGATGTTCCCCTCTTTCAGTCTGGATATGTACATTTGTTGTTATCAAGGGGTTTTTCCTGTGGAGAGAGGTTAATTAATCGGTTTCGGTGAGCGCCTTAGTCTTGTGTCTCATCCGTGTTTTAATTCTTAGAAACTATTTTCTCCCATTTGCTTAAACGGCAGGTTTTCGTCGCCAAGCAACTTGTTGTATGCGTCATTTGTGGTAGAAGCTGGATGTCACTGAAAAACAGCGGTAGTCTTAGAATGTATTATCAGGGTGATGATAATGCCGTTGATCGGCGAAAGCTTGGATTTTAGTTTTAACTTTTAAACAGCAGCTTAAGGCCTCACTAGAACAGTTTTATATATTCTTAACCATTCTGCTGAAGGACAACATGAACAGATTAGCGGTAGTTTTGTTTATACATGAAAGAAAGTTTGCAAGTTTACTTCCCAAAGTTGTGAGAGCTGGAGTACATCAACAGCTTTTTTCCGGCAATAATAGAAGTCCAGTAGTCCCTCTCTAACCTGTTGTAGCATGAAATAATAGCAGTACCACTACTCTCCGCTGGATTCCATCGTTTGCTTATCCATACATCCCCCAGCCATCCTTATTCCCACAGTCTAAGAGTTCTACAAAGTAGATAAATTGACCCTCGCAATTCAAACTATCGTAACTGAGAGTTTTTGACTGTGGTGAAACAGGAGTCCAAACGAATTTGCCCGATAAATACTTACGGTTCAATGACCCTATCATTTTATTTTTTACCAACCACTGGGCTTTATTTTGTTGTACCGAGTCGAAGCAAAAATCCTCCGCTAAAAGGCGGAATTTTACTAACCTACGTGTATATTCTTTTCTTGATTTAACTCAGTTGAAAAAAAGTGAATCTTGTAGTCATTTACGTTTGAATTGCAAAAATTTTCGGTTATTTTATTTTCAAACTGATGAAAAACAACTTCCACAACCGGTTGTTTGACGAACTTTGTAAAGAAAATACAATAGAAATTAGTTAATTCAACTGAAACATTTTGGCCTTACCTGATTTCCATCCACCTCGGTAAAGCAGACGAAACCCTCGCCTAATCAGACTGGGTGAGCAGTTTTTCCGCGAAGGGAGCTGATGATATTGAATTGTGAATATTTTTTTTACTCCATAATTTTGTAGTAGGAATTTGTAAACTACGAAAATCTAAAACGTGCTTTCAGTCCCTTTATTACGTCATAGTAAGTGGGTTTCACTTGCGCGCGCATGACAGTGCCGAGAAATCAGCTCTTGCTGCTCATGTACGGTGTGAGCTGAGAGGTAAAGAAATCGATCAAAGGCTTTGAGTAAGAAAAAAAAAATGTTCTCACACCCAGCTAGAAGACTCGCGTGAAGAAAAATGTCGAGAATGATTAATGATTAATTACACAATATTCTTCTCTATTAAAGGCGGTGCCTCCTATTACATACATGTATTTATATTTGGACAGTTTTTGACAATCTCGTACGTCAAGTCGAGTGGAGAGAAGACTGGGTACGAGATTGCTGGGTATGACTATGTGTAAAAAGAAGCCTGTGAGCAGGATTCTTAAGTGGAGCATATGGGAACAGAAAAATCGGTGAGCGGAGCGATCAAGATAACGTTCGATTTCTTTCCTCCCTATACTCCCCTTAGGAGTCAACGTGAAAAGTCCGATCTTAGCAAGTAATTGCAACCATGTATTTTCAGGGCTAGTTAAGCTAATTTAATTAAAATGCGTAGTGACCCCTAATTTTCCTTTTGGACAGACCTTGATAAGATCGTCATTACATGCATCGTCATATACCGCGAAAAAACCCTTTGAATTAGTACTTTAGTAGCCGCAACGGGGACAAAAGGAGTTCACGTTCCTGGCAACTTCGTGCTCAAGGTCTTCGCGATATTCAAAATGGTGGTTCAGGTGAACCAGCCGAGACGTACTACGTTCTGGTATCCGTTTCTAGTAATAAACACAAAAGTAAGCAACTTTAAATTTTAAATACTACCCCAGTATTATACAGTAGAACCCGTTTTACGTACTGCATGGCATAACGGACAGTTTCGTGTGTCCAGACGAAAAGCTCATATGTTCTCTCTTTCTTCCGCCTTTTAGTCATTTAAAGATCTGACGAATCAATTTGCGGCGTTTCTTGTGAGACAATTGAAAAAAATTTTTTTTCTGCATACCAGTACTGTCCGATCGGATTCATCCGGGATTTATGAGAAAAACAGTTTCTGCCAGCACCGACAAACACTTAATAATAAGATCATTGTAACACTGAAGGGGAAGGTTAGGTATATGATGTGAGTCGCGCTCAAAAAACCACTCAACTCCACAAAACTTTGATTCGTTTACACCCTCATTGCAGTATTATTAGGAGCTTTTGTTGTTTCTTTTTCCTTGACGTTTTATCCAGCAAGTATCTGTTCTAAACCTATTCCAGATGAGTAAAAACTACAGCCAGACACCAGTTGAATGCTCGCATTTTAATGACACTAGTCTTAAATTTTTTGAATTTGATTTAACAAAGACCAAGCAAAAACCCTTATGCTAAAAGGCGAAATTTTCCTAACCGCCCTCATTAGATACTATGTGGGTAGGCTTTTTCATGATTTAACTTAAAAAAGCTGAATCGTTAAGTCAGTAATTGCAAGCATTTTCATCACGAAATTTCATTTTCGAATTGATGAAAGGACAACTTCCATAACCGGTTGTGCCAAGAATTTTGCAAAGGGAATACAAAACGAAAGTTAGTTAAACCATCTCAAACATTTTGGCCTTACCTGATTTCCTTGACCTTGGTACAGCAGACGAAGCCCTCGCCTAATCAGACTGGGTGAGTAACCTTTCCGGCGAAGGGGGCTGATGACATGGAATTGTCAATATTTTTCTCTCCATAATTATTAATGGGAATTTGTAAACGCCGGCGAAAATCCAAAATGCGCGTTTAATCTCTTTATGACGTCATTGTAATTGGGTTTCTCTTGCGCGCACAAAACAGCGCAATCAGTTCTTTCTGCGCATGTACAGAGAATAGAGAGGACAACGAATCGATCGAAGGGTATGGGTCGATAACATTGTCACACCCTTTGCTTACGAGGTTAGGAAGATTTCCTTCCTGAAACAGGTGCCTTCTAAAAGAGAGAAATTTATGCAGTTTATGAAATTCTTGTACGTCAAGTCAAGGGGTACGAAAATGTGGCGTGAAAAGCAGTTTATGAAGTGAAAAGCAGATCTTAGAAAGAGCTATTAAAATTGAAAAAGAAAATGTAACTAAGCACTTTCACGGCTATCAGGGAAAAATAACTCTAAAAAGTTCCAAAATACGTAATAGTATATGCATTTTTTTCCCCAAATTTAAGCTTTATTTTCTCTGATAATTTTGTAATTTCCGCTACCAAAAAAGATCATAGTTCACGGTGAATTAAACACCCGATTCTCATTTCATAGTTAATTATTATAAAAAATCACGGCTCACAGCGATTACCGAAATTACGTCTCACGGGGAAAAAAGGCCATTCTACATTTCCCGGGAAATAAAAAAAGCAATTTAAGGCTCACCTTAATACCCTTCACCACTCTCAGTTACGACTGTTTCCTCGTCCCCACTATCTCCCCCTGGGTATCCGAGGATACCTCGTCCGCAGGGTCTTCGTGATACTCAAAATGGCGATCCGGGTGAAGCAGATTCAAGCAGGGCGGATAGATGTTGGGCGGTGAAATGTTGGGCGGTGAAACGAGCGGATACGAGCAAAGAAGGTGTGATGCAGTCGACCGGGCTCGAATTAAAAAGCTAAATTTAAATGGCGGGAAATGGCGAACAAAACGACAAGGCTCGGTAAGGCTAGCTGTCTTGATTTGAATGAGAGTGAAACTTTTTCAGAGTTTTCAGTAAGTCCGTCAACGACGCGGGCTAGTTTCATCTTACACTTTTCCAATCCCAAGTCCAGTCCACTATGATGTCGACACCCCGTCGTTCACCAAAAGTTTTTCCACCCTGCTAGGTAACCGCCCCGAAAGTAAGAGTTCTTCGCTGATTTGTTGTGCTTGGTTTGTTGATCGAGTGAGCGGCAAGATTTCTTCATTTGCAGGTAAGAAACACTGTTTAGTTTACTTTTAGCCATAGTAGAGGTCATTTGGGCGAGAGCATTAATCGATTGAGGCAAGCAAAGGTAGATTTTAACCAACACATTTAGATATTCGAGAAAGTATGACAAGCATTCTGTAAGATACAGTCGATTTGTTGTATGGGAATCTAAACTTTAACGAAGTATACATGCTTATGATTTGGGTAAAATTTTACTTTTGGAATATTTACTACCCGCAAAGTATATACACTTGACGGCTAAACTACCCATTTACGAATGAGCCGGCTTGTTTGGCTGGCTCCTTGAGCAAGACAACTCGACAACCTTTATACTAATGATGGTAGAACATTCGGTGAGTGAAAAACAAAGATTGTGCACTTCAGACTGCAGACTACAGACCTGGAGTAAAATGCAGACTGCAGGCCAAGGGAAAAATTCGGGGAAAAGATTGCAGGGCAGGCTAAAATGAAAACGTTGATGAAACAACTGTAAACGATTAAAAGGAAACACCTGAGATTTGCTAAGATTTGAAATCGTCACCATTCCATCAATTCTACGGTCATTTGCTTTCAATCTCCGCTTTTCTTATGGTTTGCTTATTTTCTTACAAATCCATTCATTATGTGTGCATTTAACGTTTTTTCATGTTAACTACTGAGTCCCCGGTGTACACCTCCTATATTAGGGACTTTAAGATCCAACAATGTGGACATCGTCAAACATGCTGTAGCCGTGTGGGGCTTGCGTCGAGGACGCCGTGTTTGTGACGGGAAAAATAAGTTAAGATGGTGGGATTCAGTGACGTAGCTACTCACCGGATAGAATAAAAAGGGTAGCGAAATTAATTTATTTCCGAACTAACAGAAACCGATTATAGTAGTGTTTTCAGTGCAAATGGCGACTTTCAAGGGAACTCGTGAAATGTTGCTAGCCAGCTATGCCTCTAATATCAATTACGATTGAAGAATATGCTTTGCTTTTCAAAGAAATACAGCATAGTGCAGGCAAAGAACTCGAAATAAATTTCAGCATACAGTAGAACCTCCCTTTGCGACCATGTCTCGTAAGCGACCACCTCTCATTAGCGACCACTTTTCCAAAATAACAAAAGTTTTCAAGTCAAATCGCTATAGATGGAACCTCGCGTAGGCGACCACCTCTCGTAAGCGACCACTTATAGAGATGATTGTTTAAGATTTTCAATTGTTTTTAACCTCCCATAGGCAATTACTTGACACACAATCTATTGTATCTCTCACGGACAGAAATTACAAAATGTGTCGCTGCAATATATTGGCCCAAATCATTACACCGGACGCTGTATTTAAATCTCACAGTTGGAGCTACCGGAAGTGTCTCCCGAAATGGCTTAGCACTGAAGCAATTGATAACATACACATGCACTATCGGTGTAAGTTGAAATAAAATTTAATAAGGTTGAATCCCTTGTGGGAAAGAAACTCTCTTTTCTTGTAAATAGCATGCATGTACATGCATGACTGGTGATGACTCTCTCAACCTTGTATTACTCAACAGAAAAATTGTGGCGATAAAGAACCTCAACTGGCTTCATGTAACTTGTAAACAAACAAACCCGAAAGTTGTAGATGTTTTATGCTTGAAATGTAACATTGCAAAAATGCTGTTTACTGTTTGCTCCTAAATCTCCTAAATCAAGTTATTACTTTGGGTCTCGATAAGCACTGGTAATAGGGTTAGGTCTCCGCAATTACCATATGTAAATTACCCAAAATTTAGACCCACCCTGGTCTGAACTTTGGTAAGCGATTACCTCCCTTAAGCGACCACATATTATTGACATTATGGGTGGTCGCTTACGGGAGGTTCAACTGTACTGGGAAAATCTTCAAGGTAAAGGAAATACTGTAATCAGGAACAACAGTGCTTTATATACAGCAAATCATTATTTGTTTCTTTTAGCCGTAATTCACTGAACGAACAATACAAGAATCTACCCATTGCGGTTTGGAGTTTGAGGCCATGACCCAAACTGACTTTGTTCAGAAATATAAGTGAGCTGGACAAGAAAAGACAAAAAAAAAAAAAAACGACAAAAAATGCTGGGATGATAAAGCATTCCATATACAAAGAAAAAGTGCCAATTCACTGTGTCTTTGTAACTGAAATAAGTTGAAATACTTACAGTTTGTTGACAATGTGAAATTGCTGTCCAGCACGTTCATCTTGAGCAAGAACGGGACTTGTTTACGTCACGATCATGCGCTGTGGTAATCATTTTGGTATTTTTACTTCCGGTCGGCTTTAGTCACGTCCACGTTGTTGGATCTTGAAGTACCTATTATTATAAAAGCATAAACAAAAGAAGGAAAACATTAAGCTCGCTCAAAACAAACCTCACAGTTATAACAGTTATAGAATGGAGAGTAACCATGACAAAAGCACAGCCCTAGCTTAGGCAGACTTAAGCCTTCGATAATACATTGCATAGCAGTCTAAGAAGCTATAACTTAAAGGATCAAATGAGAAATAGCTGTGAAATGAGAAATAACTGTGATGAGAAACACAACATTTTGAGACAACAAGAAACGGTCACACCTGAAGGAGATAAAAAACAGAAAGCTAAAGTTTATTACCCTGGTATAACAATGATTCAGATCCTATCCTTACAATCAATTTTATTCTTGCCTGAAATGAGCTTTGCCTTATAATAACTTTCTGGTGCCAACCTCATTGAATCCAAACAATCAGCTTAGTCTGGTTTTTTACCCATGATCTGCAATCAGTTCACTAAATTTTGCCCTTGTTCTGTAGTCTGTAGTGTGTGTTTTACACTTATTGATAGAACATTTTGGCAGCTTCATGATGCCATTGTGGATTTCAAATGGCTTGAGACAATAGCATCTTGAGGACATTGCTGTGTTGTTTGTTTTTATTATTGCTGATTTTATTTTAAAATAATTATTATTATTATAATTTATTACTGTTAAACAAAGCCACCAACTTTATGTATAATTTATGACATTTACAGTCAAGCTAAATGAACTGCTTAACACAAACTCCTTCCAATGGTCAAATCTATCTACAGTCATCTCTGCCTAAGGCAGACACCCTCGAGGCCAGCTCCTTATGTCTGCCTTGCTGAGGTGTCTGCATTTAGTTACAAATTAATGTAAACTTCACTGAGACAAGAGAAGGTGAAGCTGTCTGACTTACAGCTGAATTAATTAATTGAACTGAATTGAATTTTTGATTAGTGAATGCAGCATGTTTTTCTATTAACAAGCTGAATTGTATGTTTTGTGACTGAAACTCTGCAGGGATGCAATAATTTAAAACCAAATATGTGATTGGTTTACATTTTCCTTTGCATTATCAAACTTTGATTAAGTTCAATGGAATGATTATTGGAAACATAAGGTTAACTTTTGGTTGAAAAGGCACATGGGATGGAATCAGGAGTTTGGATTTATTTCATTTGACATTGGTATAGCCTCTCATGCAGTCGTTTTTAGGGCAGTCATATTTACCGTCCTGTCCACAAGTGCCTGCTTGCTGGACGCCCACATTCTTTTGCCATCGTGTTCCTTTGACCAATCAAATCTCTCATAATTTACATAGACTTCTGCACTTCTTGTGAAAATTTTTTTCTAATTGATCAATGCTCTGTAAATGCCAAATATATGGCTGAAACTTGCATGGTTGATGTTTTTCTGAGATGTTTAATGTTGGATTAAATCTGTCACCTGTTAGAATAGTTTGGATTTTAGGAAAAAGTATCACAGATACTGCAGGCGCTAGAGAGCACCAGAGCTCATTTTCTGTGTCAAATGCTACTGCTGCCATTCAAAAATGCTTAGAATTAATTTAGCATGGGGAGGGAATGAATGGGGAAAGAGAATTCAACAAGTTGAAATATTTTCATTGAGATCAAAACATTGGATGTGCAACAACAACAACAACAAAATGTAAATTCAGTAGAAAAACTTCTCAAGTTAGCTGACACATGCGTGTGGCAACCTTTTAATGGGGTTATTTTTTTTAATTTTATGAGACAATTTTCTTTACCAATACAGGGAAACTTGCTCATTTCACAAACCTGATGTGTTCTCATTTTTGCTACTCAGTCAAAGGACCACTTTCATCTATATGTAAGCTCAAGTGGTATGCAGAAATGATTGTCTTTCTTTCACATTAGAAAATCAATTTAAACCACAATACTGACACCATCCTTTCAGTAAAATCCAAACCATTTCATTTTTTCAGAAAACTTGGAGTCTCTTGCTTCAAAGGAAAGTGTTTTTGGGTTTTAGCAAGTCATGTTCGATATTGATGATAAGGCCAAATGCATGGGAGTTTGTATTGAAATGAATCTTTGAAGGGTTTATATAAGAGGATATTCCTGTCTGTTGAAGATATTGAAATTTATGTAAAACAGCTTGGCTAAGTAAAGATTATAAGCACACTCTGCTAAGGACTCTCACACTAACCTACCATCTAAGCTTAGATTTGTTTTGCACTAGTTTTGAATTGAACTCAAATCTATCCACAGTGTCCCTTGACTGGGTTACAGAAAGCATTACTTACCTCAGCCTTTGAGGTATTTTGGGAAATCAAATTTCAAACAGTTGAATTCCCACTGGTGTCGTTTGCTGAATAGTGAAGGTCAATCATGTAGACTTTGGTAAGCAAAATGTCATTGTTTTAGGGTTGGCAAAGGAATGCTGACCTTCAATAATAATAATAATAATAATAATAATAATAATAATAGTAATAATAATAATAATAATAATAATAGTAATAATAATAATAATAATAATAATAATAATAATAATAATAATAATATTATTGTCTGCTTATATTTTGATCTTTGTTGTCGCTGCTGTTGCTGCTGATGATGTGTTGTCCTTTTCCTTTTTTTTTGTTTGTTGTTGTTGGTTGTTTGTATGTTGTTTTTTGGTGTGTGTGTGTGTGTGTTTTTTTTTTATTTATTTATTTATTTATTTATTTTTCACTTCGTTCTTCTTTTATTAAGCTTGCCCTGTTTAGATCTCTTGCTCGGTTCAGTATATCTGTAACATACGTTAATTTACACAAATGTAATTCTCTCTTGTACATTAATCCTAGGCTCTACAAACAACTCCTACATCTTCTAATATTTCAATAAAGCTCAGTGTCATTTCCTTGTTTACTTTAAAGTAGGTGGTGGTCAACTAGAAAACCTTTGCTACTTTGAACACCACACACATTTTATAATTTGTACTGTATTTATTTTTATCTTGTAATTATCTGTTGTAATACTTTTCTTTCTATGTTAATGTTGTGTAATATTGTGAAATAAATGAACCTTAAATGAACCTTGAACCTTGAGTAAGGGGTCATTTGTGAGGAGGAGGGTAATATGACTCCCACAAAAGTAACAATACAGTGGCAGGCTATCATTAATTATTTTGAAAGCATTCATAATTTATGTAGATGTTCCCCCCTCCCACCCTCAATCATGATATATCCTTCAAACAACTCCCTCCTACCCTCATTACCCCTGTTAACTTTAGAACCTCAGCTAAAATGGCTGATGCAAGTAGCTTTTGAGTCTCAACGTTAAACATCTTATGACATCTCCATGATAACTAGATAACTAGATACTAAATTTTCGATAATTTTGAAAAATCCTGCTCTAAACAAATTAAAGGATACAGCTAATATTCATTGCATAGCTTTAGAGAATGCAGTGGTTTTAACTCACAACCCACATTGTATTGAATAATGGCTGTTTATTTATTTATTTATTTATTTATTTTTTTTTTTTTTGGGGGGGGGGGGGGGTTGCCAAGGAATCATTGTAATATTTCATGCCAAGACTACTTACATAATTAGCTTCATGTATCTTTGAAAATCTAGACCCTAACATCTGGTCATCTGGGTTCTTCGTGACTGTAACAGAACCTTTAACGTATAGAATGAGGGCGAACCGGGAACTAAACTATTAGGAACGACTATCTGAACGGCGGCCTTGTTGTCCACACGTCAGGTTTCAACAAGACTCCAACACACAGTTCTCAGAACGAAAAAAAACCTTTATGCTTCAAGGACAGATGATCTACTATCGGTAATCTCAAATCATCACTAAATGGTGAAATGTAGTTACTTGATCTTTTCTACCAGGGCAAAAGCCTTTCTTTCTAGACCCCCCTCAGTCCTATAAATGCTGAAACTGAAAATACTAATTGTTTAGTTCCGCACGAGGATTTTCTTTCAATGTTGATTCAGTTCCGTAACTTTCGATATGCAAAACTGCTTATCTGCAATCATCTTCTGTCAAACAAAAAGGAGCTTCAATTTACAGCATTAGGTGTCTTTGTTCACATCGATGTGATTACAAGCCTTTAGACCAGTCCAAATACCTGAAGTTGACAGTGATAAGCGGCACGTACGTAAGCGTTACATAATCCAAGCGGTCACACTTGACTCATTCTTAACCTCATGAAAAACATCAACGACATTTGTACTGAACTTTCTTGGTTGCTTAACCCTTGTCCTGAAAAGCACTAACTACTACAAGTAGATAAATGGGATGACCGAAGAACTATTTACACAATCCAAAAGTAGCTCTTACACTTTCACGTGCCTGTGTTTCGCTATTGCAAAGCCTCACAGCATGATCCTTTTTGTACAGCTTTTCGGTTACATTCAAATGGTATTTAAATTACCTTTCAGATAGCAAACAGCACTTAAGCAGTATGCCAAGATTCTCGAAGCATAAAAGAGGACAAGGTTACAAATGTCTTGTGTGTGGAAAGTGTTTTCGTGACACAGCAGGTCTTAAAAGACATGAAAGAGTTCATACTGGAGAGAAGCCTTATGAATGCAAACAGTGTGGCAGGTGTTTTAGTGAAGCAAAAGTTCTAAGGACACATGACAGAGTTCATACCGGAGAGAAGCCTTATGAATGCAAACAGTGTGGCAAGAGTTTTAGTCGAACAGGAACTCTAAGGAAACATGAAAGAGTTCATACTGGAGAGAAGCCTTATGAATGCAAACAGTGTGGCAAGTGTTTTACTGTAGTAGGAGCCTTAAGAACACATGAAAGAGTTCATACAGGAGAGAAGCCCTATGAATGCAAACAGTGTGGCAAGTGTTTTAGGGTAGGAGGAGCCTTAAAAACACATGAAAGAGTTCATACTGGAGAGAAGCCTTATGAATGCAAACAGTGTGACAAGTGTTTTAGTGTAGTAGGAGCCTTAAGAACACATGAAAGAGTTCATTCTGGAGAGAAGCCATATGGATGCAAACAGTGTGGCAAGTGTTTTAGTCAAACAGCACATTTAAGGACACACGAAAGAGTTCACACTGGAGAGAAGCCATATGAGTGCAAGCACTGTGGCAAGTGTTTTAGTCAAACAGGAACGCTAAGGATGCATGAAAGAGGTCATACCGAAGAGAAGCCATATGAATGCAAACAGTGCAAGAAGTTTTTTCGACACTTGGGAAGTTTAAGAAAGCACGAGAGATCCCACCAGGATGCTACGGATTGCATTCAAGATAATGTTCACACAAACCAACACTTTGATAGAACTCCACTCTGGTCAAGTTGAAAAAACTGCGAGGAGAGGAGAGAGGAGTTGAGTAGTGAGGCGTTACTCCTTAGCCACCATGAAAATCACATGATTGTAAGCGATTAACTTAACTCTCATGTCAACACTGGACTAAGATTGTTCAAGTCAGAGAATTTTTTTCAGCAAGAACGTTAATGTTGAATCAAGATGTGATACGCTGCATCATTCACTCCTGGCATATAACGTCTACTCTTCGGCACTCTACGTACAATAAGTCTCGTTACAGTTCATTTCGAAACAGCTACGTCGTTGCTTTTGAAATGTAAAAAGTCACTTTTAATGAACAAATTGAAAAAAAAAGCTGCTATAATTAGCTTATCTATACTCCCTCCGGCGCGAAGTTTTTGATTCAACGACACGAGAGGACGTCCAGTTTATTACCATTTGTGTTGAGAGCATTTTCACAACTTAACTGATTGTCGGTTTTTGTTTTCACATTATTCCTTACAGCTCTGGGTAAAAGGCAGTTGCGGTAAACCACACGGCTTCCTTTTGAATATTATATAATAATTAATATTGTTTCATGTTTTGTCTACCGTACTGTTATGCTGGAAAAAATAGAGCTAATCTAAACCAAGGTTCATGTGGTTTGTTACCGTTAGTAAGGTCGATTAGTAAATAAGTAAATGTAGAAATCTTTGATACGCAAGCATTGGAAAAAAGAAAAGGAGGACACTGCAAACTCGTTCCCAGGGTCCCTCCTCTTGCTGTCCCCTGGGAAGAGGGCGGCTAGTGGGAACGAGGATGGAGAATAATGAATATTAGCAAAGCTTAGAAATGGAATTTAAAAATATCTAGAATTGCAGAAGTGGATTTTTGTCATGCCAGTTGTGATCGGGACACTTGAAATAGTAAGTATTTGAAAACGTAGATTGCGAAGATGGGGTCAACTGGGTTTGAATTTACTCGCAATTGATCTTCTTTATTAAATTACGCAATTTCTCTACAATTGGTTTTCTTCCTGGATAGGATCTTACCTTTTTTTAATAGAGGACATTGGGCTCTTGGTTTTAGTTTTTCAATCTTTTCTTTTGGTCAGTCTCCCATTTGGGTTAGATCGCACAATAAAATAACCTCGTCTGATTTTGAAACATTGTAGGCCAAAGCCGGAGTCTACAATATATAGAATTATTTTTATTTTTTATTTATTTTTTTTTTAATTTTTTAATTATGTTTTGTTAGAGTTAGTATTTACAAGAAACAGTAACAGTAAACTATACAAAGTACATATAAACAGTAGCGTTTTACAAGATATTCTGAAGTATATACGTAAGTTACAATAGATTTTATGTGCGATACATATGTATATTATCATACTTGCAAGGGAAAGAAAAAAAAAACAAGTAACGACGAAAAAAAAGTGTTTTTTAAAAAGAAAAAAATAATAATTACAAAAACATTTTGTATATTTCAGTGAATTCAGTAAGTTTGTTGTTTTGAATAGCAATTTCTCTTTGTATATTAACTTTTTCCATTAAGAGTGACAGAAAACTGTCGAAACATAGTTTTTCATCGTGTAAGCATTTGCAATATATGGAGTATTTCGCGATAAGAAGTGTGTAGTTTAAAGCGTACATGTGCATCTTATCGTCAAAAATTCCATATAAAATCATGCTGTTTGATAATGTGATATTTTCCTTAGTTTTACTGGACCACCAGTTTTGAAATAAATTCCGGAACGATAAAGTTAAAGAGCAGTGTAAAACCATGTGATCTAAAGAATGTCTGTCAGTGAGACATTGAGGGCGTATATCATTATCTGAAATTTTGGCTTTAAAAAGGCTAACTTTTGTTGCAAGAATATTATGAATGATCTTATATTGGAACATTGATATTCTTATGTCATTTTTTATCTGAAAGGGTAATTCATAAACTCTGTTTATGTTTGCTTGATTAAAACCGTACCTTAAAATTTTGCTTTCAGCGGGGGGGGGGGGGGGGGGGGGGGGTAAAAAAAGCGTTTTTTATCATAGCGGAGTATACGTTTTTGGTAGAGATAATGTTTGTTTTGTTACCATTTTCCGACATTTGCCGGGGAGTTCTTTTTATTGCTAATTTCCATTTAGTCGGAATAGAATTGATCAATCCAAAATGTTAAGTGAACGGCGTTTCAAGATGAAATTTTTCGGAGAATTGATTAAAAGAAAGGAAATTTCCGTCATTTTGAAGGTCTTCAATACGTAGAATATTTTTTTCGAACCAATCTTTATAAAAACGCGTTTTACCTTCGATTTTTATGTTGCGGTTGTTCCAAATTATTTTATCGTGACGATATGTGTCATTCTGAAAGGCCTGTTTTGTGCTTTGCCACTGTTTCAAGACAGATTTTCTTCTCAACTTTGCACTTCATTTTAGGATTGATAAGAATCATGGTATCCTTCCTATGATTTGTGCCGTGGCTAAAATACACCTCGCCACCCCATTCCGGTTGCCAAACGTTTTCGCATTCTTTTGAGCTATAGGTTTCTTGTAAGAAAGCAAAAGAACACTTTTGAAGATGTAGCCACCTAAAGACGGTACGACGCTTTAATGATTTGTTTAAGCCTTTTTTAAGCCTCTAATGTTCACTGACAGACATTTGATATCAATGGGATTGTTCATAACAGGGGTGTCAGAGTTGTCATAATTCCCTGATGGGTTTGTAATAACACATTTGTTTGAACAGTATTCTTAGCACTTTAAAACTTCAATGCAGCGGGTTTGAAATTTGAAATTTGCATATTACTTCTTGTATATTCAACGCAGATAGAATCAAACAGAATTATTTTCCAAAAAATTAAAGTAGGAAATTGCTTAACTGAAATGGAACTAACATTTAGAACCAAGATTTTAACATAATTTACGAAACGAAAAATTGTTACGAGATTATTATATAGAATAAACGAAAGATTAAGAGATCTAATAAGACCTGAACACGATGGAAACACACTAATTCGCGTTTCAGTCTGGTCGAAGCTTATAGATGTTATTGGAGCAAGTTCATTGAGTCCCTTTTAAAGATCAATACACAGCGTCAGATAGAAATATATAAGGTCAGACCTGCGATTCAACAGGTTGACGATTTTAAAAAGGGTAGTTACTACTAAACAACTTACTTGTGATTTAAATAAATGTTTGTAGGAGAACTTTCTATTGTTAGATGATAAAAATTGACAATGATGAAAAAATATTTACAACGCAATTATTTGGGGTTCAAATAGTTGAAGGAATTTTATTTGGTGTTTGGACTTATTACAAATTATATTTCGGTTTGGGGAATATCACAGAAAAAGACCAATTGACTCATTTCCTTCGTTACGCAGCTCTCTAGAGATAACACCTTGTAGTTCGACTTAGTTGTTCTTAATGTGTGATTAATGTATAAATTCTCCTGTCATGAATTCGGTATGAGCAGTTGTACGCTTCCGCGGAAACACTTGTGATCGTAAAAATATTTTCAATTAAGTTTCCTACAAATGATGACACCTTGTTTACCTTATTTTTTATAAGTTTTTCCTCAACTTGACCTTTCGACGGTTTATTCCAGGAAATTGTTACTGCTCTCATTTTTAGTCATTTTTAGTAGATTTTCTTGGGTTCTTTTACCGAATTCATGGTAGTTGATGTTCATTTTAAGATGAAGATATCTAAACAACAATATCTGTAATTTTAAGGTGTTTTTAAAAGTAAATACTATGATCTTAGGGTGATTATGAAGATAAATATCCATTGTTGTAATTCTGCTATCAGCCACGTATTGAATATATAATTTGAGTGCTAGGTTTTGTTTACAACGTACTCATTCAATTTATGGAAACGTTTAACCAGTCACTTTCGATGAAGAAGGCTAACACCTTCAACGAATCGACTACTTGTACAATTTTTAAACAACAACTTTTAGTGTTTTTCAGATTATCTTTGTGAAACTTTACTGTATAAGCCTGGACTTTGTAATTTCTATATTGGTCTCCCTGTTTTGTATTGACTGGACAACCCAACCTTCATAGTGATATTTCTCAAGAAAGATGTCTTTGACTTGACTAATAGATCGAAGGCACGGATGCAAATAAGCTCCTTACAGCCAATCACAGTAGGCTTGCGTAAGATTTAATTTGTGTTGAGCAGGTGGTTGTCGAGTCAGTATAAAAATGGGTGCCATCTAGTTTTAGTATACGTAAAGAATTGATTGTACACTAGAGTAAGCTGAACTGTTGCAAGTTCGTAAGGCAATAAAGAAGAGTCAACTGAGAAGCTATTGGATCTTTTGTTGAAGTGAACCCAGCTAATTCCCCGTAATAGGTTCGTTCAACACTACAGTCGAACCTCCCGTAAGAGACCACCCATATTGTCAAGGATATGTGGTCGCTTACGGGAGGTGGTCGCTTACCAGAGGTCAAACCACAGGAGGTCTAAATTTCGGGTAATTTACATATGGTTATTGCGGGGACCTAAGCCTTTGCCAGTGCTTATCGAAACCCGTAGTAATAACTTTTCTTAGCTACAAGTATATTAAGACTGGTCCAAAATTATTCTAGGCAAAAAGGGGGGTCTATGGTAATTATTCATTGTATCTCGCAAATTACTTAATACGGCGATTGAGACAATTATTGTGAAAGAAACTTGACTCTTTTATTACTCCAGGTGACGCCGTCTAAACTTTTCAGGGAACGGAACATAAGCAAAAAGATAAGAGAGTTTTTTCCTACAAGGGATTCAGTCTGATCAAAGTTTATTTCAGTGTGAAGTATAGTGCACGTGTATTTTATCAATTGTTTCAATGCTAAGCTACATCGGGAAACACTTTCGGTAGCTCCGACTGTGAGATTTACGACGTCTGCTGTAATGACACATTTTTCGATTTCCGCCCGTGAGAGATACAGCAGATTGTGCGTCAAGTGGTCGCCTACGGGAGGTTTAAAACAATTGAAAATTATAAACAATCATCTCTAAAAGTGGTCGCTTACGAGAGGTGTTCGCCTACGAGAGGTTCCATCTATAGTGATTTGACTCGAAAACGTTTGGTATTTTGGAAAAGTGGTCGCTAATGAGAGGTGATCGCTTACGAGGGGTGGTCGCAAAGGGAGGTTCGACTGTATGTGATTTCTGGCATTTCTTGGGATGGTTCGGTTTCGAGCGAGGTGGGATCGTCAAGACTTTGGCTTTCTTGAGCAGGAACATTCTGCTGTTGGACTTGATCGTTTCTCCATTTCATGGGGATTTTGTTTAAGGTGTAACTCCGGCCGTTTACTACGAGCTTGTCACCAACAATGGATGCTTTGACACCGGGGACCGGTTTGGCTTTCTTCAATGCTGGAACTAGAAAATTCTTTCGAATTTCGCGGACGAGGAAGGGAGGGTCTTCCGCTATCCTGGCGTGGGATCCTTCCAGGCGACGGCGCTGGCGCTAAACTTGATCTCTGTTGGCCCGGCAGGTAAACCGTTCGATTATTGGTCTTGGCTGGTTAGCGTTTGGACGTTTCTTGCCCAGCCGATAGACGCCACATAATGGAATGTTGTTTACGTACTCTTCTTCAAATTTAAGACTGTTTGTCAATACATCTTTTACGAGCTGGTGGCAATTCTCGTCTTTGTTTTCATTAATTTTGAGGAAAAGCAGGTTCCATCTGCGACTGTTGATGCTTTGGCGGGTTAACTCGTTCTCTTGTATAATCTGGGGCCCGTTTCTCGAAAGTTCCGGTAACTTATCGGGCCCGAAATCAAATATTCAAATCAAAATCTAAAGAATAAAAGCGCGGGTCCTAGCTAACAAACCAATCCATTTTGTTTTGTCAACTGATAGTTTTATCATATTATCTGCAAAACTATTGAAACCTCGATCCTCAATGTAAACAACAACAGCTTTCCGGGCCCGTTAATTATCGGGACTTTCGAGAAACGGGCCCCTGGTCCTTTTCACACGTCGCCAAACGGTCTTTTACCTCATCTTCTTCGTTTTGTGTGAACTGAATTGAAGCATCGAGAGCAACTACTTTATCGTTGAGAGTTTTCAAATTATCTCTTGCTTCCTGAAGGAGGGCTTTTAGGCTTGCAATTTCCACACTTTTCTCAGCGTCCTTTTGTTCAAGTGCATTGTAGAGAGCTAAAGGTTCTTCATAAGGGCGGCCATCTTGTTCGAGTTCATCGCCGGTTGAACTACTCGGTCTGGGTCGTTTCTCCTAATTTTTACTTTTTTTTTCCACTCATACTTTTGTATTAAAACAACTTCACATGGCTTTAGGGAGAGTTTTGGGTGATAAATTTACTAGTAAGTTCGCATTTGGCTTGGCCTTCATCGGAGACTCAAAAATAACGTCCGTTCACTCTGAATGCATCCCCAGACTCCAATATATTGAATTATGAAGGGCCCTTTGCCTTTGTCATTTAGACAGGAAACAATACTTTGTATGAAATATTTTAATGTTACCCCTGTTTCAGTCTGGATATCTACATTTTTTATATCAATGGGTTTGTCCTGTGGAGAGAAGTAGTTCCTTGATTGATCCATCTGTTTCCGTAAGTGCGCCAGTCTTGTGTCTCATCCGTGTTATAATACTTATAAACTATTTCTTCCCATTGGCTTAAACGGCAGGTAAGAAACAGAGTTTTCGTCGCCAAGCAACAAGTCGTATGCATCATTTGTGGTTGAAGCTGAATGTCTCTGAAAAACAGCGGTAGTTTTGTTTATTCATGAAAGAAAGTTTGCAAGTTTACTTCCCAAAGCTGTGAGAGCTGGAGCACATCAACAGCTTTTTTCTGGTAATAATAGAAGCCCAGTAGTCCCTTTCTAGCCTGTTGCGGAACCTGTTGTAGCATGAAATAATAGCAGTACCATTACTCTCCGCTAGATTCCATCGTTTGCTTATCCTATACATTCCCCCCCCCTCCCCCAAGCCATCCTTATTCCCCATGTCTTCGAATTCCGGAAAGTGGATAAAGTGACTCGCAATGCAAACTGTTGTAACTGAAAGTCCTTGACTGTCGTGAAACAGGAGTCCAAACGAATCGAATTTGCCCGATAAATACTCCATTTAAATGCCGAACCCTAGTTATTTAATTTTTAACCAACTGCTGGGCTTTATTTCTATTTTATTCAACCGAGTCTAAGCAAAAACCCTCCGCTAAAAGGCGGAAATGTCGTAACCTCCCTCGTCATATTTTACGTAGTCATTTACGTTTAAATTGCAAAAATTTTCGGTAATTCTATTTTCAATAAAAAGATAACTTTCCCAACCGGTTGTTAAACGAACTTGGTAAAGAAAATACAATAGAAATTAGTTAATTGAACTCAAACATTTTGGCCTTACCTGATTTCCATCCACTTCGTTACAGCAGACGAAGCCTTCGCCTAATCAGACTGGGTGAGCAGACTTTCCGCGAAGGGGGCTGATGATATTGAATTGTGAATATTTTTTACTCCATACTTTTGTATTATGAATTTGTAAACTATGAAAATCTAAAACGCGCGTTAAGTCCCTTTTTGACAGCGCCGAGAAATCATCTCTTCCTGCGCATGTACAGCGTGACTTGAGAGGTAAAAGAATCGATCAAAGGAGGAGTCTACGTGAAAAGTCTTAGGAGTCTACGTGAAAAGTCAGATCGTAGCAAGTAATTGGAACCACGTATTTTCAGGGCTAATATAGCAACAATAATTCTAAATAGCTGTGAAATACGTAACAGTGTATGGATTTTTTCCCCCAAATTTAAGCTTAATTTAAATGCGTAGTTACCCCTAATTTTACTTTTTGATTAAAACAGACAAACATTTTCAGAGAATCTCTCTGAAAATCTTTAACTCCCAAGTGGAGGCAATTCAGGTCCAGGAGGATCGATCGATCGATCGATCGATCGATCGATCGATCGATCGATCAATCAATCAATCAATCAATCAATCAATCAATCAATCAATCAATCAATCAATCCATCTTCTCAGAGCAGCTACAGACTGTACCAACATATTTTCTCTATTCGACTTTTCGTATTATATTCTACAACTAATAAAATGGAAAGTAAAAAAAAAAAAATAGAATGTTGTTTTGTTTATACATTTTTTTCCCAAGGCTGTGAGATTGCAAGCACATTAACTGCTCTTTCCGACAATATTAAATTCACGCCTAGTAGTCCCTTTCTAACCTGTTGTGTAGCGTGAAACACACATTTTAAGTGGATATCCTTTTCTTGATTTAAATTGAAATGGCTGAATCGTTTAAATTGCAAACATTTTCATTAAATTCGGTTTCAGACTGATGATAAGATAACTCCCTCAACCACCTGTGCCAAGAATTTTACAAAGAAAATGCAAAAATATAGAAAATACCTAATTTTCATCCATCTCGGTACAGCAGACGAAGCCCTCAACCAATCAGACTTGGAAAAATGTCCAGAATTATCAGTTACGACACTGTTCCTCTGTTGTTAAGGACGGTTTCTCCGATAACAGAAATGGTTTTGGCCAGTTTATGATAATGTCGTAGGTTGAATTAGTGCGCAGTATCAAACTGAGGCACCATCTTGACAACCTGGTCCCCATCCTCGGTGACCCAGAGGGCAATGGTGGGGGTGGGAAAAAATTCTATGGAGTTCAGTTTCGACTGTTTCCTCGTCCCCACTCGATCCCCCCTGGTTATCCGAGGACGCCTCGTCCCCAGGGTTCTCGCGATACTCAAAATGGCGATCCGGGTGAGGCAAGGTTCAAGCAGTTGAGAAATGCCACGTTCTGGGATCCTTTCCTGGTAATCAACACAAAAACTAAGAAAATGCTACCAAAATATTATACCTTTGATTTCAACTAGCCTACGCCGCAGACACGCTATAACTCTCGGTAATAACCGGGGTTTATAGCCCGTCTGCGGCGCGGGCCAGTTTCAACTTACACTTTTCCAATCCGAAGTCCAGTCCAATATGAGGTTGTACTTCAAATTTCTCCACCCGGCTGGGTAACCGCCCCGTTAGTAAGAGCATCACGCTGATCTGTTGTGTTTGGGTTGTTGATCGAGTGAGCGGAAAGATTTCATCATTTGCAGGTAAGAAAAAAACTGTTCAGTTTACTTTTAGCCATAGTAAAGGCCATTGGGCGAGAGCATTAAGCAATTGACGGAAACAAAGGGCGATTTTAACTAACACATTTAGATATTCGAGAAAGTACGACAAGCACTTTGCGGAATGCAGTCGAGTTTATGCAGCTTTACAAATGAAATAAATGTGATGGTATATTTCCGGTCTGGTGAATGAATGAGAAAGATGTGTTATTCTAGAAAGTGACACGGGCATACTCGGAATAAAGAAAGACCTTCCGATTAGTAGTTCGGAGTATCAGGTTCGACTCTTGATAGGAGCACTCGGATTTCTTGTTTACCGAGTATGCCTGTGTCACTTACTAGAATAATACACGACTCTCATTTACTGATGATGGTAGAGCATTCGTTGGTGAAAAAGAATAGCTGTGGACTTCAGACTGCAGACCTACACACCCGCAGTAAAATGAAGACTGCAGGCCAAGGGTATTAAAAATGCCAGGAAAAGATTTCAGAGCAGGGTCAAATGTAAACTTTGATGAAACAACATACTGTAAACCATTAAAAGCAAACACCTGAGATTTGCTAAGATTTGAAATCGTCACCATACATGTACCATCAATTCTACTGTCATTTGCGTCTTCTTCTCGTTTGCTAATTTGCTTACAAATCTATTCATAATTTTCAATTGAGTATTGATGCATGCATTGAACAAACTTTCATGTTAACTTTTCAGTCTTAGGTGTACACTTCTTGATTATTATAAAAGCATGAACAAAAGGAGGAAAATATTAAGCTCCTTCAACACAAACCTCACAGTTATGAGAGTTATAGAGTGGAGGGTACCATGACAAAAGCACAGCTGTAAGCTAAGCAGACTTTAACCTTCAATTATTTTTCTTGTATAGCTATCTAAGAAGCTACAACTGAGAGGATCAAAAGACAAATAGTTGTGATAAGAAACACAACATTTTGGAACAACAGGAAATTAATGATCACAACAAAGGAACTGGAAGCTAAATTTTTTAGTCTGTTATAACAATGATTCAGATCCTATCCTTATATTCCATTTTATTCTGCACTGAAAGGAGGTTATAATGGCTTTCTGGTTCCAACCTCATTGCGTTGGAGCAATCAGCTTAGTCTGTATTTCACCCATGGTCAATAGTCTGTTCACTGAATTTTGCCCTTGTTCTGTAGTCTACACTCTTTATTTACATTTACTGGCAGAACGCAATTTTTTAATTTAACTCAGTTATGATCCAGTGTTTACTCTTGTTGTTATCCAGCCATTGTATGTAAGTTTTATATGTTGTACACCTTGGTACATCCTCTTATATTATAGTTTATCTTTTACGAGTTGCTAAGGTGAACCACCAGTTCTTCAGATACACATATTGTGAATTGTCACCCTTCCTACATAAAGTTTATTATTATTATTTTTATTGTTATTATTATTATTATTATTATTGTTATTATTATTATTATTATTATTATGTGCAGTTAATAAACGTGTGGATGCTAAAATTGAACCACATAGGGCGCGCAGCGTAACCTATGCGATCTGAAGGAACTATAAAAAGAAAGCTGCTGAGTTAAAAAAAAATTGGCGATAAAATACAAAAATCTTATAGACAATCTAAAGCTCTCTGATACTAAAACTATATTGAGCTCCTATGCTATTCCCTCAAGGAAAGTCAAGTGATGGTAGCTTTGAAACTTCTCACTATGTTGAGAGAACTTGAGATGGTAGCCTTCTGCATCCTTTTCAATACGTCATAACCCCTGCTGCCAAAGAGCTTCCTCATTGTCAGGTCCACATCCCTTGACCATCCCCCAGCACATCAATGATGATGTTACATTGTTCAAGGCCATAGCCAGGGTGCTGCTTCTTCAGCTCGAATTACAGTGGCCCATACTTGACCGTCTTTTCCTCGGACTTCTTTTCCCGATGCTCCATCCACAGACAGGACATCTCCACAGCCCACACCTTCTTATTCTTGTGGTCCACAAATCGAGTGTCCACTCTGTTAGTCTTGACGATGGTGTGCTCAGCAAAAACTGGAACATCCCAAAACGCTAATGCCTCAGATGACTCATAGACTGGTTTGGGCACTGCACACGAGTACCAGGGAGGGACTGAATCAATTAGCTTCAGATCCCTCGTCATCTCGAAGAAGATGTGTCTTTCTAGGTATTTAGACTGAGCCAGAGCAGAGCACCCCGCTAGCACATGCGCAAGCGTCTCAGGAGATTTCCCACACAGTCTACATGTTACGTCGCCCTGTTCTGCCCCTGTTTTGTGGACTGTGTACACCTTAGTGGGCGTAAGCTGCTTGTACAACTCCACTACCCCAGCAATGGTATGGGTAGGAGCGCAGGTCCAATCACGCAACCAAGCAAAGCATCCACTCCGATTTAGCTCGCTGTCCTGCCACCTAGCCTGCAAGAACAGTCCGTTCCACTTCTCCTCTTTGATCTTCTCTTTCAGCTTCTCCATATCTGCCTTCTTGAAGTGTTCTTTCACCTTTGGCCCTTTAATCTCCGTCTCAGGATTGCTCACAGACCGGCACGACGGTTGAGGGTACTCCAAAGATAGGCTCATGCCCAGTTCCTCGGCAAACTTATGCGCTTCCTTCATCAGTAAAGTGTGTCCCTTCTCTACCGCCCTCTCTTCAAACTGTTGCACTGCCCTCATAGAGGGATCCATGTTCTGACAGAGCTTCATTGCCATCTTGATCTTCGTCAACTTGTAAATATTATTATTATTATTATCATTATTGTTATTATTATTATTATCATTCTAAGTTCTAATCAATAATGATTTTGAATGACAGTTTAAATTGAAAATGAGTGACAATAAAAACAAACAGCATTTTGGAAGCTTTATGATGTCATCATCAAGGAGTGGTATAGAATGGTCCATTAAAATTATGCAGTGCTCGCAAAATTTGGCCTTTGCTCAATTTGCTCACAAAGTTTAAACCAATGCTCGCTTGCTTGTGTTTGCAAAATCTTTCCAATTTCTTACATGGTCGGATCTTCATTAAAGATTTTTCGAAATTAGGTAAATCATGTCAAGTTCAGTTGAAAGCACAGGACAAAAAAATAAGTTAACTTACCGGAGTATGTAATTGTTAAGATGTAAAAGTGGAGTGTATTGTGGAGTTGTCATCCAGACTACTAGGTGCATTCTAATAGGAAAAAACAACATGTGAAATTAAAAAAAATAAGAATTTGCTGCTGATGGTAAATTAACAAAGTGCTTGCTGCTTACAAGTTGTTTTTCAAAAATGCTTGGTGCTCCCAAGACAAATTTGATCACTGCTCGTGCTTGCAATAAAAACCACAGTTCTTGCTTGCTTGTGAATGGTTACATAGACCATTCAATGCCCCTTCAAATTATTTGACATTATGAAGACATTGTAGTGTTGTTTGTTTTTATTATTGCTGATTTTATTTTATAATTTTTATTATAATAATTTGCTGTTTTAAAAAGCCACCAAAATGGTGAACTTTATGCAAATAATTATGTACCTTACTGTCAAGCTAAATGAACTTAATAACACATACTCCTTCCAATTGGTCAAAATTATCTGTCTACAGTTATCTCTGCCTTGGCTAAAGGAAGACACCCTCAAGACCAGCTCCTTATGTCTCCCTTGGTGAGGTGTCTGCGTTTAGTTACAAATGTGAACTTTACTGAGACAAGACAAGGAGAAGCTGTCTCCTTTACAGCTGAATTGATTAATAGAACCGATTTGAATGTTTGATTAGCGAACACAACATCTTTTTATTAACAAGCTAAATTGTATGTTTTGTGATTGAAACTCAGCACACATGCAATTAAAACCAAATTTGTAATTGATTTTTATTTTCCTTCGGATTATCAAACTTTTGATTAAGTTCAATGGAATGATTGTTCCAGACATAAGGTTATGTTTTGGTTGAAAAGGCACATGGGATGGTATCAGGAGTTTGGCTGGTGCAAGATTTATTTCATTTGACATTTATATAGCCTCTGATGCAGTCATTTTTAGGGGAGGCATATTACCCTCCTGTCCACATGTGCCTGCTTGGAAGGCCACATTCTTTTGTCATATTGTACCTTTGACCAATCAAATCTCTCATTAGGTAGATTTCTTGACTTGTGAAAAATTATTACGCGGGATGCCCCGAGGGGGCATACCGTGTCTTAAAACGGGTCGATTTCTTTTTTTTTTACGCGGGATGCCCTGAGGGGGCATACCGTGTCTAAAAACGGGACGATTTCTTTTTCTTCGTCGTAGCTTCAAATCGGTACATTAATTTATTCATTAAACTCACCCCTCTCCTACTCGGGGTGTATTGTTCTGATTGTCTTCAACAGTAGCAGGCCAATCAAAATCCATTCTTGTCGCTTACATCGCGAGGGAGGGGACCCACTCACCCCTACCTGTGTGACGTCAACGCATCATTTGATCTATTTATTAAAAACGGATTAAATTTGGCACCATATTGTTTATAACATGTTCTGGACTCAAGTGTGCCGTTTTCAAACGGAAATTTCACCATTTTGAAGCGGCAAATCAAAAGAATAACTTCTAAGAAGCACTCGACATTTAAAACGGTAGAAATTGGTGAGTTCATGGCGAAGGAATCGTGCTTTGTTTGACAGTCCTTGACAACGACGCGAGACTAAAAAGAGGTCATTGAGAAGCTTACGTTATCGTAATGGAATTCCACACATTTCCGGTGAAAGTCTGAGTCGCGTAACACAAGGAAAACAACGTAACGCGATCGTCGTGAGTCTAACTATTCCATTAGCAAGGATAGATTTATCAATCGGCGAAGCATACAGTTGGAATAAATGAATGAGCCCCAGCATCACGCGTAATGCCAGTGTAGCAGGCATCTTGTTTTTTTTTCTTCGTAGTAGCTACAAATCGGTACATTAATTTATTCATTAAACTCTCCCCTCTCCTACTCGGGATGTATTGTTCTGATTGTCTTCAACAAAGGCAGGCCAATCAAAATCCATTCTTGTCGCTTATATCGTGAGAGAGGGGACCCACTCACCCCTACCTGTGTGACGTCAATACATCATTTGATATATTTATTAATGACGGATTAAATAGTCGCGCCATATTGTTTTAACATGTTCTGGACTCAAGTGTGCCGTTTTCAAACGGAAATTTCACCATTTTGAAGCGGTAAATCGAAAGAATAACTTCTAAGAAGCACCCGACACGTTAAACGGTGGAAATTGGTGAGTTCCTGGCGAAGGAATCGTGCTTTGTTTGACAGTCTTAGACCACGACGCGAGACTGAAAAGAGGTCATTGAGAAGCTTACGTTATCGTAATGGAATTTCACAAATTTTCCATAGCCTCCCACGCAGACGTTCTTGGGGGTTCGTCACGCGTTCCTGCCCTAAGAACGTCTGCGTGGGAGGCTAAAATTTCCAGTGATACTCTGAGTCGCGTAACACAAAGGAAACAACGTAACGCGATCGTCGTGACTTAAACTATTCCACTAGCAAGGATAGTCTTATCAATCGGCAAAGCATACAGTTGGAATAAATGAATCAGCCCCAGCATCACGCGTAATGCCAGTGTAGCAGGCATCTTGTTTGTAATTGATTAACGCTCTGTAAAATCATGCCAAATATAGGGTGAAACTTTGAAGAAATGTAGTAGATGATTTGTTTGAGACACTTTAACTTGAATTAACTCTGTCGCCTCTTAGAATGGTTTGAATTTTAGGCAAAAGTGGCACAGATACTGTTTACTTAATCAACTATTAGGGTCTGAAGACCACAGCTTTTATCTGTAAGAGCTGAGCACCAGAGCTCATTTGCTGTGTGAAATGCAACAAGGGACTATTGCAATAATATTTTGAAAAGGCTTAGAAATTGTGGGGACTTGTAGAAGTTGAAATTTGCATTAATAATAATAATACTTTTATTTATTACCTTTAGCAAAAGAATTGGGGTAATATTACAATAAAAAAGAAAGAAATTCAAACACCACATGTTTATATACAGTCAAAATATGTCAAGTTAAATTAAGTTGAGTTAAGTCAAGCTAAGTTAGCACCTCTAAGAATAAACAATATTGTTTGTGCCTGGTAGTGAGGTGAGGTGCGCTGGGTTTGTCTTACGAGATCTTAGGCATTAGAGATCGAATCATCACATGTCCCATAACAATGAATTGTATTTCTCTAATGAAACTGGTCAAGTTAGCTTGATGAATATGGCAGCCTTTAATTGGTCATTTCAATTTTTTTTTAGTAGATTTTCTTTACCAAGGGAACATTGCTCGTTTAACAAACCTAATTTGTCCTTATGTTTGTTACTTGATCTAAGAACCACTTCTGTCTTTGAGCAATCTTGAATGACACGGTGTCTCTTGACTGGGTTGCAGAAAGTATTTCTGTTAGCTCAGCCTTTGAGGCATTTTTCGAAAACAAATTTGTAAACAGTTGAATCCTCAGTAACTGTTGTGTCCTTTGCTAGATAGTGAAGGTCAATTATCTAGACTTTGGTAGGCAAAATGTCATTGGCTGAAACTGAACTGCAGTTAAACCCTGCACTATACGTAAGTTTGGGGGAAAGCTAAAATTACTTAGCTCAAAGCCCTACCATCAGGTGTACTAGAAGAAATATATTGTAAGGGGATATTCCCAAGCATCACGTACTGCATCGCTATTTGGGGATCCCATCCACATTTAATGAATTAGAACATCTGCACTTGAAAGCAGCCAAACTAATTCATAAACCGCCCAGCAAAACTCCTGACTCTGACGTCCTTGACCTAGTTAAATGGAAATCATTAGGCTATATTTACAAACGTAGAGCCGCTTCTATAATGTATCAAGTTTATCATAATAGTTTACCAGATCAACTTACTGCCCTTTTTTTACATTTAACGCAACATTGAAAGTAATTATAACTTAAGGGGTATTAATCAGGCCGTGATATGAATAGTTGTCATCATACATTGTAGGCATTCTTGACATGATCCTGTTGTTCGCAAGGAAGCCTCATGCTGACAAATTGAAGTTTGCACTTATTGCGGTGTGGCTGCCATACATTGTTTCAGTGATGGTTGATTTCCAGAATGTGTTTTAATATATGTATATACAGGGTGTAAATGATAATGATGATGACGGCTGGTTCCTCGCATCATATTTCAGTGATGGTTGATTTCCAGAATGTGTTTTAATATATGTATATACAGGGTGTAAATGATAATGATGATGACGGCTGGTTCCTCGCATGCGAGGATCAGAGGATGGAAACAGGAAACTGCAGTATGTTAATAAGCTGCAGATGATGTTATACTTCGGTTCCTGGCCAGATACATTAGTATGGCCAGACCCCCTCACATCTGAAGTATTATGCATTTACATGCCTATCACCTTATGATCTTCCTGTTGGTTTAGTCCTGTAATTTAGAGATTGACCCACGTAACAGTAAGAATGTTGATTGTGAGATAATCGAGAGTGATAATTAAATTGTATAGCCATTTGT
The DNA here is from genome assembly GCF_977016875.1 of Pavona decussata. Lineage (NCBI taxonomy): Eukaryota > Metazoa > Cnidaria > Anthozoa > Scleractinia > Agariciidae > Pavona > Pavona decussata. Next base: position 772,778 of record NW_028145711.1, read on the forward strand.
AAAACTGAGGTCTGGACACTGCAGTAAAACTAGCTATACACAATCAGCCTCATTTACAATTTATATACTTACATACATAATACGTGACAGCAGGCATGGTGCATAATTTATTTGATAAAGCAGTTTGTGATAACGCTTCCTATAACACTGTTGTGGAACGTTGTCCCCTTATAAGAGATTTGAAAACTTAAATGTAGCCTAGGATGTTTGTTGCTTTGAGGACAAAAGATACAGCTTCCAACATTTCTGAACAGTTGACATTTGAGCGACCCACATGGTACCCACGGTGTTAACTGCACTATTTAACGAGAAACATCTAGTATTTGTGCATGTACGCGCGTTGTAAAATACCATAAACATGGCACTAACATGACCAAACAGCCAAATCAAATGTAACTAAGTTACTGCATTTTAGCTGCTGTAAAGACTTTATAATACAAATGCAATGTTTGCTTTTAGGATGAAAAATGCTGACGCCCTGATTCCTTATTTACAGCTTTTCAGCAGTATTCGGATGTTTTTAATTACCTTTCAGATAGCAAACAGCACTAAAGAAGGATGCCAAGATTCTCGGGACATAAAAGAGGCCAAGCTTACAAATGTCCTTTGTGTGGCAAGTGTTTCAGTGGTGCAGGAAGCCTAAGAAGACATAAAAGGGTCCATACTGGAGAGAAGCCTTATGAATGCAAGCAGTGTGGAAAGTGTTTTAGTGAAGCAGGAACTTTAAGGGTACATCAAAGAGTTCATACTGGAGAGAAGCCTTATGAATGCAAGCAGTGTGGCAAGTGTTTTAATGTAGCAGGAACTTTAAGGGCACATCAAAGAGTTCATACTGGAGAGAAGCCTTATGAATGCAAGCAGTGTGGCAAGTGTTTTAGTGAAGCAGGAACTTTAAGGAGACATGAAAGAGTTCATACTGGAGCGAAGCCTTATGAATGCAAGCAGTGTGGCAAGTGTTTTAGTGTAGCAGGATATTTAAGGACACATCAAAGAGTTCATACTGGAGCGAAGCCTTATGAATGCAAGCAGTGTGGCAAGTGTTTTAGCGTAGCAGGAACTTTAAGGACACATGAAAGAGTTCATACTGGAGAGAAGCCTTATGAATGCAAACAGTGTGGTAAGTGTTTTAGTCGAGCAGGACTTCTGAGGAGGCATGAAAGAGTCCATACTAGAGGGAAGCCGTATGAATGCAAACAGTGTGGCAAGCGTTTTGGTGGAGGAGGAAATCTAGGGAGGCATAAAAGAGTCCATACTAGAGAGAAGCCGTATGAATGCAAACAGTGTGGCAAGTATTTTAGTCTAGCAGGGAATTTAAGGAGGCATGGAAGAGTTCATACTGGAGAGAAGCCTTATGAATGCAAACAGTGTGGCAAGTGTTTTAGTGAAGCAGGAACTTTAAGGAGACATAAAAGAGTTCATACTGAAGAGAAGCCTTATGAATGCAAGCAGTGCAAGAAGCTTTTTCGCAACTTGAGAATTTTAAGAAAACATGATAGAGCTCACAAGGATGCTAGGGATTGTATTCAAGATAACATGTCCACACAAACCAACACTTTGATTGAACTCCACTCTGGTCATGTTGAAAAACACATCTGCTGGATTTGTCAAGAGGAATTGAGTAGTGAAGTGCTACTTCTTGGTCACTATGAAAATCATATGATAAGTGATTAATTTAATTTTAAGTTTACTCTCGTGTCTTTTGTCAACAAATGCGGCTGGCGAAGTTTACATTAATAAAAACGGTGAAATATGGAGATTATACCTCAGCACAATGAACCGTATTTAAAATCTTCGCCAAAGGGGAAACTATACCCCAGTGCAATTCTACCCGACTAAATTGGCACTCACTTAATGTGGGTGCCTTGTTATTAAGAACGGTTGTCTTGGTCCTGACCAATATACTATCCTTAGCATAAACCCACTTAGTAGGGAAACCCGTTTAAAATGGACACCTCTTCCCGTTCATGTTCCCGTCGATGTCCATGGTAATGACATTGAAATGTAGAGTATTATTCCCAATCACACCTAACAACAATAAGCAAAAGAGGACTGGGGACCAATGTCACGCTTCATTTTTGCTAGGGAAAGCTTGTAGCCTGCATCTCCTTTCTTTGAAATTTTAACGTGAAACATAGGCACGCGGAGCGTGCAACAGCTATTTTTAGATTGCGTAAGTGAATTAAAGTATCTAATTTGAAGTAATTAGAGCTTGGCAACCAAGAACGTTAAGTACAAATGTTGTTGATGTTTTCGATAAAGTAAAGCGTATTAAGGATATTGGCCGCCATTTTGAATATATCAATTTCGCAAAGAAGCATGGTTCAAAAAGGGGGTAACATGACGTCGCTCGTGTGAGAAAATGATTCAAGTGATGAAGATTGTTTCCGTAACTGGGGCGTAGAAAAGTTAAAATCTTATTTACCTGTGAGAGGAGTTCCAGTGGGAAATACAAACAAACCTTGCCGTTTTTGCCCGTAAATTAGGGTTAAAAGTAGTGAAAAGCGTAGAGGAAAACCAAATAGCGGTTAATACGAAACGTTGAGAGAAACAGGTTGGAAAAGAGCAAAATTGTCCTTCCAGATCCTGATCTATTGCAAGAAGGATGGGAGGACAATGCACTAAATTACCCAGAATTATCCCAGATGAGCGCTGATAAGTACTGGGATGAAAGTAAGGTCCAGTTCAGACGCCCAACTTTTCATGAGCTGAACTTAATTCAAATTAAGGTCGGCTCAAATCACGAAAATCCCGCCTTTTGATTCAGACGCCGGACTTAATTAGCCGAACTTAATTTACTTGAAGCAAAACCAATCGAAATGTTAGCGTTTAAATTTTATTTTATTATTTTTTTTATTTCAAATACGTTATAATAATTTATGCATTAGGTTCGGCTCATGAAAAGTTTGACGTCTGAATCAAAGCCGCTCCGGCTGAGCCGTTCCAAATTGAAACAGCCGTTCTCAACTGGTTCAGACGCCGAACTTTTCATGTACTTAATTCGAGGTATTAGGTTCGGCTCATGAAAAGTTCGGCGTCTGAATTTTCGCATGTTTCTGCATGGGTTTGTCATCTATGAAACAACTGACTGTTGTGGTCAGATGTTTTGTCATATATAATTTAGATGATAAATATTGAGTTGCATAGTTAGAACGTTGAAATTTATAATGTAATACCAATAACTACAATAACTGTATCAGGACAACCTGAGCACCTGGGCTCAGTTGTTCAAAGCCCAATTTAGCTAATCCTGGATTAACGCAAACTTTGATTGGAGATTAATTCTTAATCAATAAAGATTCTTCCAAAAGATTTCTGTCTCCCAGTTTTGAATTAGACTTTACCTTACCATAAGCTTAAAATTAGCTTTTAAAAACATTTTTAACAAGCGAGATGAAAACCTCGGTTAAGTTTTAATCATGGATAAGCGTTAATCAGCTTTCGAAAAACCTGGCCCTGAGAATTTTTTTTTTTGATGCCCATTTAATTGCTTTGTATGTTGGTCGTGAGACAACAGTAATGGAAATTAGTTAGTTCATCTAAAACATTTTGGCCTTACCTGATTTCCATCCACTTCGGTACAGCAGACGAAATCCTCGCCTAATCAGACTGGGTGAGCAGACTTTCCGCGAAGGGGGATGATGATATTGAATTGGGAATATTTTTTACTCCATGATTCTGAAGTTGGAATTTGTAAACTACGAAAATCTAAAACGCGCGTTCAGTCCCTTTTTGACGTCATAGTAAGTGGGTTTCACTTGCACGCGCATGACAGCGCCGAGAAATCAGCTCTTCCTGCGCATGTACAGTGTGAGCTGAGAGGTAAAGGAATCGATCAAAGGCTTTGAGTAAGAAAAAAAACATTCTCACACCCAGCTAGAAGACTCGCGTCAAGAAAAATGTCGAGAATGATCAATTACACGGTATTCTTCCCTATAAAAGGCGGTGCCTCCTATTACATATTTATATTTCGACAGTTTCGACAACCCTTTACCTCAAGTCAAGTGGAGAGAAGACTCTGGGTACAAGATTGCTGGGTATGACTATGTGTGAAAAGTAACCTGTGAACAGGATCCTAAAGTGGGGCATAGGGGAAGAGGAAAATCGTTGAGCGCCTGAGCGGAGCGATCCTGACTACGCTCGATTTCCCTCCTCCCTACACCCCCTTCGGGAGCCTGTTCACAAGCTACGTGAAAAGGAGATCTTAGCAAGGGCTGTTGGAATCCAAAGCGTAATTGGAACCACGCATTTTCAGGGCTAATTAAGCAACAATAATTCTAAATAGCTTTGAAATACGTTACAGTGTATGAATTTTTTCCCAAATTTAAACTTAATTTAAATGCGTAGTGACCCCTAATTTTCCTTTTGGATTGAAACAGACCTTGATAAGATCGTCTTTTCGTGCATCGTCATATACCGCGAAAAAAAAACCCTTTGAATTAGTACTTTAGTAGCCACACCATCTCGAAACGTACAGAGCATATACACAGGAACAAAAGGAGCTCACGTTCCTTGCTCTTGCCCAAGGTCTTCGCGATATTCAAAACGGTAGTTCGGGTGAACCGGCCGAGACGTGCCGCGTTCTGGGATCCGTTCCTAGTGATCAACACCAAAAGTAAGCAATTTTAAATTTTAAATACTACCAAATATAATATAATGGAACCCGCTTTATGGACACCCGGACATTAAGGACAGTTTCGTTTCTCCAGAAGAAAAGCCCGTATATATCTTCTCTTTCTTTCGTCTTTTATTTCATTTAAAGATCTGACGAATCAATTTGCGGCGTTTCCTGTGACATAATTGAATAAAGCTTTTTTCTGCATGCCAGTAATGGCATGGTATGTTAGCGACTGGTACGATTAATTTCTTCAAAATCCACATTAGGGCATCGACAAACCCTAAATAAGATCATTGTAACACTGAAGGGGACGCGCTCAAACAGCCACTCAACTCACAAAACTTTGACTCGTTTACGCCCTTATTGCAGTATTATAAGAGCTTTTGTAGTTTCCCTTTCCTTGACAAATTATCTAGCGAGTATTTGTTCTAAACCAGACGAGGAAAAAAATACAGCCAGACGCCAGTTGAATGGTCGCATTTCAATGACTCTAGTCTTTAATTTTCTTTTGTCGTATTTGATTTAACAAAGACCAAGCAAAAATCCTATGCTAAAAGGCGGATTTTTTGTAACCGCCCTCATCAGATTCTACGTGGGTAACCTTTCCTTGATTTTAATAACCTAAAAAAACTTAATCGTTAAGTCAGTAATTGCAAGCATTTTCATTATGAAATTACATTTTCGAATTTATGAAAAGACAACTTCCACAACCAGTTGTGCCAAGAATTTTGTAAAGAGAGCGGAAGATAGTTAAATCAACTCAAACATTTTGGCCTTACCTTATTACCATCCACCTCGGTACAGCAGACGAATCCCTCGCCTAAACAGACTGGGTGAGACACCTTTCCAGCGAAGGGAGCTGATGACATTGAATTGTCAATATTTTTCACTTCATAATTTAGGATTTAATGGAAAATCCAAAACGCGCGTCCAATCCCTTTATGGTGGCATGGTAATAAGACAATTTTTACTCGCGCGCAAATAACAGCGCAATCAGTTCTGCCCATGTACAGAAAAATGAGAGATCAAGGAATCGATGGAAGGCTATGGGTCAATAACATTGACACACAAGGCACCCTGTGCTTACGAGGTCAGGAAGATTTCCTGTAACAGGTGCATCCAAAAACAGAGAAACGTTTGTAGTTTAAGACAATCTCGCACCTCAAGTCAAGATAAAAGTAGACTCTGTGTAAGAGATTGCAGTTTATGAGGTTAAAAGCAGATCTTAGAAAGAGCTATTGAAATTGAAAAAGAAAATGTAACTTAGAATTTCCAGGGCTATTAGGGAACAATAGCCCTTAAAAAGATTAAAAATATGTCACAGTGTATGTTTTTTTTTCTTCCAAATTTAAGCTTTATTTCTCTGATAAATGCGTGGTTACCTCTAGGTTAACTTTTTTTCCTGTATCGTCAACTATTCTGGCACGCGCAGAACGTAATGGCGCTTCGAGTGAAGAAGCCGAGAAGTGCCGCGTTCTGATTTCCTTTCCTCGTAATCAACAGCGAAACTAAGCAAATGCTACCAAAAGATTATACTTTTAATTTCAACTAGCCTAAGCCGCAGACTGTAATAACCGGGAATTGTCTCGGTAAAAACCGGGCTAGTTTACTCTTCCAATCTAAAGTCCAATCCACTATGATGTCCTCCTTCGCCTATTTTTCCACCCAGCTAGGTAACCGCCCCGTCAGTGAGAGCATCACGCTGATCTGTTGTGCTTGGTTTGTTGACCGAGTGAGCGGCGAGATTTCTTTATTTGCAGGTAAGAAAAACTGTTTAGTTTACTTTTAGCCGTAGTAGGGGTCATTGGGCGAGAGCATTAATCGATTGAGCCAAGCAAAGGTGCATTTTAACCAACACATTTAGATATATGACATATGAGAAAGTAGGACAAACATTCTGCGGAATTTGTATGGGAATCTAAACTTTAACGAAGTATACATGCTAATGATATGGGTAAAATTTTACTTTTGGAATATTCATTAGCCGCAAACTATAAACCCCCTGACGGCTAAGCTACCCATTTACGAATGAGCCGGCTTGTTTGGCTGGTCCGCAGGGCAAAACAACTCGACAACTTTACTTTTAATGATGGTATAACATTCGGTGAGTGAAAAACAAAGACTGCAGACTACAGCCCCGGAGTAAAATGCAGACTGCAGGCCAAGGGCAAAATGCAGGGAAAAGATCACAGAGCAAGGTAAAATGTAAACTTAGGTGAAACAACTGTAAACCATTAAAAGTAAACTCCTGAGATTTACTAAGATTTGAAATCGTCACCATACATGAACCATATGTATCAGTCAATTCCAAGCCCGATCATCCCCCCCCCCCCCCCCCGCGGGCAACCCCTAAACATTTGACCCTGTTCGGCTCCACATAGTGGGAAAAATGATTTGTACTCCATGTAACATGTCACAACTCCTCGTGGTTTTCGACAAAATTTATGTTGATATATGCGAGCTCCAGCGTATTAAAATATTTGGAAATGTGCCATTATACAAGCATATGGCATGGCGGGGTTACATATTGCCCTTCGCTTCTCATTTTCAGTGGTATGTCCAAGTTCCCTCGAGCTTCTCCCTTTGCTCGGCGTTCGAAGCTCGACTTGTTGGCATGTGTAGGTTTCATAACATAGTGTTTTTTATTATTGTTCTTGTTATCACTGTTTTTTAACAAACCGTTCACAGTTCTACTTGTAATAGAAATATATATTCCTGAAGTGAATGCGCTTTACATTTTTTTTTGTGATAAAGTTGCATGCTTTTAAATTTATAGGTAAACGTAAACGCCCATTGTATTGCAACAAGAGATGATTATCATCCAGTTTATTTAATCAATGCGTAAACTACTGAACAAATCATGCAGTCAAATATAAATTTTTGCGAAAAATGGACACGTATTTGCAAACTTCATTTACATTTAATATAAGAGAAAAGTGAGTATCGGTACAAAACTACATATATCGTTAAACTCTCTGTTAGTTGAGTTTCATATGTGATGTTATGCATTATCTTTAATAATAAATTGTTTTAAATTTATGAATGTATCAATTTCGTTGATTTTTATATAAATAGAGCTAGCGAATACAAAAAAAAACCCAACACGATGACTTTTCAGCCCCAATCAGTGGGGCATTTGACCTAGAAATTGGCCCATATAGCGGGGAATTTGATCAGGCATTTTTAAAAAAGTCAAATGCCCGGGGGTTTGCCCGGGGGTAGGGGGGGGGGGATGATCGCTTTTGGAATTGACCCAGACTATACATGGTTCCAACCTCATTGTGTCAGAACAATCTGCTTAGTCTGTATTTCACCCATGGTATGCAACCTCTTTACTGGATTTTGTTCTTGTTCTGTAGTCTTCAGTCTCTATTTACACTTACTGACAGGGTACATTGTTTTTAATATAACTCAGTTATGATGCAGTGTTTACTCTTGTTGTTATTCAGCCATTGTATGTAAGTTTGATATGTTGTACACCTTGGCACATCCTCTATTTCTGATTTTTGGCTTTTTTTAATGAGTAGCTAAGGAGAACCACCATATCTACAGATACATATATTGTGAATTGTCACCCTCCCTGCGTGAAGTTTTTATTTTTTTTTTTTATTTTTAATAGTTCTAATCAATAATGATTTTGAATGACATTTTAAAATGAAATTGAGTGATGATAGAAACAAAAAGCATTTATGAAGCCTCATGATGCCATCGTCAAATAAGGGTATAGAATGGTCTGTTAAAGTGCTCGCTTACTTCTGCTTGCAAAATCTTTGCAATTCCATGCATGCTTGGATTCTCATTAAATGTTGCTTGAAGTTAGGTAAATTATGTCAAGTTCAGTTGAAATCACATAACAAAAACATGAGTTAACTTATGTTATTATTAAGATGTAAAAGTGGTGTGTACTGTGGAGGTGTCACTCAGACTACTAGGCGCATTCTTATATTAACTAAGAAAACGTGTGTGAAAGTAAAAAAAACTACTGCTAACAGAAAATTTATGAAGTGCTCGCTGCTTACAAGTTGTTTTTTCTAAAATGCTTGATGCTCGCAAGACAAATTTGATCACTGCTCGTGCTCGCAATAAAAACCACAGTGCTTGCTTGCTTGTGAATGCTCTTAAAGACCATTCGATAGCCCTTCAAATTATTTGAAATGTCACGAGCCAATGGCATCTTGAAGACAGGTTTTATTTTCTTATGGAAAATCAAATTTTGATCACAGCTGTTACCAATAACACGCAACCTATCGCCTTCAAAAGACTCTGATTAAGTTTTGTTTTGGTAGACATCAATAATAGAAAAGCCGTCGAAATTATTTTGAATTCTGAGACCATTTCAAGTCAATAGAACCAAGGAACTGACAGTCTTATCCACTGACGGATGGTAAACTTTATGAAAGTTGATTTCCAAGCCAGATTATCTAAAAAATGGGCATTGTTGAGACGAAGCCGTATTCTTTTATGAAACATTTGAAATCAGCTACACCTGATAATAAATCAGCGATGCGTGCAAGTGAGTAAATTATCACGTGCAGTGAAGTTGAATTTTTTAATCCAAAAATGCCTTTTATTTGCACTTGATCTGGCTCGAGAATCAATTTAAAAAAAGTTTACGTTCTCTTAGCGAGGTAAAATTCTTAGTTTCTTGCTGGGTTACCTTGGAATCTTGTCAGAATTCAAAATAATTTCAACGGCTTTAATTTGTTTGATTGACGTCCACCAAAACATAACTTTATCCGACTCTTTAGAATGCCGTAGGTTGCGTGTCATTGGTAACTGCTGTAAAACATTTTAAATCACTAACCGTAATAATTTTGCAAAATTAAGTACTGTGTGCAAGTTAGCAAATAATTTCTCACTTGCAGTGAAAATTAGAATTTTTAATTGGCTCAGGAATCAATTATTATAAAATTTACCCTCTCTTAGCGAGGTAAAAATTCTTATGTTTTTGCCGGGTTACCCTGGAATCTTGTCAGAATTCAAAAATAATTTCAACCCCTTTTCTTTTATTGACGTCCACCAAAACGTAATTTTATCCAACTCTTTTGAAGATGGTAGGTAGCGTGTTATTGGTAACAACAACAACAACAACAACAATACTTTATTTCACCCCATTATTATTACAACAGAAAATATAAATATATACATACAATAGATGATAGGGGTGCTGGCTGCCCGAAATAATCTAAAAGTTAAAAATGCCAGGCAGCCAAGTTCAATGAAATGATTATTGGAAACATGATCGTAACTTTTGGTTGAAAAGTTACATGGGATAGAATCAGGAGTTTGGCAGGTGCAAGATTTATTTCATTTGACATTTATATAGCCTCTGATCCAGTCATTTTTTAGCTTTTCTTATCACCCCCCTGTTCACAAGTCCCTTGTTGCTGGAAGCCCACATTCATTTGCTATTGTGTACCTTTGATCAATCAAGTCACTCATTACATAGACTTCTGCACTTCTTATGAAAAATTATTTCTAATTAATCAATGCTCTATAAATGGAACGCGTGCCAAATATATGTCTGAAACTTTGAAGAAACATGGTTACACTTAGAAAAAAGTGGCACAGGCGCTGCTTGCTTGATCGACAAATGGTGGCTGGAGACCTCGGCTTTTATCCATAAGAGCTAAACACCAGAGCTCATTTTTTAATGTGGTCTATACTGCATGGCCAGTAATAAGATGATGAAAGTGAAGGAGACAACACTGTCAAGAAAAGTGAGTGAGAGTGATAGTTTGAGTGTTAATGAGAGTGATGATAGTGACTGTGAACTTCCACCATCACCGGCAAAGAAAATGTGCAATACTAGAAGTCGACGGAGTGACGCAGGTTTTATGTTATGTTCAACAGGTGAATCATTAGCCTGTGTGGCAGGTGCATAAAAAATATATAGGGTGCGAAAAAGAGCATTGAGTGCGAGGAAGGGAGCCAACCTTTTCTCCTCATGTCTCTCTCCCACACACTCCCTATATTTTTCATGCACCTGCCACGCAGCCTAGTGAATCACAAGCTTGTACAGCTGCCATTTCCTGAGGCTAACTTCCTCAACACTTGTGTAACACATTTGTAGAACATAGAATTGAGAAAAAAAAGGTTTTTGAGAGGTCAAGTGAATATCAAGTATTATTTATTAAAATAAACTTTTTATTTTTATTAAAATGAGCTCAAAAAAATATCCAACATTACATTTCAAAAAACTTAGTTTACAGATCCGTAAAGTGACATATAAACTGATAATGATAATATAACATTTTTTAACAGAAACTTTCTTAATGCCCCCTATGCATGTATCAGTATTATAGAATACCATTAACATACAGTCGACTCCCGACAACTTGAACTCTTGCTAACTCGAACCTCTCGCTAACTCGAACCAAATCTCCCTTCCTTTCAGGTCATTTTCTATATAATTTTACCCTTGATAACTTGAACTAATGATAACTCGAAACGTTTTCAATTTCCCTTAAAGGTTTAAGTTATCGGGAGTTGACTTTAGCAGTAGCATAATCGAGCAGTTAAATCAAATGTTTCTAACTTACTGCTTCTGAGCTATTTTTCTAAAAAGTGTCTCTTTTGTTGTCACTCAGTCACGTGGTTGCTTCGATCAAAAGGCAAGCTTGTATTTCAGCTCTTGTAGTGAGCAAAAGCTGACAGGATTAGAAATGAACTGAACAGAAAGTCACAAAGCATTGCTTCTTCCTGCTAGTCTTGCATGCAACATTTTTCTTTGCCAATAATTGTGATATTAACCCTTTAAACTTTCTTTTTATTTTCATGTTTTTGAGTTTGCCTTGTTCTGGGTTGATTTTGTAACATTATAGCGACAGGAACTGTCAACAACAACACATCGTTTTTAAGAACAGCGAGAGACCTTTGTGTTTCTTTCTGTGTTTGCATTGATAGTTGGCCCCCCGTAGGGTTACAAGGTCAAATATTCCACATTTTTTGGTCCTTAAACTAGGAAAAATGCAATATGTTGCCAGGCTGTAGCTTGAGAATTTAAGCTGGGAACCTTTTATTGCCCTCCACATCTATGGCACGATATTTCACTACAATTGGCAGAATGTGGGTTGCATGCAATGAATGATTTGTTTTACAGGCAGATATAAACATGTCTCATTTTTAACCTATTTTTTCTTGCATTTAAGTACCTTGAGAGTACAAAGTTTACTAGAAATTGCCAGAGAACGTTAAAGGTACTCCTTTAGACCTGCAAATGCTAGAAACCTCTTTAATCAAACGTTGTATCTGGCGTTGTTTGTTTTCCAACATAGGCTATTTTCCTCTTGTACCGAGCGAGTAAAATTATCGTTCGCCGGCGAACGATAAATCGAATAAAAAATGTTAAAGGGTTAATGTAATCCGGGGGCTTTTAGTGGGAATGCAGCCCTTGAACATTCCTCACATCAATGTGCTAGAGAACGAACATTTACGTCTAGAGCTGTCAATCAATCAATCAATCAATCAATCAATCAATCAATCAATCAATCAATCAATCAATCAATCAATCAATCAATCAATCAATCAATCAATCAATCAATCACTTCATTTGTTTATTTCAAAGCAATTACACGACGACTATCATATTAAATTATTGGGCAGGAGTTCTTAGCAGTTTGGGGCTTTACAAGTGGAGCCCCTCATTCAATATTACACATGGCTGTGATATGCAGTATATTATTCATTATTATTTAGCCCCCCCCCCCCCCCCCCCACCTCAGTCCTGTAAAGCTGACAATTATTACAACAGTGGACAAAAATATCCCGTTTAGGGGAGGTGTTGAATTGATTGATTAAAGAATAAATTAAGGAAAACAATATCATTTTGGCGTTTTTTTGTACTTTGTTCAAGGTTTTTGGTTATCAATAACTGTGTTCTATTTTCTGTTTTTCGATTACTTATTATCGTAGATTAGAAGTGCCGAAATTTTTTTGGCGATCTTTTCAGCAAAATAAACTTGTGGGGAAATTTTATAAAAGGACAAGTGTCGTTGACAGAACCATAAGCGTTCATAAGGTTGTCGTGAATATTTGGAGCAATTAATGGCCGACCTGTTAGACATGCTATGGCGATTATTAATTCTGTAATGATTTTTGTGTTATTGATTTTGTTTTGCCACTAATGCACCCCAGGTTAAGACTTTATAGAAAAGAGGGTGTACATACAGTGAGTTACAAGGAAGGAAGGAAGGAAGGAAGGAAGGAAGGAAGGAAGGAAGGAAGGAAGGAAGGAAATAATTTGACTTCTTTTCTTTGGTAATCACACTTGGTGATTTTGTCTATTTCAAATGTAGTTTTGAAAACAATGGGTGTGTTTTACAGGAGCAGGGCATTAATTTCTTTATTGGCAAAATGGTCATCGCATTTTGTTTTTTTAATACTGAGAAGTCAGGGTGATGTTAGGGTGAATCTCAAAACTACACACTTTATTTGCAGAAGCAAAAAAATAATGTGTGTCACTTGTTGCAGCAAGTGTATCATACTATGTAACTTAATTTTCTACAACTCACATTAAAGAATGGTTTTGGCCATTTGAGGTTGTTCTGTTGTGTTGAAAGGACGTTTAGATTTCAAACATGTGTTTTTTAGATTCCCAGAACGATGCATCATTTTCAATAGACCATTTCCGAGTTGTTTTGAACCTCATTATGAAAGCGAGGCTAAGTGCAAAGTTTCATTCATATGCAAACAAAACTAATTTTCATTTGAAACGTTTTGCACTTAGCCTCGCTTTCATAGTTAGGTTCAAAGCAACTCGGAAATGGTCTATTCAAATCCCTTCACAGACCTAAAAATGACGATGATAAGAGGCACGTACTTGAACGTTCCACAATCCCAGCGTCGCACTCAACTCAAGCTTTACCTGATGAACAACATCAACGACATTTTGCACTGAACTTCCTTAGTTGCCTTAAGTCCTGAACAGCACTAACTACTACACGTAGATAAATGGGATGATCAAAGAACTATTTACACAATCCAAAAGTAGCTCTTGCACGCTTCACGTGCCGGTGTTTCCCTGTTGTAAAGCCTCACAACATGATTCTTTTTGTACGGCTTTTCGGCTACATTCAGATGGCTATTATAATTACTTTTCAGGTAGAAAACATCACTTAACCAGTATGCCAAGTTCCTCCAAGCATAACAGAGGCCAAGCCTACAAATGTCTTGTGTGTGGCAAGTGTTTTCGTGAAGCCGCATATCTTAAAAGACACGAAAGAGTTCATACTGGAGAGAAGCCTTATGAATGCAAACAGTGTGACAAGTGTTTTAGTGAAGTAGGACATCTAAAGACCCATGAAAGAGTTCATACTGGAGAGAAGCCTTATGAATGCAAACAGTGTGGGAAGCGTTTTAGTCGAGCAGGAACTCTAAGGAAACATGACAGAGTTCATACTGGTGAGAAGCCTTATGAATGCAAACAGTGTGATAAGTGTTTTAGTGACGCAGGACATCTAAAGACCCATGAAAGAGTGCACACTGGAGAGAAGCCTTATGAATGCAAACAGTGTGGTAAGCGTTTTAGTCGAGCAGGAACTCTAAGGAAACATGACAGAGTTCATACTGGTGAGAAGCCTTATGAATGCAAACAATGTGACAAGTGTTTTAGTGAAACAGGACATCTAAGGACACATGAAAGAGTTCATAATGGAGAGAAGCCTTTTGAATGCAAACAGTGTGGAAAGTGTTTTAGTAAAACAGGAACTTTAAGGACACATGAAAGAGTTCATACTGGAGAGAGGCCATATGAATGCAAACAGTGTGACAAGTGTTTTAGTCAAGCAGGACATCTTAGGAATCATGAAAGAGTTCATACTGGAGAGAAGCCATATGAGTGCAAACAATGTGGCAAGTGTTTTAGTGAAGCAGGGCATCTAAGGACGCATGGAAGAGTCCATACTGAAGAGAAGCCTTATGAATGCAGACAGTGTGGCAAGTGTTTTAGTCGAGCAGGAACTCTTAGGAAACATGACAGAGTTCATACTGGAGAGAAGCCTTATGAATGCAAACAGTGTGGCAAGTGTTTTAGTGAAGTCGGACATTTAAGGACACACGACAGAGTTCATACTGGAGAGAAGCCTTATGAATGCAGACAGTGTGGAAAGTGTTTTAGTGAAGCAGGAACTTTAAGGACACATGAAAGGGTCCATACTGGAGAGAAGCCTTATGAATGCAAACAATGTGGTAAGTTTTTTAGTCGATCAGGAAATCTAACGAGACATAAAAGAGTTCATACTGGAGAGAAGCCATATGAATGCAAAGTCTGTGGCAAGTGTTTTAGTCGAACAGGAACGTTGAGGAGACATTATAAGGTTCATGAATGAATGCAAACAGTGTAACAAGTATTTTCGACACTTAAGAAGTTTAAGAATACCTGAGAGCTCCCACCAGGATGCTACGGATTGCATTTAAGATGACATGTTCACGCAAACCATCACTTATAAAGAAATCCACTCTGGTCATGTTAAAAAATACGTCTGCTGGATTTTTCAAGAGGAGTTGAGCAGTGAGGCGTTATTCCTTAGCCGCTATGAAAATTATATGACTATAAGCGATTTACTTTTTAAAGTTAGTTCCCATGTTTTCTTTATTGTGGGTGAGAACACTGGATTAAGGAGGTTCTAGACAGAGAATGTTTTTCTTTTTTTTTCTGTTCTTGTTCGTTGAAAATGGTTTTTAGCAAGAGCATTAATGTTAAATCAATAGGCAATTTGGTGCTATTCGTACGCCATGTACTCTCTTTGATATATTTTGTACTAATCCTGGCATATAACGTCTACTTTTCGGTAATCTACCTACAAAAAGTTTCATTACAATTCAGTACTATACAGCTAAGCTGTTGCTTTCAAAGTGTAAAATTTACTTTCCGTCAGGATGACGAAGAATGCTGCAATAATTGGCTTATCTATACATCCTCGCGAAGTTCGTGATTAGACTAATTTTTGTCCTCTGTATCAGGAGTTGCCATAATGATAGAAGAGCCTACAAAGAAAGAGCACACAGCCCAACTCTGCTACTAAAACAGAGCACATGATAATGTAGCATAAGTATGAAAGGAGTTTACAGTTTTCAATATTACAGTTAGGTTTGCTTGTTCCAGTTTCAGTTAATGGCATTTAAATTTACAATTTAATAATTATTAGGAAAAAAAGAAGTCGTATGCATTGGATAACTGTAAGAGTGTGAGGAACCCTTTGGAAAACCAATTACCTTGGTAACTTGTACTTTTAATTTAACCTCACGTATTGTTTTTTTCTTTTTTGATGAAGTTGAAGTTATTAGAGAAAAACTACACTTGAAAGTCATTAGCTTTAATAAAACGGATGTTAACTATTATTTAAAGACGTACACAAGTTGATATTTAACAAAGATCTCACTTTTGTCTTCAGTGGTAAGAAAATACAGCGAACAAAATGAGAGTTATCTAGGAAAAAAAACCCAAAAAGTAATTCGTACATAGCACTGGCTAATTTTTCAATTTTATTTATTAACGTTGCACATTACTATGTGACGTGGTGGAACAGCGTTTTAAGTTATTAGTCGCTAGCGTGGTCAAGGTAACAGTGACGTAAGAGGAACATAATGACACAGACACAACGATGCAAAGTCGGTGACCGTTTTTTTTCTTTAGTTTCATGTTTTATAATCCTAATAATTTTATACGTATTCAGGGCTATATGTATTTCGCATATTTCACTTTCAACGTTTTATATTTGTCGTTATGTTGCAAGTGTAAATGATCTCTGATTGTTAAACTGTGGAGTTTAAGTTTTCTTGGCCCTCTGTTGGGATTGTTCACATTAGTTATGGGTTTAGATTATTGCTGTGTTGCTTTAGCTCCATCCTCGGAGACCCAGGGGCATTTAGCCGGGTGGAAGGGATTTTCGTGGGCAAGAGTTTACCGACTAACTGCCCCTGGGTCTCCGAGAATGCTTAAGTTCTTGAAGCAATTGAACATCATGGTTGATCACACTTGTTGTTTGGTGATATTGTAAGGATTACTAGTCTCAGAACTGAATTGTTAGTAAGCCTATGAGCTATGATTATCTGCCGTTGCTGTTACTTATGTCGGCATTTTATTAAAAGACGTATACAACGGAAGGATGCTTCAGTGTTTTTTGGTGAATCTGGCAGATGAAGGAAATGGGGCGAGACAGTTTGTCCAAGGAAACATGGCCCTTGGACCGTTGGTCCCAACCCATACGTAATTGTGAATCCGTCAGGATAACTCAACAAGAACATTGAAGCAAAATACCTCAAATGTTGACGCCCGTTTACCCAGATAGCTTTCTACCATTTTAAAGAGATATTTGTGCAAACTACTACTGATTGGTCTGCATGTTCGGATGCTAGATTGTTTTAGATGAAAATCTTAGCCATAGCAAGCGTTGGGTAATGGAATTTTACTCCCTGGATTTACTTACTGTTGGTGGTCGTTCTAGCTGACATTATTCTTCGCATTTGTTACCACATATTTGCCCGTTCGAAAACGAAAGGAATAAGTTTTCCAGTGTTACAATATTTTTGAACTGACTATAAGACTAACATCGAATTTCTGAAGCAAATGAAGCCATTCAAACAGATATCTACGGAAATGAACCTTTGGGTGCCGCTGATCCGTCGCTTAAGCGTGTGTTTAGGTGACAGCAGCCAAAAAGAAAGCGCTCATCAGTGAAACGTAATTTTCTTCGAAAACGAAAGGAATTTGTTTTATCTGTCACGAAATTTTGAACTGACGTGTTGTCGAAGACAATGGTAGACTATGTCTAACACTAACATCGATTCTCTGAGGCTAATAAGACCATCCAAACAGGTATCCTTAATCCACCGAAACTTTTGTTTCTTGTTTTTAGGAGGTACAAAGTCGTTCACGTCTCTGGTATTTCTCTTGTTTAGCATGCGTCCTCGAACATGCTAAACAACTTGCCAGAAAGAGACGCGCTGCTAGCAAGGAGAAGGCCTTTCGAAATATTGCCAACAGACCCATCAAAAAAAGTGTTATTACTGTAGGTATATGAAAGAGGCAGACTTTTTCCCATGGCTTTTTCCTTGTAAAAGCCCTGGGAACAAGGTTAATAATAGACGTAGCATTTCCCATCGAAGGTTTATCAAATGGTTACCTTTCCTGCCAAAAATTGTATATAAAAGGGTATTAGATTTGGACCTCAAGATATAGCCTCCCTGTAAAAAGTGAGTTTATTACCCCAACTTCCCGGTGAGCCTCATTGTACAATTGGATACCACGGGCCTGTTTCTCGAAAGTCCCGGTAACTCA
This sequence comes from Pavona decussata, assembly GCF_977016875.1. Classification (NCBI taxonomy): domain Eukaryota; kingdom Metazoa; phylum Cnidaria; class Anthozoa; order Scleractinia; family Agariciidae; genus Pavona; species Pavona decussata. Next base: position 790,672 of record NW_028145711.1, read on the forward strand.
CCGGGCCCGATAAGTATATTTGAAAATTTTTTTTTCGCCGATTACGCAGTGATTACAGGCATGGTACTTGGCCAATGTTATCATAGAATTATAGGATTTTAAAATTTAGTATTGAAAGCTAACAAGAATTGACTTCTGCTAAAAAGCTTTTATCTCCAAAATCACTTATCGGGCCCGGTAAGTTACCGGGACTTTCGAGAAACAGGCCCCAGGCCGTATAAAGTGAAAAGATAAAAGTGTGATGTGTTGTATAGTCTTCATTGATAAAGACTTGAAAAAAAAGGCACATGTCTGGCTAATATGCCCGGGGGGGGGGAGGAGGGGAGGTTCTCCCACAAAAATTGGATACTTGAGTGTGCGGTCCGCTTCCCAAAACCCTTACCCTATTTATGACCAAAATCTGCGATTTTCCCTACCCTATTTATCACCTGACCAAAAATTTGATACCCTATTTATGACCTGTTAGTGTCTGGTCAACTTCAGTTCAAAAAGCCCTGGAGCCCAGTGCCCGACCGGAGCGCGTGACAAGCCGTTGCGGTACAAGACTAGAGTGCAAAAATCGATACCCTCTTTTTTACCAACTGAAAATGGCGGCAAAATGGCTAAAATCGATACCCTATTTACAATCAAGGCGGCTGAAAAACCATACCCTTTAAAACTGCACATACCTATAAAGCTCATATAAGGGAGTGCTCCCCCCCCAGGCTAATATGATGCTCAGTATTTCTTCCTCTGTGTCCTTTGAACATCCGATTCGAGTGTTGTGACCCTCAAGTGTAAACATAGCCTGTTCCAGGCTCCTAGAGAGATGCGCGAAGGAGAGTGCGAGGGGACGAAAACGAGGGGGGAATGGGGGAGAGAAAAAGAGGGAAAGAAGAGGATCCTGTAATCATTTTCTTAAACACCTCATGCTGGTATACCAGCTCCCGGTATACCCTCTGATTGTTCGGTTTTGACAGTTCACACATCACACGAAAGATATCGCGAAAGAATCCGGCTGAAAGAGTCAAAATGGCGAGTGTGTCACACGCGCGTGGTTTTGATGAGACTGAGTTTAATGCAGTTTTAGAGAATTATCTTCGAGATTTCTCGCAAGTTAAAGTACTCAGGAAGGAGCAAATAGCTCTCGAAAGCGAGAGACAACAATGATAAGCTTTGAAAGACGAGGATCTGTTAGACACTAATATCCGTGATAAACAAACATCCTGCGGCAGTTGTAATCTTCCCGCAGAGATATACAATAGCATAAACATGAATTTACGAGTAAAGAAATCCACGGATCCTGTGTCTTCACATAAAATTTATTTAGCGCTACCTGAAATCTTGCAGTTAATCCGAGCCGATAAACTTTAACAAATGCCACAGAGCTAGCATACATAATGGCATATCACTAAACTAATCCTAACGGCTCAAAATGATCAGTAAGAGACCCTCCATTCAGTATATATAAGAATTCCCCCTCACGATCAAGATAAACACCATTAAGCAGAGCGGTCGCATCACGTTTTGATCAAAAGGGAAGAATCTCTTATACAAAAGGAAAATCGCTTAAACATGCTTGTAAAAGCAAAACTGAAAAAGTTTATCAAAACAACGGACACACAGTGGGAGTCGTGCAGATCTGTCAAGCAACCCCAATTTAACATCAGACTTGCCATAAATTCTGGCCAGGGTCCTCGCACAAGTGAGGCAGCTGACGCTGGAAAGCTCGTCGTTTCTTAAAAGCTTGCGAAGACACAACCAAGCGAAGACACAACATCGGCCAACACTAGAGTCTCGTCGCCCGATAACGTCGCGTAAATAAGTTTCTTATTTCGAACGGCGTTGAACAAGGTCACCCGGGGAACTTTCGTTCCAAGACACGTCAATTTATTTTGGCAAAATCTACAGGATTTTGAGGGTTGAAATCCCAAACCCGGATAACCTTTCGGTGTCCGCGACATCAAAGCAATAGGGAGCTTAAGATCCGACGACGGCGGGTGTCTGCGACGGCAGCTATGACCGTGGAAAACTGGGGAGAGGCCGCCGTCGTAAGGCGTGAAAAGTAAACCTTAAGAAACCGACCGGAGGACGGCTACGAGTTGAAGAAAGGGTTCAATAATTTTTATTGTAGTTATAGCTTCTCTTGTACGATTAAAATAAGTCGAAAAATCCAGATTTTTCTTTTTCTTCTACCCATTCCATAAAGATTCTCCCATTTAAAATCACATATTTTCAATGCAGGTAACAAGACAACATGTAAATATGCGTACAGACAATTCCAAACCAGATTTAAAACAAACTTGTAAATATTATTAATAACAATTCGTTAAATCATCGCACCATTCCAGAGCCATAATCACGTCGTGCCACGACATGATTATGACTTAATGGAATATAGTTGAAATATTGTATCTTCTTCATTAAATGTTGCATAGACCAAAACTTGGTTCTGCGATGATTCCTTCGCCTTTTTCCTTGTTAATTCAAAACTTTCGGATGGATCTGGATCAAAAGAAGCTCGATTTTGTGTTGTCAACAAACTGAGCCGAGATTAATGTTGAATGTTGACTCGTTATTTCGATGAAGGACGACTCGTCTAATTTAGCTACAACACAACAGAATTCAAACAGGCTATTTAATGATTGACTTTAATACATATTCCTAACAGTACATGAAGAAAAAAAGAAAACTTACTGGTTGTGGTTTGCAATTGGCGGCTTCGTGACAGAGCCACAGTCCATGTGGTCATCGACAGCCCGCCCACATCGGCAAAATGAAACGGAGATTAATCCTTCAAAAATCTTTTTCTCTTCATGAAATACTCAAATAAAACGATCCACTAATATTGAAAAACCTTTAACTATCGAAAGTATCAAAGAATTTCGCCGAATAAGACCTAAAATGGGATTATTTTACTCACGTTTTAGACGCGACGGCAAACTCGGCATTTTGACGTCGTAAATAACCCCGCTACGGCGGGAAACTTTTCACGACGGCTGTCCGGAAGTTATTTGGCAACTTTTTTTACTTCCGCCCGCCGTCATAGACACCCGCCGTCGTCGCAATCTCGTACCCAGAGTCTTCAGGCTTTTTGGTCAGCGGGGCAACGCCGGGAAGACTCTGGGGACATCGAAAAAATTCCAATTTTTTGATTGGCCGTTCGGTAACGGTTTCCATTGTTTTACCGCAGAAATCCTGCGGTAATAAAATTAGATGTCCCCAGAGCAGAGGAGGTTGGACACGGTTCGAAAGGCATGCTGGGACGAGTTGTCGGTTCGCGGTCAGTTGTAACAAACCTTCGTGCTGTGCGGACCTCAAGGAATGACAAATTTTCGCTTCAAAAAGGCAGAAAATCGGTTAATTCGGCAATTTATTCGATAAGTTTTCTCCGGTTACCGTTAGCACACATCGACTGACTAATTTAACGCTCAAAACGTTGGGTTTATACGGCGATCCTAGTGATCGATCGATCGAAAGCCGGTACAACCGAAACTGCTCCATGTAATCAGTGTAATTACCACTTCCATACAATTGCAAAACCAATCCTGTCGTCCTTCTATGAAATCGTACCTTTTGAATTATAATGTACGATCACGGGCTCGAAAATCTGGCATTGAAATATTCAGAGTTCATAACTACTGGAATCCAATTCTGGTGGAAATAGCCGAATATTATAATACGAAATGAAGTAAACAAGGATTGTAGGGAAATGAAGATTTTCACGGCCTTACTGGATAGGAATTTTGTTTAACCATTCTGTATACTGGTTGCCAATGAGACTGGGACATGGAAAAAGCTCTCACACAAGTTCAGCTTGCAAGAGTCATAGATTTTAGCCACACAGGAGTACTAAATATGTTTGATATAACAAGTTCTTCAAATAATAATTTGTTTTATTACATCACATGTTGCATGAGGGAAATGAAAACATCAAATTGATCTTGAATGAAATAAGTCAAAAAACCTTGTAAACAATGCCAAATACTCTACCTTCCTTTACTGGGCAGACCCTTACTTTGTATGAAAGAGTCAGTGTACTGTATTTGATCAAGGTGAGGGGCCCTGGGTGCATCTCTCTCTCTCTCTTAGTCCTTTGAGCCCCCAGTGGGGCATAGGGCCTGGGTGAATGCTCCCTCTTTAATTACATATTCAAAAGAAAATAAGCCCTTTTAATACAAACATCAATACACAAAACAATGTTATGGAGATTATGTACATTAGTACCCTCAAAAATAGAGTGTGAAAGCCAAATAGTAAGTTGGTAAGGAATCACAAATGAACAATAAAAATTCAGAGTAAGTACAAATAGCTGCTCAAAAAAGGTATCTCGTTTCCATAGTCTAACAAACTATGATAGCACACAATATAAAAGTTTTGCCCCCCCCCTCCCCTCCCCCCCCTTTCCCATTACTATAGTGGTCTAGCCTTATGAAAAACTCCAAAAAACCTGTGAGCAATATTCTCTTTAATCTTGGAGAGTTTTAGTTCAGTACTAACAAGACAGGCTACCAACTATCAAATCTGTTTTTATTTTATTTTAATAATAACAATCACATTAATAATGAAAACTGCTGTACATATTGCACATGTGATTCATAACTTGGCAAAGGGGCACAGTATTATAGTCACACTAGAGTGTCCTCCTCTCCTTTACATGTACTAGTCACTTTAAATCTACAACATATCCATTATAATTATGTTATTGGATAATTTGGAGAAATATTGAAATACAAATTGAGGGGAACTCTGCTCACAAGGCATGCCCCCTACTCATAAACTAAGGGCCTGTTTACATCGAAGTGTATTTTGTACACCAATGTGAAGGTGGATGACTCGACATAGTTTGCAGAGCATACCAGAGATTTCAGCTTCTGACAATAGTCAAGTGCAATTAAGATCAAATTAGCATACATCTACTTTGAAGGTCATCTTGCAAATCAGCTGTCAATCCCTTTTATTAACAACACAAATTACATACAATTTATACACAATTATATATTTATACAATAAGCACAGAGGTAATAAGTCAAATCATCAATAGAGATTCCATATATGCTTGACTTTTGATGTAAAATACATGCCTGAAGTGACTAAATATTTTTTTGTATGGGAATATATGGAAATTTATACAGTCAGTTATGCATAGAGTGTATACAGCTCAGGCATGCAAATTGTTGTACAAGCATACAAGATATACTTTAAAAGTATAAGTAGAATGTAATTTCTGCACAACTGATTCTTAATTTATGGAACTAAGTCGCAAGTGGTTCCCCTTTTTAGTTATTAATTTTTCTGTGGATCTGTGCTTGTGATAATTAACTTTAAGTTTCTCTCGTCAAACCAACGGATATGTTTGCCCACGTACAAGCAACAAAACAATGCTTCCAATTATTCCATCTATTCTCCTCGTAGTTGGTTAGCTTTTCCTCAGTTGGACCACCCATTGGCCGCTTGCTCGTCATGATTTTACCTGGTGAAATGAAGAACCGGTAGTTAAATTTGATTTTTTTAAACCAGGAGATTACGCAGACTGCATACAAAATTCGCGGGTTCTTCGTCACGTTTCATGGCGTGAAAGGCAAATAGTGGCAAAAATCCAACTACTTCAACATCGCATAATTCACTAACCAAAGAGGCGCTTAGGGGCGCCTGATCATTTTCTATTAAGAAATTAACCTTCTTTGGAATGGATATTAATTTTGAAGTCTGAGAAGCTTGAGTTTGGAGAGAAATTGACAAAATGTAACATCAACTCAAATTTCACGAAGCGCAACAAAGGCCGACTATGAAGCACCCGAGTCGAGCCCTAACTTGTCTTAAAAATTAAGTTTAGAGTCGAAAAGTTTCCTGCAACTAGACCAGTACCAACTCGAACGTGTCCTGTGGGTTTGAAATCGCAAAGCCAAAAACAAGTACGTTAAATGATTAATATTGATACTCACTTCTTCCTAGCCTCCCACGCAGACGTTCTTAGTGGTTCGGTACGCGTGACGAACCCCTAAGAACGTCTGCGTGGGAGGCTAACTTCTTCCTAAAAGCCCGCCATGTTGATTTCATGACCACGATAAAAGAGCGTTCATGATTCGCTAATGCGACCAACAATAATGCCTTTCGAACCGTGTCCAACCTCCTCTGTCCCGGCGTTGCCCCGCTGACCAAAAAGCCTGAAGACTCTGGGTACGAGATTGCCGTCGCTCGGTAATGTATGGACAACCGCGCGAACTTGAGAACTCGCGCGAGTAATCGAAACCCGTGACAATGAAAAGTTTGACATTTTGACATGTTGACACATTTTGGAAAAAGTAGGCGGCATGAGGTGTTTAAGAAAATGATTACAGACTCCTCTTCTTTCCCTCTTTTTCTCTCCCCCACTCCCCCCTCGTTTTCGTCCCCTCGCACTCTCGGCCTTTGCGCGTCTCTCTAGGAGCCTGGAACAGGCTAGTGTAAAGAAAGGCGGAGTATGATAGCGTTCTGGGATAAGTTCCTTCTTTAATCAATACTAAATCTAAATCAATTAAAAATATTACCAACACAACAATAACTTTTTCAAGTGACATTTCTGTAATTGGAAGCAATAACAAATGAAACAGATCTACCAACACTTCAAGTGTAGTCCTGTGCAGTCCACATTCAATGACGCTGAGTAACCCGGCCTTTTTACCCCTCGAAGGTTTGTTAATCGAGTAAGCGACAAGATTTGTTTGTTTGCAGGTAGGACAAAATGTTCAGTGTACTTTTAGGCATAGTAGAGGTCATTGGGCAACATACTTAATGTATAGAGAAAAGGAAAGGGCGATTTTAGCCAACACATATGTAGATATTCTAGCAAGTAGGGCAAGCATTCCGCAGAATGCAGTCGAGTTTTCTACTTTAACTTTGTCGGCGAATCCAACATTATACAAGGAGACAAGCTTGTATTTTTGCATAGAATTGGACTTTTGAAATATTCCCTACCCGCAAGCTTTAAATTCTTATGGCTAAAAAATGGAATATAGGGCCTCTTTCACCCATTTACTGACTCAAGCATGGTACGAAATAAACACAAAAACGTCTGCGTCCTGAAAGTTTAACCAACATACATGTATGGTAAGCGAAAATTGGGAAATTGGCAGTTTCCATTGGTCAGTTGCTCCAACACATTTCAAAATCTATTGTCATCTGTGCGTTGTCAAGGCCAAAAATATTTCCAACAAAAACATATAACAAAGAAATTTCCCAGGAAAATTCCCAGGAAATTTTTTATTAACTATGGTGTACATTGGGCAACAATTTTTTTCCATTTAATAAGTTGGTGTTTGGATTACTGTTGTTTTTACCAAAAACAAGTTCCTGAAACTTATCTATGATAACATTATATATGACTGAAATAGTGAATGATAAATAGATAAAAAAACATAAATTTCTGCAGGTTAAAATCATGTCAGAATTATACAGATTGCACATGCCTTGATGTGATTCAATAATGCTTTTTACTCTGTACTTTTGAAACAAAATAACGTTTTTCTTATGTACCATCAATGCATAATGCAAGTAAAAGCTTTCTTTTGTAATGGCATAAGGCAAATAGTGCAGAAATAAGAGTGGGAAATAATTTTTCTTTATGTGAAGAGATAGATCTATTAATAGTGGATATTATCACTGTTTACCCACTATTTTCTCACTGACAGCAGTGTCACTATTCTGTCCACTTAGGGTAGTTGTTGTCAGAAATCATGGTTTGATCAAAAGCACCTTGCCCTTCTCTCACTGGGGCTCAATTTCAGTCTGGTACCCAGTGTTGACTTTGCAATGTGGTCTCTTGTGTTAGCCATAGGTTCTGTGGCAGTAATTTTAAAGTGCTTCCTTGATTTTGCAGAACTGCTACGTGCAGTTCTCAAGGGTGATCAAGTAGGTGGAGCCAATTTCCAAATGAGTCATTTGTTGAAACTTGATAATTATCTCCTCCTTGGCAATGAAGATATGGAGATATAAGATACATACAGCTGCTTGTAGACTGAGAAAGGTTCAAAACCTGCGTGAAACACATTTTTTGACTCAGTGTAAGGATAGGCAACAAAACCACACCTGTGTGTAATTTAATAAATTTAATTTATTATCATAAACAATTTGACTGTTTTAGTTATTGGTCAAAATTGCCAGTTTTAGAAATTCTTCCCAAAATTTCCAACTAATTGATATGCTAATGCAGCAAATGTTATGCTTGGGTTACCTGCAGTCCATTGAGCCAGGAAATGCTGCTCTGATATAGAACATTTAAGTTAATTGCAATAACGATCTAGTTTCACCTCTTGGATGACATAATCCATGAGGTATGGTAGTGATGTTCAATTCACTCAGTCATATGGTTTGTAAAGTCTTCTGACCAAACGTGTAACATTGCAGGCTACACTGACTACTTCTGTTGCCAAATGTCAACTGCTATTGCTTCTTGCATTGATTTATTTGCTCACTAAATTGATAGAAGAAGTTCTAAGGAATACTTGACAGTTAAAAAAATATAAATAAGAAATATGAGAGTTCCCAGCAAAGAGTAGATTCATGGATTGTGGTTTTGTCAAAGCAGGCTAGGTAGACTGTATCTGCCATTACCAATCATTACCAGAGCCTGTGTTCTGAATATGCCATTAGATTAGGTGAACAGTAATTTTCTTTGGCCTTGGCCACTTTCATTGTAGGTCTGAGCTGTCATTACCACTGATTGAATTGCTAACGAACAATCAAAATGCTCCATTGCTTGCCATTTGTGGATGAACATGCCTTCAGTGAATAAGCTGCCATCACTGGCAGGTGTTTCCTTACCTTCCTCTCTCCTTCCCCCTGCTTCAGTTTGAGCAGTAGAGCATTGTAACTGAAGCTGTTATATGTTATCTAGTGTGTAGAAAAAATATGCCACCACATTTCTTCCATAATTTTCACTTGTTGAAATTACTACACACATAGATGCAATTTTTTTAAATACTGGTATCTTGGATTGGGTGATATTAAGATTGCTCAATTGTGCTCAGTCATGTTTCAAAAGCTTACAAAACATTCTTTCAGCCAGTTTGATTTGCTTTAGATGGCAGCTATTCCTTGCATTTGTCCTTGAAATGTTTTTGTTTTACAAAATTGTGGAACAGATATGAAAAGGTGGCTATAGATACCCAGCACAACTACAGACTTCTTGCCATTACACTTTACATTTCAGAAAGGGAAACAGAAATAATTGGACATGAGATTACATGCAAATACTGTATCTTTATGGCATTGTTTCTCTACTTACATGTACAAGCTTATACCTCTCAACTGTGAGAGTTGTAGTGATTAGACATTTTGTGCCTTCGTAGCCTGCAAGCAAGCTCTTTATTAGGTGAGGGGCTATTGATTAGGGTGGGGTTTTGCTACTCTGTACCAATCCTATTGCGGATCACTTGCTTGCCACTTGCTGGTGGGTCGTCCACTCCCACTATTTCTTCACACAGCTGACCAAATAGCAACTTGCTTGCAGGCTAGTGCCTTCATTATAAATTTCAGGAATAATAAGTCATTAAATAGAAGAAGAATCCTTTCAGTTAGTACGCAACTTAAGCAGTTGCGAAAAGAAAGCCTGAGAAAAATTCAGGCTTGAACGGGATTTGAACCCATGACCTCTGCAAAGCCAGTGCAGTGCTCTACCAACTGACTGCGAGGATCTTTGTCCATTTAATCTAAGATTCATATGTTCATATTCATTTATTCATCCTTCACGGGTATATTACGAACTCACAATATCAACAGCTCCAAGTTGCTTGATAGCTCAGTTGGTAGAGCACCGGCATCGCAAAGGTCATGGTTAACTACTTAAGTTGCATACTATAAACTGCAAGGATCTTTCTTCCATTGAATTTTTCATCCGCAGTTCAAATATAAATAATTATTATGATGTCTCATATATTGATATTCAATAATAATTCAAAGAAATGATTTAGAAATACATGAAACAAGAAATATGAGTGATAGGAACCGACGTTTTGGTGCATCTTGCGCCATTATCAAGGTTACATAATTCATGATAAAAAGCGGTTTGTAAGAAGGCTAAGTTGAAGCGAATTTGCATAACATAGTGGCAAGCTAATTACTTAAATACTTCAGCACGAAGAGAATCGGACTGCACATTCAATGTTGGTTTAAGCTCTTGAATATACAACATTTCATTTTCAACCCGTGTTTACTAGCGTAAGCTTAATCAAGATCTAAGCCTGCGTGAGCCTAAGCCCAACATTGTAACCCAGCAATGTGTTGTTTATTTATTCAAGTGTGACCTGTGTGATGCAGGTTATGTTGGGTATACAAAGGGCCACCTTCACGCGCGCGTTGAGGGACACCGTCAAAAGGCGTCATCAATCTGCAAGCATTACTACAAAGAACATAACACTGCTGTTCCGAACAATTTCTTAGCACGCTTCAATGTAATCAAGAAATGCATGAACAAATTTGACTGCCTTGTTAATGAAATGACCTTTAGAAATTAGAAATTTCTTTCTAGCTGTAGCACTTGATTCCCATTAATCTTTGGCACAAACAACCTGACTTAAGTAGTCAAACTCCAAAGACTTGAACTAAATGCAGAAATGGCTTTCTCAGCAAATCAGGAGCGAGTATTTTCATCACTCAACCAATCAGGAGTGAGTAATTTTGCCCTCTGTGAGAAGAAAATAAAGAAACTATTTCACTATTTCGCCCAATCAGCATTCAATAATTTTTCCCTCTATGTTGTAAGGTGTGGTAGTTTGTACGGTACCCTTGATGGATAGCACTCAAACACAGAGACAAATTGGATGCTTTGTTTAGTGTGTCATCCATCCTCGTTATTAAACCAGTTATCTCAACATTGTTGGTCGCCAACATTAGTAAGGTAGATATTGTGGAAGTTAAGGGTGATTTCCTCAGGGGGATTTCTCAGATTAATTCCTGTCAGGGAGGCACAAAGATCTTTATCCCAGTGTTTAAGATTAGTTATTTAAGACTGTTGTGGGTTAAAAGTTTAGAAGAATTGTTTTTGGTATAATAATTTTGGTACGGACCATTTTAAAGTTCCATCGTCTTTTCTGGTCGAACTTTCTGGGCAGTTAGAGTTTTTTGTGACCCATTTTTAGCCTTTTTGGGTCCAGCAACTTGGCATCCCTCCCACTAATGATTTTAGACCTGCAGCCGAGGCTAACCAACTGGAGGGGCCAAGCAAATTGGCTCAGTTAAACAACACTTCTCCCCCCCCCCCCCCCCCCGGCACTCAAAAAACAGACCGATTAACTAATTAATAATTCAAAAGCCGAAGACAAAGGAAATCATGCACCGTGACGTGTCTGGAAATCTGATGCAAAACTCCTCGTTTTTGCATCCTTAATTTTTCCTTCAAAATCAATTTGCCTGAGACGTTATATCAAACACTCATCACAGTGTTTTCATCACAATATCAAAAACCTCGAAGTTCGTCAAAAATACTCCGCTACGCGTGGTATTTTCAACTATCTTCTCGGTGTTTGATATGTGATGAAACACTGTGTTTCGTGTTTGATATATTACATGTTATTGTATTGAACTCTTGATGTTGGAAGTAGCAAAGGAAGACACCCAAAATATGTACATGTTAGTTATCGCCTTTAAACGGATTGTCAACCGATTTGTTTGTCGATTTACACAATTTCTTGGCTTGTCTGTTAGCTCGGAATTTGGATTTTGTATTTCAGCTAAGCCGAACTCGATGGAACTGGGGAACTGTCTAACCAAAACATGTGACAGCGTGAATGAGAGATTTGAGCCAGAATTTGAATGTCAGAATATAGTGTCTACAATTAGTTCGTAGTAGCTAAATACTGTAGTAATACTTTAATAAAGTTATTCATTCACTCACTTACACACATGTGCCTTGTTTTTTTCAACACTGTCATTTTTGTTGAAGTTGGTTTCGCATTTTTTTTTGATGGCAAGTTATCTCTCAACCTAATATGTTCTTGCGAAACTGCAAGTTGAATTCATTGAAAATAATGATATTCTGAAAAGAACAACTGACCTTCATGAAAGTTTAAGATTTTCGTTGGAATTTTACCCAGAAATTGGAAGTTAGGCATCCAGGGTGCATGTCTCCCTTGAAATGTCTAAAAGACTGAGAAAATTTAAACTGAAGTTTTAGTTTCAAAATGTAGCCACCTATAGTGAGTAGACTCCTTTCAGCTAAAAATTTGGTGGTCACGATATAAGAGTATGATAAACTCATAGCTTATCATTTTATGGAGCGTTTTATTTTAATTATCAACACACAGGATATTTTCAACATGCAGAATGCATGTTTTAAAAATTGTTGACATGGTCATGTAATTTCCTATTATTTTCTCACCCACACGCATGTCACCTGACTAAGGCTCATAGTTTAGATCACGTCTTTAGTACTCCAGTTGTTACCCATGGCACTTTTTAATATTTTTGACCACTTACAATACGAAGGAAATTCAAGTGCACACAAAGAATAAAAATTTAAAGACAGTACAGGAAAATTCTTGCTAAGTTGTACTCCCAGTTATATTTAGAAGATGTTTCTTAATAACGTTTCAGATACTAAACAGCACTAAAGGAAATGGCTAGGAAATGTCTAAGGATGCATCTAAGGATGCATGAAAGAGTCCATACTGGAGAGAAGCCTTATAAATGCAAGAAGTGTGGCAAATGTTTTAGTGTAGCAGGGGCACTTAGAAAACATGAAAGAGTTCATACCGGAGGGAAGCCATATGAATGCAAACAGTGTGACAAGTGTTTTAGGGCAGCAGGACATCTAAGGGCACATGAAAGAGTCCACACTGGAGAGAAGCCTTATGAATGCAAACAGTGTGGGAAGTGTTTTAATGAAGCAGGAACTCTAAAGTCACATGAACGAGTTCATACTGGAGAGAAGCCTTATGAATGCAAGCAGTGTGGTAAGCGTTTTAGTGTAGCAGGAAATCTAAGGAGACATGAACGAGTTCATACTGGAGAGAAGCCTTATGAATGCAAACAGTGTGGCAAGTGTTTTAGTCAAGCAGGAGCTCTAAGGACACATGAAAGAGTTCATACCGAAGAGAAGCCATATGAATGCAAACAGTGTGACAAGTGTTTTAGTGAAGCAGGAAATCTAAGGAGACACGAAAGAGTTCATACTGGAGAGAAGCCATATGAATGCAAACAGTGTGGCAAGTGTTTTAGTGCAGCAGGACATCTAAGGGCACACGAAAGAGTCCATACTGGAGAGAAGCCTTATGAATGTAAACAGTGTGGCAAGTGTTTTAGGCAAGCAGGAGCTCTAACGAGACACGGAAGAGTTCATACTGGAGAGAAGCCGTATGAATGCAAACAGTGTGAAAAGTGTTTTGCTGAAGCAGGAACTCTAAGGAAACATGAAAGAGTTCATACCGGAGAGAAGCCTTATAAATGCAAAAAGTGTGGCAAATGTTTTAGTGTAGCAGCAAATCTAAGGGCACACGAAAGAGTTCATACTGGAGAGAAGCCATATGAATGCAAACAGTGTGGCAAGTGTTTCAGTCGAGCAGGGATACTAAGGAAACATGAAAGAGTCCATACTGGAGAGAAGCCTTATGAATGTAAACAGTGTGGCAAGTGTTTCAGTCGAGCAGGAATTCTTAGGACGCATGAAAGAGTCCATACTGGAGAGAAGCCTTATGAATGCAAGGAATGCAACACGTTTTATCGCCACTTGAGAAGTTTAAGAAAACATGAGAGAGTCCACAACGATGCTAGGGATTGTATTCAAGATAATATTTCCCCACAAACTTACACTTTGATGGAGCTCCGCTCTGGTCACATCTGCTGGATTTGCCAGGAGGAGTTGAGTAGTGAGGCGTTACTCCTTGGCCACTATGAAAATCATATGATTACAAGTAATTAACTTAACTGTAAGCTTGTTCTCACCTATTTTATCATCGGTGACAACACCGGACTAAGAAGGTCCAAAACAGAGAATTTTTTTTTCTGTTCTGGTTTGTCGAAAAGGGTACAGCTTCGGTTTTTAGCAAGAACGTTAATGTTGAATCAAGAGGTGATACGGTGCATCATGCACTCTTTATAGATAGTTCCTATAAAACCTGGCATCTAACGTCTACTCTTCGGCACTCTACCTGCAATAACTTTCGTTACAGTTCATTTCGAAACAGCTACGTTAAAGAAGAAGAAGAGGAGGTTGTTGCTTTTGAAATGTTAAAATTTATTTTTTATGGACGAAACGGAAAAGGCTGCTAAAATTAGCTTATCTATACTTCCTCGCGAAGTTCTTGATTTAGCGACAGGAGAGAACGTGCAGTTTATTACCATTTGTGTTGAAGATATTTTCACAACTTTACTTATAATTGGTCTTTGTTTTCACATTACTCATTGCAGCTATGGGTAAACGACAGTTACGGTAAACCAAACGGCTACCCCTAGAATAATAAATAATAATTAATATGTTTTTCATGTTTTGCCTATCGTACTGTTATCCTGGTTAAAATAGAGCCATTCTAAACTAAGCTTCATGTGGTTTGTTACCGTAAGTAAGGTCGATTGGTACCATTTGCTTTAAAAAATAAGTAAATGTTGAAATATTTGATACGTAAACCGTGGAAAAGTCCCAGAGGACACTACAAACTCGTTCCCAGGGTCCCACCTCTTTCTGTCCCCTGAGAAGAGGACGGCCGCTGGAAGCGAGGATGGAGAATAATGAACGTTAGCAAAGCTTAGAAATGGAAGTTGAATAGATCTAGAATTGTAGGAGTAAAACTTGACACTTTTTCTTTTCTGTTACAGTCAATCCACGTCACGCGTGACCTGTATGCTTGAAATTTGAACGGAGTTTTGAAATTTACATGTCAGTTTTAAACATCGCCGGCGAGATTTCAGAGTTCCTGTAGGAATTACCCCGTAATTTGCCTAAATTTTTGTCCATTATACCAGGAGTTGCCATAATGATAGAAAAGCCTAGAAGGAAAGAGCACACAGCCCAACTCTGCTACTAAAACAGAGAATATGATAATGTACCATGAGTATTAACCAATCACCTTGGTAACTTGTACCTTTCATTTAACCTCGCGTATTGTTTTTTTCTTTTTTAGTAAAGTTGAAGATATTGGAGAAAAACTACACTTTAAAATTATTAGCTATAATAAAACGAATGTGAACTTTCTTTAAAGACGTACACAAGTTGATATTTAACAAAGATCACACTTCTGTTTACAGTGGTAAGAAAATACAGCAAACAAAATGAGAGTTATCTAAGAAAAGAAAACCAAAAAGTAATTCGTACCTAACACCGGCTAATTTCGCAATTTTTATGATTAACGTTACACATTACTATGTGACGTGGTGGAACAGTGTTTAAAGTTATAAGTCGCTAGCGTGGACAAGGTAACAGTGACGTAAGAGGAACATTATTACACAGACGCGATGCAAACTGATTTTTTTTCTGTAGTTTCATGTTTATAATCCTAATAATTTTTATACGTATTCATGGTTATTTCTATTTCGTATATTTCACTTCCTTCGTTTTATCTTTGTTTTATGATTGTTAAACTGTTGAGTTGTTGTCTTTAAGTATTTATAGCTCTCTGGTGGAATTGTTTACATTAGTTATGGGTTTAGATTATTGCTGTGTTACTTTAGTTCCATCCTCGGAGACCCAGGGGCAGTTAGTCGGGTGGAAAGGATTTTCGTGGGCAAGAGGTTACCGACCTACTGCCCCTGGGTCTCCGAGAATGCTTTAGTTCTTGAAATAATTAAACATCATGGTTGATCACACTTGTTGTTTAGTGATATTGTAAGGATTACTAGTCTCAGTGCTGAATTGTTAGTAAGCCTATGAGCTATGATTATCTGCCGTTGCTGTTACTTGTGTCAACATTTTATTATCAACGTGTAGAACTGAAGGATGCTTCAGTGTTTTGGTGAATCTGGCAGATCAAGGAAATGGGGCGGGACAGTTTGTCCAAGGAAACAAGGCCCTTGGACCGTTGGTCTCAACCCATACGGAATTGTGAATCCGTCAGGATGACTCAACGAGAACATTGAAGCAAAACACCTCAAATGTTGACGCCTGTTTACCCAAATCGTTTTCTACCATTTTAAAGAGATATCCGTGCAAAATACAAGTGATTGGCCTGCATGTTCGGATGATAGCTTGTATCAGATGAAAATCTTAGCCATAGAACTGAGCGTTGGGAAATGGAATTTTATTCTCGGGATTTACCAACTGTTGTTGGTCGTTTTAGCTGACATTTGTTTTTTCTGATTTGTTACCACATATTTGCCCGTTTGAAGCCATCGAAACAGATATCTACCGAAATGAACCGTTGGATGCCGCTGATCCGTCGCTTAAGCGTGTGTTTACATGTCAGCTGCCAAAAAGAAAGCGTTTTAAACGAACTTTTCTTTGAAAACGAAAGGGAAATGAATTTGTTTCTCTGTTACAAAATTTTGGACTGACGTGTTGTCGAAGAAAATGGTAGAGTATGTCTAACTCTAACATCGATTGTCTGAGGCTAAGAAGACCATCCAAACAGATATCCACTGAAACGAAACGTAAGCGCATGTTTATGTAACAGCGACCAAAGCTTTTAAAACGGTCATAACACTGTCATAATGTACAACACTGAAAAAAAAACACTTGGTCTTTTTCTTTCCTTCTTTTTACAAAGTTGAACAGCTCAAGTTCAGAGCCTAAGGATCAGTCAAGAGATATACGTGGTTCCCTGTAATCATCGGCTCTTTGGCTCCATAATTAAATCCGACATCAGATAACACGTACTGTGAACATTCTTTACTGAGAGCAAGTTTCGTTACAGTTTATTTCCAAATAACTAAGTTGGTGCTTTCAAAGTGAATAAGAGGAGGGATGGGGATGGGATACTCCATATATTGGACTATACGGAAAGGCTCCCTCCGAAAGGGGTACCTTTTTCAGGAGGCGGCCGGCTGGAGGAATATAAAAGGGCCGGGATTTCACGAGCCAAAGTAAAGGAAATAGAAAAGGTTAGAAAAAAACCCTGTCATTTAGTGCCCTGCTAGTAGAGCGTTTCTTTCTGACAATTTTGTTTTTAGGAGGTACGAAGTCGTTCATGTCCCTGGTATTTCTCTTGCTTAGCGCGCGTCCTCGAACATGCTGAAAAAACTTGCCAGAAAGAGACGCTCTGCTAGCAAGGAGAAGGCCTTTCGAAATATCTTGAACAGATATATGAAAGAGGCAACCTCGTTCCCATGGCTTTGGGAACGAGGTTAATAAAAGACATAGCATTCCCCACTGAAGGTATGTCAAAGGGGAACCTTTCCTGCCAAAAATGGTACATTATTATTCCACGAGCGCGCATTGGATATGAGATAATAGATAGCCATCGAGGCGCTTAGCGCCGAGTTGGCTATAATAATCTCATATCCAACAAACGCGAGTGGAATAATTGTTTTATACTTTTATTAAAAACAATCAGAAGTATCGCTAGATCTTTCTGATTTCGCTTTGCAAGTACAACTAGAGGATAATTTAATGGCCGCTATTTCTCGGGCATTGTATAATGGCTCGTATACCATGGCCGCTAAGCCAATCAAATGCCTTGAACTGCGTTATACAATGATCCAGTTTTAATAAAAAAGGTTATTGCATTGGGTTTGGACCTTAAGACATAGCCTCCCCGTAAAAAGTGGGTTTAATACCCCACCCCCACCCTCTCGGTGAGCCTCATTATGTAATTGGATACCAGGCGGTATTAAGTTTGAACATAAAAGTGTGATGTGATGATAAAGACTTGAAAAAAAGGCACATGCCTGGCTAATATGATGCTCAGTAATTATTCCTCTGTGTCCATTAAACATCCGATTCGAGTGTGGTGAGTCGTGACCCTCAAGTGTAAACAAAGGCGGAGTGTGATAACTTTCTGGGATAAGTTCCTTCTTTAATCAATACCAAATCTAAATGAATTAAAAATATTACTTACATTGAAAGCAATAACAAACGAATCAGAGATTCAAACACTTCAAGTTCAGTCCACCATTTAATTACGCTGAGTAACCCGGCCTTTGTACTCCTCGAAAGTGTTGAGCTTGGGTTGTTAATCGAGTGAGCTGCAAGATTTGTTTGTTTGCAGGTAAGACAAACTGTTCAGTTTACTTTTAGGCATAGTAGAGGTCATTGGACAACATACTCAACATACAACATACTTTATGTATAGAGAAAAGGAAGGGGCGATTTTAGCCAACACATATGTAGATATTAGAGCAAGTAGTCGAAAAGTAGAGCAAGCTTTCTTCAGAATGCCGTCGAGTTTTTTCACTTTAACTTTGTCGGCGAATCCAACATTATCCAAGGAGACAAGCTTGTATCTTTGCATAAAATTGGACTTTTGAAATATTCCCTACCTGCAATTTGTAAATTCTTATGGCTAAAGTATGGAATATAGGGCCTCTTTTACCCATTTACTGACTCAAGCATGGTGCGAAAATTATAAACACAAAATCTTTTGCGTCCCGAAAACTTAAGCCACATATGATAAGCGAAAATTGGGAAATCCAAATGATTCCAGAGGGCAATTTGTTCAAAAATTAAAAGTGAGTGTCAGCATAAATTCTTCAAATGCAATTGGAACTTGAACAGGTCAAGTTGGTATGTTGAATTTACAGACATCCAGACTCGGCCATGTTAGAGCCATAATTTGCTTCGTGTTTCATCAGAAGCAACAGCCAAAAGTTCTGAGTAATAAAATGTGGAAGGTCTGTTTAGTTTCCATTTTATAATTGGCCCTTCCTTGTTTATGTCTGCCTTATATACACAGTCAAAAATTTGTAAACATCCTTGAACTGACGATGAATGCTGAAGTATCCAAAACATGTCTTCCAAACTCAAACATTTCGTCCTTGTCTTGAAATGTTTAATATTCTTGTATAGTGCTTCAAAAATGTAGTAACATTTATAGTGGGCTTTTGATAAGGAATAAGCTTTTTTTCCTTTTTTCATATAAGAACAATGTGAAAATGTGATCAAGCAAATAAAGAAAAAAAAGCTGCCATTTCACTTAAATTATTTTTATCAACAAAAATTCTTCATTGGGTCTATGTGTACACATAGTTAATTGAGGGACTGGTTATGAAACTTTGCCATGAAAGCAATGTTGCTGCAATGTATGTTGGAAGGGCCACGATAGTGCACAATGCTTTAATTGTTTGAATGTTCACACTACACTTGAATGTCTTGACAAGAACATTTCTATTGGTCAGTTGCTCCAACACATTTCAAAATCTATTGTCATTTGTGCGCTGTCAAGGCCAAAAATATTTCTAACAAAAACATATAACAAAGAAATTTCCCAGGCTTTGTAACCATTGCCTTTTATTAACTATGGCATACATTGGGCCACAATTTTTTCCATTTAATTAGTTTGTTTTTGGATTACTGTTGTTTTTACCAATAACAAGTTCCTGAAACTTAACTATGATAACATTAGATGACAGTAATAGTAAATGATAAATAAATTAAAAAACACATAAATGTCTGCGGGTTAAAATCATGTTGGTAGTAAAGAAGATTGTACATGCCTTCATGTGATTCAATAATGTTTTTTACTCTGTAATTTTTGAACAAAAAACATTTTTCTTATGTAGCATCTATGCGTAATTAAATTGGATGTAATGGCACAAGGCAAATACTGTAGAAGTAAAAGTGGGTAATAATTTTCTTCATGTGAAAAAATACACCCATTAATAGTGGACAATCACTGTTTACCCACTATTTTTTCACTGACAGTAGTGTCACTATTCTGTCCACTCAGGGTAGTTGTTGTCAGAAATCATGGTTTGATCAAAAGCACCTTGCCCTTCTCTCACTGGGGCTTAGATTAAGTCTGGTACCCAGTGTTGAGTTTGCAATGTGGTCTCTTGTGTTAGCTATAGCTTCTGTGGCAATAATTTTAGACTGCTACATGTAGTTCTCAAGAGTGATCAGGTATGTGGGATTGGTTTTATGAGAAAATGTAAGCCAATTTCCAAATGAATGACTTGTTGAGGCTCATTGAATTCTCTCCACCTTGCCAATGCATATACGGACAATTGTAAAACACATACAACATCTTGTAGAAATGTAATCCATGAGGTATAGCAGTGAGGTTCAATTCACTCAGTCATTTTTGGTTTGTATAGTCTGCTGACCAAACATGTAGCATTGCAGGCTACACTGACTACCTCTGTTGCCAAATGTCAACTGCTATTGCTTCTTGCATTGATTTATTTGCTCACTTAATTGATAGAAGTAGTTCTAAGGAATACTTGACAGTTAATAAAATATAAATAAGAAATATGAGAGTTTACAGCAAAGAGTAGATTTATGGATTGTGGTTTTCTCAAAGCCGACTAGGTAGACTGTATCTGCCATTACCAATCATTACCAGAGCCTGTGTTTTGAATATGCCATTAGTTTAGGTGAACAGTAATTTTCTTTGGTCTTGGCCACATTCAGTGTAGGCCTGAGCTGGATGTTTATGATGTAGGCAGATTAATGTGTTTGTCATTACCTTTGATTGATGAGCTAATGACCAATCAGAATGCTTCATTGCTTGCCGTTGATGGATGAACATGCCTTCAGTGAATAAGCTGCCATTGCTTACAGGTGTTCCCCCCTGCTCCTTTTGAGCAGGAGAGCATTGTGACTAAAGCTGTTCCATGGAGTGTACTGAAAAAGATACCACCACATTTATTCCATAATTTGCACTTATTGAAATTACTACACACGTAGAGGCAATTTTTTTAGTACTGGTATCTGGCATTGGTTGATATTACAGTCAATCCAGGTCACGCGTGAACAGTATTTCCAAGAATGAAATGAACATTCGAATTTGTCTTTGTAATGTGCGACGTGTGAATGGAATGTTGGACATTTCTCTGGAAATCGTTCCGAAATAGACGCATTAACATGAAAAAAAGATTCAAAATAGTTGGGAAACAATTGTTATTCTTGAAATATTCAATTTTGCAATGTAAAGAAAAATTCATAGCTTTAAATCGTTAATAAGCTAGGGAAATTTATCGGGAACTCTGAAATCTCGTTGGTGATTTTCAAAACTGACATGTAAATTTCAAAACTCCGTTCAAATTTCAAAAATATCGTTCACGCGTGACCGGGGTTGACTGTAAGATTGCTCAATTGTGCTCAATCAGGTTTCAAAAGCTTACAGACAGTTTAATCTGCTTTCAATGGCAGTTTTTCCTTGCATTTGTCCTTGGACATTTTGTTTTTACAAATTTGTGGCACAGATATAAAAAGGTGGCTGAAGATCCCCCAGCACAATTACAGATTTATTGTCCTTAAACTTCTCATTTCGGAAAGTGTAACAAAAATTATTTGACATGATGTTGCATGCAAATACAGTCAACTCTCTCATAGCAACTGTAACGATTGCGACGAAAGACGAGACTTCGAGGGGTGTCGCTAAGGCGTGTTTGCAAAGTGTCGCTGGTGTTGGGACTATTTTACAGGTCGTTGACGCAAAACCACGAAAACCAAGATGACGGTTAACGGTGTTTATTGAGAGACGAAGACAATCACGATCACGATCGTAAACTGAAATTACAATAATGCAACAACGAAAGTATGAATCAACTTGAATTCGTGCGTAAGGCATAAAAGAAACGCTTTACGTGCCTATGTCGATAACGCGATTAAAATAACAACAATTACACGTAAATTAACATAAACAAAACATAAAAGGCTAAATTAAAACTACTCGAGATTTAAAGGTCGGCTACACAATGAACATTTGCGGCTGATTAACAGCCCAAAGACTAAAATGTGGGCGTAGCTGTCTAAGCGACTTATTCTTTCAAATTACTCTTTGATTTCAAGACAATTAGTTGTACTATTGTACAACACAGTACATATGTGCGCTAACGCCCAAGGTGAAAAGTAAACTTAAACACATTGAAATAAAACTAACAAAATCACTTACATATCGGTCCCGCTTGTGCCAAAGGTTTACTACGAAAGAACGAAGGTGCTGCTATTCAAGGCGAAATCTTGCGAAACTCTGGCTTAAAGGGACGCTAACTTAGCTTTTATATGCGCGTGGTGACGCTAAAAGATTCGATTACAAACCAATAGGAAAACAGATAAACATTGTAACTACGATCGTAACTAGGCACACAAAGTAATTGATAATTGATCTAATCAAAAAACTATTCCTTTGTTCGATATCCTTAACAGCAACCACTTCTCGTAAGTGACCACCTCCCATAAGCGACCACTTCATAAACAACCGTTTTGTTCCTCAGTTGAATACTCTCTCGTAAGCGACCACCACTCAAATTTCTTAAGGGACCACGACCACTTTTTAAGCCAGAACTTTGACGTATTCTTTTGCTTTCTGTTTCCGGTAAGCGACCCAATCAACAAAATCACGCATGATTGTTAATAAATCATTACTCAAAAGTGAAAAAAGTTCAATTTTTAAGGACACTACCCCAGACTGCTGACAGATAATAACAGTTTACAGACAGAGAAGATCGCTATCATTAGATCTGTAGGTAAACGGGAATTGTTACAGTGTTCTGTTCCAAAATGTTACACAAAGTTTCAGGTGATTTTAATTAACATGAGACACATTGACAAGTGCTGTTAACACTCTACTGTACTTTTCCCGAAACTTGTTGCATGTGACAAAATCAAATAAATTAGTTCTATTTGCCTAATTTTAGCTGCTAAGGTAATATTTTTATGTCATTAACTAATTAATCCAGTATTAGGCGTATTTCGTTGATCTTTCCCGTAAGCGACCACCTCCCATAAGCGACTTCTTTGTCGTGCCCCAAGGGTGATCGCTTAGAAGAGAATTGACTGTACTGTATTTTTATTGCATGCTTTCTCTCCTTTCAAGTTTACAATCACAAATGTGAGAGTTGTTGTAATCAGACATTTTGTTCCTTCATAGACTGCAAGCAAGCTTTTTTTTATTAGGTCAGCTGCAAGAAGTTATAGCGCAAGGGGCTATGAATTGAGGCGGGGTTATGCTACTCTGTACCAATCTTATTGTGGATCACTTAGCTTGCCACTCGCTAGTGGGTCATCCACCCATTCTATATCCCTTTACACGGCTGACCAAGTAGACAGCTTGCTCACAGGCTAGTTCCTTTATTATAAATTACAGGAATAATAATTCAGTTTGAATGAAGATGAGTAGATCGAATTAAGGATAAATAATTACACATATTTTCAAAGTTTTCCCAATTTCTTGACAAGGAAAATTTGGAAAAACTTTGAAAATGCAAAGAAAATTAATCTATAATTCTATGAGGACTGATTGTGATTATGTGTTTATGAGGTAGAGGGCATAATTTTCTGAAAACTATTGAGGCAGTTTATAAAACAGTTAGCCCGGGAGTGAAAACTCTTGCCTGTAAGCAAAACAATAATTACAAACAATTTTTAAATTGTTTCTTAGGTACAAAAGAGACAAAACTGATGAGACAAGGTGATTGTTGTTTAAATGTAATTGGGAGAATATAGAAGTTTAATTCATGAGGAAAACCAAACGACAGTTAAACCAAATGTTAGGCGTGAACTTGCTTTCCACTGCTTGAGGAGCACACAAACACAGATTAATAAAAATATTTAAAGCAAACGGTGGGTCCAAAGAAGTAATTTTTTCTATTTAATTTGAGCTGTAGCGAGGTGAAAGCACTTGGTCGCCGCGACTGATTTAATTTTTCTCAACCAAACAGTTCCAATCCAAGTTTTTAACTTTTAAACTTTTGACTCAAATAATCTCTTGCTGTTTCTTGTGAGACATGAAAACTCACCTTTAGGAATTTCTTTCTAGCTATAGCACTTGATTTCTATTATTTTTTGGCACAAGCAACCTGGCTTAAAAAAGCAAACTTAAAAGACTTGAAACAACTCGATGTTGTTGGGCACAGAAAAATGAAGGAACCGGTGGGGAACCAACTAAATACAGAAATGGCTTGGTCAGCCAATCAGGAGCGAGTATTTTCATCACTCAACCAATCAGGAGTAAGTAATTTTGCCCTCTGTGCACCCCTTCTGTGAGAAAAAAATTACGAAAAAATTGTTTTGTGTCTCAACCAATCAGCATTCAGTAATTTTCCCTCTATGTTATAAGGCATAGTACCCTTGAACAGAGACAATGGATTCTATGTTTAGTTTGTCAGCCATCCTTGTTATAGAACGATTAATCTCAGGATTGTTGGTTGCAAACATTAGCAAGGTAGATATTGTGAAAGTTAAGGGTTCTTTCCTCAGGGGGATTCCTCAGATAAATTCTTGTCACGGAGGCAAAGACTTCTGCGTGTTAGAAAGTTTCTACGTAGAATTGTTTTGGGTATAATAATTTGTTAGGGACTAGTTTAGAGTTTCATCATCTTTTCTGGTTGACTTTCTGGCCAGTTGGAGTTTTTTTGTGATCCATTTTTAGCCTTTTTGTGTGTAGCAACTTGGTATCCTTTCTACCTGCCTGTCTCTAAGACACCTGAGTATTCCCTCTTGGATGCTGACTTACTGTCAGTGATTTTTATCTACGTGAGTGTGCTGTTGCCATGGCATCATGTCTGGACGTCAACTAGTCCTAACTGACATGTAATCTTGACTTGCTTCATTTTCCTTTGTAAACAATGGTGGCCACTAATGCTAAATGAAAACCTTACCTGGTC
Source organism: Pavona decussata (assembly GCF_977016875.1). Lineage (NCBI taxonomy): Eukaryota > Metazoa > Cnidaria > Anthozoa > Scleractinia > Agariciidae > Pavona > Pavona decussata. Next base: position 815,320 of record NW_028145711.1, read on the forward strand.
CAAGCCCTTCCTGTAAATGTCCTCTTTTTGTTGGATTGAGATCTTTTCAATTTATTTCGTAGATTCTGCAAAGTCACTACAAAGTACCAGCAGGTGGCACATTGAACTCTGTTCCAAGTTCCTTAGAATGACAAATTAGCTTGCAGGTCCTGTCGTACAGTGTAGGTGCCACTGTGTTGTGAACGCGAAGACTTTAGAGACTTCATAAATTTAAATTTAAACTGAATTTTTAATTTTAAAACGTAGGCACTCATAGGATGTGTGGACTCCTTTAAGCTAAAAGTTTGCTGGTCACGATATAAAGATGTGATAAACTTATAGCTTATCATTTTATGGAGCATTTTTCTTTTGATTATCAACACAAGATATTTCACAACAGGTCCCGAGGGAGAGCCAAGATGGACGGCAGCGTTTTTGAGTAGTCCGTCCTGTGTAGCTCTCCGCTTTGTAATAAATGGCTGAAAAGGTAAGCGAACGCGACGAAAGTCCACCCATCACTGGAGGGAAGAGAGTTGAAAGGCCTAGTAGCAGCAGCTCGCCCGAAATTCCTCCAAATAAGACTGCAAAGACTACAGAGCACATGGTCGAGCATGCCGATCTGTCGAGTATCTGGATCGCACTGAACAAGATACAACGGAACACTGACGAGCTTCTTAAAGAGAACAGAGCTTTGCGCAAGCAACACGAAGAACTGCAGAAGTCGCTAGAGTTCCACATCGACAAACTGGAAAAATTAGAGGCGGAGAATAACAAGCTGAAACAAGATGTGAGCTCTCTCAAGAAAGAAGTTCGCAAAGCAGAAGATGAAGTTGCCGACTTAAACGACGATCTAGATGGTCTTAAAAGCGATCTGGACACCGCTATATGCCAAATAGACGATTTAGAACAATACACTAGAAAACATAATCTCGAAATTCACGGCATTCCTGAGTCTTCAGAAGAAAATCTGTCTGACAAGATCATCAAGCTTGGAAAGGTTCTCAATGTACATATTGTCAACAATGACATCGACATCTGTCATAGAATGGCCACGAGAAGATCTAACGGCGGTCCAAGACCAATCATTGTACGATTCAGATCATACAGAGCCAAAAATGAACTCTATAAATCCAAGAAGTACCTGAAGTCAGTAAGTTTAAACAACTATTTTCATAATGCAGGAGCTGTTTATATTAATGAGAACTTAACTAACTATAGGCGTGAACTGTTCGCTAAAGTAAGAAAAGTTAAAAAGATCAACAACTGGCATGTCGCCTGGACCATTGACGGCAAAATTTTCGTCAGGAAGTCCCAAAGCGATCAAGTACATAGAGTACATGAAGTTGAAGATTTGGACAATATTCGTTAGGTTATAATCAAATATTTTTCTTTCCCACCCTCTCCCACATGTAACATAACATTATTCAAACGTTCCCTTTCAAAACCCTCGCTTCCCTTTCGCTTCATCAATTAATTATTTAAATTTTGGCGGAGAGTTTTGTAGGAGGGTTTTGTCTCTTTTCAACATGCCTTTAAAAAATGGCACTTATTCCCTTCTATACATTAAGCTGCTTCGCAGTTTAATTAGTGTTTCTATTATGTTAAGTGTTAGTTGCCATAGTACACTTGTTGTACTCATCGTGATTTGTACCCGCCTTACTCAACGTATTGTAAATTGTTGTCAGCGCACCATCTGCACAAAACATTTACATCGCAAGGCTAAACGCTATCGAACGTTGCAAGCTGTGGTTCATGAATTGCGTTAGAAAGAAATTCATAAATCTAGTGTGTATATGACCTTAAATGCTGTTTCTCTTAATGCAAGAGGCCTCAACAAATCTATCAAAAGAAGAAAACTTTTCCGGTGGCTTCATATTAGAAAATTTGATGTAATTTTTCTGCAAGAGACGTACAGCGATGCTAGCTTGGAAAATGTTTGGTGAGCAGAATGGGGAGGCGACATTTTCTTTGCGCACGGCTCAAAACACAGTAGAGGTGTTATGATTCTTTTCAGTCCCTCACTCAGTAAAGAGGTGACGAATGTTACTGCGGATAAAAACGGCAGATTTATTATCGTAAACACCACCGTCAACGAAGACGAATTGTGCCTCGTTAATATTTATGCCCCAAACGACCAAAACCAGCAAATTTCTTTTTTTCAGAAGATAACCGATTCTATTCGTGGCCAGCAAACTGACAAAATTCTTATTGGTGGAGATTTTAACTGCCCACTGTCCGCTTCCGATAAATTTGGAGGTAAAGACATTCAATTCAAAAAAAGTGTAATACATTCGATCGACGAACTCCGTTGCAACTATGACCTAGTCGATCCCTGGCGAGAACAACATCCACATGATACACAGTTTACGTGGAGAAATAGCTCCGGGAAAATCAAATGTAGACTGGATTTCTGGCTCATCTCGAAGCATTTATTATGCCGCGTTTCGAAAACCGACATTTCCGCCTATCATGATTCAGATCACTCCCCTGTCACCATCTCGATCAAGCCTGAAGACAAACAAGAAGAAAGAGGCCCAGGCTACTGGAAATTTAATAATTCACTCTTAGAAAATGAAGATTTCGTCACAAAAATGAGCTTCATCATCAAACACGCCACCCAAAAACACAAGGATGTTGCTGATAAAAGGTTATTTTGGGAAATGTTGAAAATGGAGATCCGGATATTTGCAATTCGTTTTGCGAAAAAGAAAGCCAACGCTGAAAGAAGTACGGAATTGAACCTCCTCCAAAAGCTAGAGAAAATCAACTCACGTATCGACGAAACCCCAGAAAATAGCTCCCTTGTAAACAAGGCTAGAAAACTCAAGATCGAATTAGATGAAATTGCCGTGCAAAAAACTAAAGGGTCTATTATCCGGAGTAGGGCTAGATGGTATGAATTAGGAGAAAAATGCAACAAATACTTTTTTAACTTAGAAAAAAGAAGTTATGTAAAGAAACATATAACAAAGCTGAAGACACCTGACGGTAGTACTGTAGAGGATCCAAAAACTATATTAACCGCCATGAAAAATTTTTACAATCAGCTTTACACCTCTCAAAACCAGCTTTCAGCTGAACGCTTTTCTACCTTTTTCGATTGTGAATCCTTACCAAAACTCGACAGCACAAAGCAAGACCTTTGCGAAGGTCTGATAACCGCAGAGGAATGCCTTGCCGCGTTGAAAACGTTTCAACCTAACGAGACTCCTGGCACAGATGGGTTAACAGCAGAATTTTACCTTCGTTTCTGGCCCGATGTTTCTGGTCCTTTGATAGACTGCTTCAATCACAGTGCCTCACTAGGAGAACTTTCTATCTCTCAGAGTCAAGGAATCATCTCCCTGATCCCAAAAAAGAATAAAGATCCTCTTCTGTTAAAAAATTGGCGCCCTATTTCTCTTCTAAACACAGACTACAAATTAGCAACCAAATGTATTGCGAAACGTTTAGAGAAAGTACTTCCGTACTTGATAAACGGTGATCAAACTGGGTACATCAAAGGTAGATTTATTGGTGAAAATATTCGCTTAATTTCGGATATAATTGAACAATATGAAAACAAGGACGGAATGATACTTTTCCTTGACTTTGAAAAGGCCTTTGATTCTTTAGAATGGGACTTTCTCTTTAAAGTGCTTAACACTATGAATTTCGGTCCAAGTTTCCTCAACTGGATCAAAACGTTTTACACCAACATTTCTAGCTGTGTTGTAAATAATGGCTACTCGTCGGAATTTTTTTCTCTCCAAAGGGGTGTTAGACAGGGTTGTCCTCTTTCAGGTTTACTCTTTGTTCTAGCTGTGGAGCCACTCGCCCACCAAATAAGAATCGATGAATCAATCAAAGGACTTGAAAACGGAAATAAGATCACTAAACTCAGTATGTACGCTGACGACACCACCGCTTTCATTCACAACGATTCATCCGCGGTGTCCCTACTAACTCTTCTCGATCAGTTCGGTGACCTTTCCGGCTTGAAAATCAATAAGTCTAAAACCGAGGGTCTTTGGCTTGGTCCTTTGAAAAGCCGATTAGGCAAAGAAGAACCTTTTGGCATTTCATGGCCGAAGCAATACGTCATTGCGCTTGGAATCGCTTTTCCTTATCATGTTCAGGTTGGGAATAAAATCAATTTCGACGAGAGGCTTGCCAAACTCAAAAAAGTTCTAAATACTTGGTCAAGTAGACATTTAACGATCTTAGGCAGAATTGCCATCGTCAAAAACTTAGCTCTCGCCAAACTTGTTTATAGTTGTTCCGTATTAAATGTTCCCAAAGAATTTGTAAAAGAAGTCAACAGCAATATCTTCTCTTTTATTTGGAAATTTAAGCCAGATAAAGTCAAAAGAAAAACTCTGACCGGCCCAATAAGCCACGGCGGTCTTAATATGCTCAATTTTGCTGACGTTGTTAAATCGCTCAAGACTTCGTGGGTTAATCGTTACTGTCTAGCAAATGACCGCCATTGGTGTGCCCTCCTTGATTCGCTTTTAGGTAAGGTCGGTGGAACTCTCTTATTTCAATGTAACTACGATCTTAAATTACTCGACCTCAAAAATCTCTCTGTTTTTTATAAAGACGTTTTAGCTGTATGGCAAGAGCTCAATTCCAAAGATCCACGTAACGCAAATGAATACAAACAAGAAATCATTTGGAACAATCGGTTCATAAAGATAAACGGAAAATCTTTTTATTATAGATCATGGGCTAATAAAGGCATTTTGAAAATAAGCGACCTCCTAAACATCCATGGCCAGTTCCTTTCGTTCGAAAACTTCAAATGCAAATATAGCGTTCGCTCTACTTTTCTCGATTATGCTGGTGTTCTTGCGGCAATCCCTAAAATTTGGAAAAGCGAAATCGTAGGTAATCTCACTAACGGCGATAACGAACCAGTCCCATCCCTTGACATCTCCTCTACAAAAAAAGCCCGTGTGATGCTTGCAGAAAGATCCTTTTCTCCCCCCATCGTTGAAATCAATCTTAGAAAACAAGGGTTGAATGTAAAGGCAGTATACGAGCTTCCTTTTAAAGTCACAGTCGAAAACAAACTGAGGAGCTTCCAATTCAAACTAATTCATAACATCATACCCACTTATCACTCTCTTTACAAAATGAATATAAAGGCTTCTCCAGAATGTGAACGCTGCCTCTTTCCGAACGAAACGCTTATTCACATGCTTTGCGAATGCCCCGACGTTAAAATCTTTTGGAAAGACATAATGATGTGGTGGAATGCTAAGCGCTCTGACAACATTAGTCCTAGGAATACTGAAATCCTGTACGGTTACAAACCTGAAACGACCACCTTCTACGCGTTAAACCATTATCTTCTTATTGCTAAATATCATGTTTTTGTTGCAAGAAACCAGTCTGAGACTCCAAATTTAAAGGTCTTTCTTGCCTTACTAGACAGCAAGATCAAATGTGAAAGACAAATAGCCATTAGAAATTCCAATTACGAAAAATATAGAGCTAAGTGGACCACTCTCAGCAACTACGATGCGTGAAGCACTTTAAGTATGAGAGTTGAGTAAGGGGAATCTTTTATTATCTCTTGTATGTGTGGGTGGGGTGCGTGTGTGTGTATGTGTGCGTGTGTTGTGTTAGCATCGTATGCAGGATGACGTAGCACGTGTATTTATTTCGTAATTAGTTAAAAAGAATACAAGCAATGTAAGTACAATTTCTGTAAGTAGGTCAAGCAATGTAATGTAATGTAGTAATAGTAGTGTAACTCAAATAGTCATGTAACGTAGTATTGTTTGTACGTGTCGTTGCTATGAATAAAAAATAAAAAAAAAAACAAGATATTTCAAGATGCAGGACGCATGTGATAAAAATTTGTTACGTAATATAGTCATGTAATTTCCTATTGTTTTCTCATCCACGCATGTCACCTTGGTAAGGCTTATGGTTAAACTCAACTTGTTACCCATGGCACCTTTTAACTTGTGAATGCTTGCATGCGCAATGAACGAGTTTTAGCGACGAGTTTGGTTCTCACTCATCCTCGTTTCCAGAGCCTACGATCTTTTGGTCAGCGGTTGGATCGTTGGCCCTGGTAACCCTCAGTGTGATAAATAACTATTGCGCTTGCTCAGTATTAGGAAACCGGAAACATTTTGTCGAAGGATTGTCAACACAACGAAAGAAGGTTGTAAGAGTGTTTTTATAGCCAATTTAAAAGAGATTTTAACTACCCTACACGGCGCGACTCTGAAAAACAGCCTACGTCTTTGATAAACGGGTTTCAGGCGTTATTTTAAAATAATTCAACAGTTCTTTCGTTGTGGATACAGTCACGGTTGTATGTTTACACCAGTCTGGTTAGTACTTTTTTACTCTGGTCTTGATCTGTTACGTCTTGCAATGCGAATGACTTCGGAAAAAAGTTAACCAGATTTCCGAAGAATTAGTGGAACTTAAAAGCCGAATTAGTTTGTCTCATCTATCGGTTAAATTATTGGAAACGAAAGGTGGAAAGAAATGTTTTAGTGGTTTCTTGTACATGTTTCACTGTTGTATAAATTTTATACATTCTGCACCTCATAAGTTGTTGTGGAATATTGTTGTCGGACTTGCGCCTTGTGTCATTATTGTAATGTTTAAAAAAACGTTCCGTAACTGAGGCAGATTGTTGATGTCGAAAAATCTGTGTCAGTGTTATTTATATAAAAGGGGAAAAAATTGACCCCACAATCCTGCTATATTAGTTCAAAGACCAACCATTCCCATTCAGTGAATGGCTCGGGTATCTTAATTTGTCTTACATCTCTGTGTTCTGAGATCTATTATCTTAGATAAAGAAGTTTACCAGCTTTGTAACATCTGTAAAATACGAGTAAAGATCAACAATGGCATACTGTTTTTATTTTAAAATCCCTAAAGATCAGATGCAAATGATTATTTTGTTTCAGTGGTCAAACAAACTGCAGTATAGTTTTGTTTCTGGTTACCCAATGTAAGGACCCCAGTCATTTTTACTCTCTCAGAAACCACAGGGTAAAGGTGGGTAGGGAGAGAATCCTACTCACAGTGATGAGGTGATTCTAATACCTTTTAGCATTTGGTTCCTTAAGATGTTTAAAACTGAAATGATTACCACTGAATAACACCATTAATTTCCTTTGTTGTTCTCATAAAGAATAAAGTAAAACTCGCTAATGTGACATTGGCAGCTACAGGTAGGTTCAACTAAATCAAACAGGTCTATTTGCCACAGAGGCATTTTGATAGTATCCTTTACAGTGCCAAACACTTGCTCTGAGTCTTTCATAGAGTCAGAGAAGCTCCCCACACTACTATGAGACCTGCCATTGGGGCTTTGCTAGTCCACTTGAAACTCTAAAATGTGAAAAAATGTTACGTACTTAGATAAAGAGCTAAAAGCAAATTTATTTATACTTGCAAAATTTCAAAATTGTTATAAAATAGAATGAGTAATAATATTAAGAAACAAATTCAGATGTCGTAAAAAGTGTCTAAGAAGCCTTGATTAAAATACTTAAGGACAGAACCAACTAAAATTATTAACAGACATGAATACTTGAATACAAAAGAACTACAGTTGACCCCCTATAACTCGAACCTTCAAGGGAAATTGAAAAAGGCTCGAGTTGTTGGGAGTTTGAGTTATCGAGGGTAAAATTATATAGAAGATGACCTGAAAGGAAAGGAAAATTGGTTCGAGTCTGCGAGGGTTCGAGTTATCGGGAGTCGACTGTAGAACCTTTCAATTCTAGGACAGTTTTCTTTTTGAGATTGGTGTCACTTGAGTGTAGTAACTGTTAAACACAGGGACAAAATTCTTCATTTAGAAACAACATTTAAAACAAGTAAGAGGGATAGCTTACAAAGGAAGAGGCAAACAGATGGGATGTACTCTAATAAGTAGGTAGGTGTCGTTCATGTAAAGCATATATCAAAAGACAACAACAACAATAAAAAGAAACAAATAAAAGCCAGGTGACCCTTGCAGTGGCGAAGTCACAGATGTATCCTTCCTCTATCCTTCCTCTGTGGTGAAATCTGGAAAAGCCACAAATGTATCCTTTCTCCATTTAAACAGGCCATCAGAGGTTGTGATTTGAGGAGGTTATCAGTTCAGTTACGTTGCTTTTAATTCTCAACAGAAAAATGGGATGCCGTCATTTCCATGTGAATCAGAAAGGGTGTAGTTCTCATGTGAGCTTTTGATGGAACGGTGATACGTGTTAAATAAGACTTTCATAAGTCCCATAGTCCTAATTCTTATTCCCATCAACAAGACCCATTAGAAGCCATCATTCTTTAAAAAATCTTTAATTTGCCTTTAAGCTTCTGTTTGCTTAGCCTCTGATCGGTGAGTTGGTAGAGCTTCAGTAAGGTTTGCACTTATTTGTTTTATTTTTATTTATTAAATCAATTCCAAATTACATTACTTTGCACCAGACAATCCAATGAATCTGTGGTCAGCTTAAAAGAGAATATGAGATTCCTTGCAACAAACTGCCTAATACATCACAGATAGTTACTTATATTATACTCAACAAGGGAAACTTCAATTTTTCTCAGCATTTTACTATTTGTGTGGGACTGTGCACAGTACTTCCGAATATTATAAATCGAAATATTGCGTCTGTTTCGCCGTAAGCGTGTTTCTGGGCAACGGAATAAAGCCGGCCGAGTCAGAGGCACTTACCTTCGAAAATGAGAGCTACATCACTCCTGACTTGTGCTAGTACAAAGACTATGGTTTACTCTTCGTTCAGTTCTTCCTCTGAGATCCCAATGATCACCTTGGCTTTTATGGAAAGCAAGCTAGCTTATTTGGAAGAATTGAAAATATTTCAGGCGTCTCTTTTGATGAGCTTTTTTTCCAAGCCATTAATTTTTTGCGCTAAACACAAGGTTCTTTTCATCTATCGACAAAATGTTTACATTATTTGTTTCTTTATATAGCACGATTTCAAGCATCTCACCGGGAGTAAAGACCAATGCGCGGAAGCGTAGCATTTTTCACCTTATAGCGCATCAGGTTTTCAACAGCCAATGAAAAAAAAAAGATATTTTTGGATGGTCCCAGAGCCACTCGTTCAACAATTTAAAACAAAACCGTTGGGGTCCTAGGGACGAGAATGGGTTTTCACTTGGTTGGTTGGTTCTGTTGGTGGGTTGCTGACGTTCAGGCATGCGCAGTGAATGAGTGATCGTAATGTAGCGGTATTTTACCCTGGCACTGGTCGAAATTAACGAATTTTTCGTTTTCGAAAGGGAAACACAACTTGAAATTGTGAATCGAAAGAAGACTTCTAAGGGATGCTCGACAGTTTCATTAACGGAAATCAAGCATTTACGGCGAAGAAATTGTTCTTCGACTTATGGTTTTATCGGTCCGATGATCGCGCGGATCTCAAATCAGTGTTTCTAGGAATACAACACACAAATAATTGAAGGTTTGATCGTGAATTTGTACTGAAATACTATTCTGATAGATCGATTTTTCGTAGTCCGATCAGTTCTTGCAAAATGTTTGATAAACGTGCTTCCATAAATTCGCTTCAAAATTGACTTCAAATCGCTTGCAAGTCGCGTCGCGGCGAAAATTGTACGCTTTTGCCTCTTAGGCCTGTAAAAAGACCTACAGCTGTATCTGAATAATTTTTTTTATATAGGAAAGCTTTTTGTGTGTTTTGTATTTGTATCGATGAAACGTTACAACTAAGGCTAATGTTAACAAACACATGTCCTCGCAGTTAGCAGATGAAATTCGCCCAGACAGAAGCCGCAATAAAATTTATTCGGCTTCCAGTTTGAGCGATAAGATCGATTCAAAAGAAAAAATGTAAAAATTGAAAATTTGCATCGCAGCGCTTGATGTATTTCTATATTTACGTTCACTTGGATAAAGCCAAAATAGCAACTTCAGCAAGGTTAAAACCTCCCGATGTTATTAAACGCGACAAAAGCCGTCGTTTAAACGTAGGAAGGAATATTACCATGCTGAAAACAGCAAGATTTAGATCGCGTGCAACCAAAATCGTTCAGATTTGGCAACAACACGACGCGGAAAAAAAATTACGGAGGTTCTTGGAAGGAAAACTGCAAGTGACGCTTTCTTGCCGATTGGCAACCACGCAAAACCACCAAAAAAACGTACACGTCCACCTTTGGGTTGCTTCGCGTATCAGAAGGAATCAGAGTGCGTGTGTCATTTGATTGTTTAATTGTTTATACATAACGCATTCCGCAATGCGGTATGGCGTCCACGAATCCTTGAAGCGTAGTTTTATGCAAGTACCGCTTTACTGTTACCACTATTCTCTTCTGCATTCAAGAGTTGGCTCACAGAAGCCTTTGATTAATAATTTTCAGTACTTACAATACGACTGAAACTAAAACGCCCACATAGAATAAAAATTTAAGGACAGCAGAGTAAAACCACGCTAAGATAAACTCCCAGTAATATTTAGAAAGTGTTTCTGATTACGTTTCAGATATTTTGAAAATGGAAAGAAAATGTGGACTGTGTGCCAAGTGTTTCAATAATGCAGCAGCTCTAAAGACGCACGAAAAAAAGAAGCCATATCAATGCAAACAGTGTAGCAAGTGCTTTAGTGACGCAGGAAGTCTAAGGAGACATGAAAGAGTCATACTGGAGAGAAGATATATGAATGCAAACAGTGTGGCAAGTGTTTTAGTCAAGCAGGACCTTTGAGAACACATGAAAGAGTTCATACTGGAGAGAAGCCATATGAATGTAAACAGTGTGGAAAATGTTTTAGTCAAGCAGGATATCTAAGCGCACATAAAAGAGTTCATACTGGAGAGAAGCCATATGAATGCAAACAGTGCAACAAGTTTTTTAGTCAAGCAGGACCTCTGAGAAGACATGAAAGAGTTCATACTGGAGAGAAGCCATATGAATGTAAACAGTGTGGAAAATGTTTTAGTCAAGCAAGATATCTAAGCGCACATAAAAGGGTTCATACTGGAGAGAAGCCATATGAATGCAAACAGTGCGGAAAGTGTTTTAGTCAAGCAGGACATCTAAGCGCACATAAAAGAGTTCATACTGGAGAGAAGCCATATGAATGCAACAGTGTGGCAAGTGTTTTAGTGAAGCAGGACCTTTGAGAAAACATGAAAGAGTTCATACTGGAGAGAAGCCATATGAATGTAAACAGTGTGGCAAATGTTTTAGTCAAGCAGGATCTTTGAGAACACATGAAAGAGTTCATACTGGAGAGAAGCCATATGAATGCAAACAGTGCAACAAGTTTTTTCGCCACGTGGTAAGTTTAAGAAGACATGAGAGATCCCACCAGGATGCTACGGATTGCACTCAAGATAACATTTTCACACAAACCAACACTTTGATAGAACTCCACTCTGGTCATGTTGAAAGACACCTCTGCTGGATTTGTCAAGAGAAGTTTAGTAGTGAGGCGTTACTCCTTAACCACTATGCAAATCATATGATTACAAGTGATTAACTTTAAGTTCGCTCTCATGTCTTTTATCATCGGTGACAACACTGGTACTAAGAAGGTTCAAGACAGATAATTTTTTTTTGTTCTGGTTTGTTGAAAAGGGTACAGCTTTAGTTTTTAGGAAGGACGTTAATGTTGAATCAAGAGGTGATACGCTGCGTCATGCACTCTTTATATATAGTTCGTATAAAACCTGGCATATAACGTTTACTCTTCGGCACTCTACCTACAATAAGTTTCGTTACAGTTCATTTTGAAACAGCTACGTCGTTGCTTCTTAAATGTAAAAATTTACTTTCAATGAACAAAACGAAAACAACTGCTACAATTAGCTTGTCTATACTTCCTCGTGAAGTTCTTGATTCAATGACACGAGAGAACGTCCAGTTTATTGCCATTTGTGTTGAGGGTATTTTCACAACTTTACCAATTATCGGTCGTTGTTTTCACATTATTCCTTGCAGCTCTGCGTAAAAGCCAGTTACGGTAAACGAAACGGCTTTCTTTAGAATAATATATAATGATTAATATTTTTGCATATGTTGCTTATCGTACTGTTATCCTGGTAAAAGTAAAGCCAGTTTAAACCAAGCTTCATCTGGTTTGTTACCGTAAGTATAGTCGATTGGTGTTCCTTGCCTTAAAAATACGTAAATATAGAAATGTTTGATACGCAAGCCGTGGAAAAAGAACAGGAGGACACTGCAAATTCGTTCCCAGGGTCCCTCTTTCTGTCCTCTGGAAAGAGTACGGACGCTGGGAATAAGGATGGAGAATGATGAACATTAGCAAACCTTAGAAATGGAAAGATCTTAGAAAGTTGGAAAGATCTAGAATTGCAGAAGTGAATTTTTGTCATGCCATTTGTGATTGGGGTACTTGGGAAAGTAAGCATTAAGCAGTTAAAACATGCAAATCGTTATTGAAAGATGCAGTTATTTGCTTAATTTTTTTTTTTTTGCTTTGTACCAGGAGTTTCCATAATGATTTAAGAGCCTAGAAGGAAAGAGCACACAGCCCAACTCTGCTACTCAAACAGAGAATATGATAATGTACCATGAGTATTAAAGGAGTTATTGTTACAGTTTTCAATATCGCAGTTAGTTTTGTTTGTTACAGTTTCAGTTAATGGCATTTGAATTTAAAATTTAATAATTATTATGAAAAAAAGAAGTCATATGGATAATTGTATGTAAGAGTGTGAGGAACCCTATGTAAAGCAATTACCTTGGTAACTTGTACTTTTCATTTAACCTCACGAATTGTTTTTCCTTTTTTGGTGATGGTGTTAACTATTCTTTAAAGGCGTGAAAAGGTTGATATTTTACAAAGATCACACTTTTGTCTACAGTCGTAAGAAAATACAGCGAACAAAATGAGAGTTATCTGGGAAAAGAAAACCAAAAAGTAATTCGCACTTAGCACTGGCTAATTTGCAATTTTTTTGATTAACGTTACACATTACTATGTGACGTGGTGGAACAGTGTTTTAAGTTATTAGTCGCTAGCGTGGACAAGGGACCAGTAAAGTAAGAGGAACATAATGACACAGACACAACGATGCAAAGTTGGTGATCATTTTTTCTTTAGTTTCATGTTTTATAATCCTAATAATTTTATACGTATTCACGGTTATATGGATTTCGTATATTTCACTTCCATCGTTTTATCTCTGTCGTTATGTTGCAGGTGTAAACGAACTCTGATTGTGAAACTGTTGAGTTGTTGTCTTTAAGTATTAAAAACCCTCTGGTGGAATAGACCATATTCGTGTTCTCGGTATTGAACTGGATCGAGCTTGCAATGGAGGCTCATGCGGGGGAATCTATTAGAAACTATTTGCAAGTGAAAAGATTTCCCCGCATAAGCCTCGTGTGCAAGCTAGTTCCAGTTCAATACCGAGAATACGAATACGGTCTATTGTTCACATTAGTTATGGGTTTAGATTATTGTTGTGTTACTTTAGTTCCATCCTCGGAGACCCAGGGGCAGTTAGTCGGGTGGAAGGGATTTTCGTGGGAAAGAGTTTACCGACTAACTACGCCTGGGTCTCCGAGAATGCTTTAGTTCTTGAAATAATTAAACATTATGGTTGATCACACTTGTTGTTTAGTGATATTGTAAGGATTACAAGTCTCAGTACTGAATTGTTAGTAAGCCTATGAGCTATGATTATCTGCCGTTGCTGTTACTTGTGTCAACATTTTATTATCAACGTGTATAACTGAAGCATGCTTCAGTGTTTTGGTGAATCTGGCAGATCAAGGAAATGGGGCGGGACAGTTTGTCCAAGGAAACAAGGCCCTTGGACCGTTGGTTCCAACCCATACGGAATTGTGAATCCGTCACGATAACTCAACGAGAACATTGAAGCAAAACACCTCAAATGTTGACGCCTGTTTACCCAGATCGTTTTCTACCATTTTAAAGAGATATCCTAGCAAAATACAAGTGATTGGCCTGCATGTTCGGATGATAGCTTGTATCGGATGAAAATCTTAGCCATAGAAAGCGTTGGGAAATGGAATTTTCGGGATTTACCAACTGTTGTTGGTCGTTCTAGCTGACGTTTTTTTTTTCTGATTTGTTACCACATATTTGCCCGTTTGAAGCCATCGAAACAGATATCTACCGAAATGAACCGTTGGATGCCGCTGATCCGTCGCTTAAGCGTGTGTTTACATGTCAGCTGCCAAAAAGAAAGCGTTTTAAACGAACTTTTCTTCGAAAACGAAAGGGAAATGAATTTGTTTCTCTGTTACAAAATTTTGAACTGACGTGTTGCCGAAGAAAATGGTAGAGTATGTCTAACACTAACATCGACTTTCTGAGGCTAAAAAGACCATCCAAACAGATATCCACCGAAACGAACCGTAAGCGTATGTTTATGTAACAGCGGCCAAAGCTTTTAAAACGGTCATAACACTGTCGTAAATGTACAACACTGAAAAAAACACTTGGTGTTTTTCTTTTCTTTTCTTTTCTTTTTTTTTTTTTACAAAACTGGACAGATCAAGTTCAGGGCCTAAGCATCAAGAGATAAACGGTGTTCTCTGTAATCATTGGCTCTTTGGCTTCAGTTATATATAGTCTCCATAATTAAATTCGACATCAGATAACACGTACTGTGAACATTCTTCACTGAGAGCAAGTTTCGTTACAGTTTTTTTCCAAATAACTAAGTTGGTGCTTTCAAGGTGTATAAGAGGAGGGGTGGGAATGGGATACTCCCTATATTTAAATCTTACAAAAACGGAGTTTATACTAATTGCATCTAGGCAGAAGTTATCGAATATTTCAGAGGGACCTCCTCTAACTCTAAATGACATGGCTGTGGAACAGGTAGCATCACCCAAATCTCGGCTTGGGGTCTACATCGACCAAATTTTAAATTGGGAATGTCATATTGAAAATATCTCTAAAAAGATTGCTTCCGGCATTGGTCAATTAAGCGCATAAGACATCTAATGCCATTTAATATTTTAATTAATGTTTATCATAGCCTTGTTCAACCTCACTTTGATTATTGTAATGAGGTGTGGGGAAATTGAAACAAAGGCCTTTTTCATGAGCTTCAAAAGCTTCAAAATCGCGCAGCCCGCATTTTGATGTCCGCTGTATATGATAGTAACTTGGATGATTTGTTCCGGGCACTAAGAGTGGCGAAAACTCTGTCATCAAAGATAGGATAAGAAATCAATAATGATGTATAAAACTTTAAATTGGACGACACCAGAATATTTAAGATCAAGCTTTGTTTTTCGCGATAATTTGATTTCTTATCATTTAAGGAATACTGAAAACACGCTAACTCTTCCACAACCGCGCACTGATTATTTGAAGAAAATTTTCTCATACAGTGGAGCTCAGTTGTGGAACAGTTTGTGGCCAATAGAATTACGGCAAGCAACTTTCTTGAATGATTTTAAGACTAAATTGAGACGTCACAGTTATAAGTAAGATATCTAAAGACGGCCTCCAAGAAAAGCAGCATTTTTCGTAAATTCCCTTGACTTGAAATAAAATAAAAAAACAAAAACGAAAACAAAAAAAGATAGATAGTTAGTTGATAATGATAATTCTAAGTAGCTGATGGAAAAACCGTGTATAAATAAAGTTATCCTATCCTATCCTATCCTAGACGATACGGAAAGGCTTCCCCCCCTACCCCCCCCCCCCCCCCCCGAAAGACGTGCCTTTTTCAGGAGGTTCCCGGCTGGAAGAAAATAAAAGGGTCGGAATTTCACGAGCCCAGGTAAGGAAAAAGTAAAGGTTAGAAAAAAAGCCTGTCATTTACTGCCCTGCTTGCAGAGCGTTTCTTTCTGGCAATTTAGTTTTTAGGAGTAGGCCTTTCGAAATATCTTAAACAGACCCATCAAAAAAGAGTGTAAGGTACATGAAAGACGCAACCTCGTTCCCATGGCTTTTCCTTGTTAAAGCTCTGGAAACGAGGTTAATGAAAGACGTAGCATTTCCCCTTGAAGGTTTATCAAAGGGGAATCTTTCCTGCCAAAAATGATAAATAAAAGGGTATTAGATTTGGACCTTAAGACATAGCCTCCTCGAAAAAGTGAGTTTATTACTCCACCTTCCTGGTGAGTTCCATTATACAATTGGATACCAGGCCGTGTAAAGTTTGAACATAAAAGTGTGATGTGTTGTATAGTCTTCGTTAATAAAGACTTAAAAATAGGGCACCTGTCTGGCTAACATGCCCGGGGGGGGGGGGGGGGTGGAGGGGATACTCCCAAAAAATTAGACAGGGGTGTGCGAACCGCTTCCCAAAACGATTACCCAATTGATGACCAAAATCGGCGATTTTTCCCTACCCTATTTATGCATCAGTCAATTCCAGCCGTGCCCATCCCCCCGGGCAACAGTGGGGCATTTTCCCACACTGTCCATCCCGGGGGTCGGGCATAAGCCTTCTACGCAACTACCCCAGGGCATTTGACCATCTCACTTTTTTCACCCTACAGCATTGTCGCTTCCTTAATGACAAATTCATCGGCAAATACAGGAGGTTTCTTATTGAATACATCCAGATAGGGCATAAAATAGGATGCTAGTGCTGTAGAATGACTTAATTTTGCACTAACTACGCGAAACCAGACCCAGCTAGGACTTTATTTGGCCTTAATTAGCTTAGATTTTACTGAAAGTAAGACTAGAAACGAAAGAAATAAAACAGTTTTGACATGTTTGAGCCCCTACCCTGTGGCGTTTGAACAACTATTTTGTCCCGGTGGTGGGGCATTTGCCAGTTTATTTTCAAAAAATCCTTATTCCCTGGGGTCGACCCGGAGGGGGGATGGGCACTGTTGGAATTGACTGATGCATTATGACCTGACCAAACATTTGCTACCCTATTTATGACCTGATAGTGTCAAAAAAAAAAACCTCTGGAGTCCAGCACCTGACCGGAGCGCGTGACAAACCGTTGCGGCACGTACACAGTCAGCCGTAAACATCATGATGAAGAAGTATGAAAAAAGGAATTCAAGACTAGAGTACAAAAATCGATACCCTCTTTTTTTCTACCAAAATGGCGGCAAAATGGCTAAAATCGATACCCTATTTATGACTAGCACATACCTATACAAAATATTAACGGCAGACTGATCCCAACGGCGGAGGTGACGAGCTTGAGAGAACAAACAACAAAAGCTAGAATAACTGAAATATATTTGTTTTAAAAAAAAAAAAACAATTTTTTTGCCCGATATTTCGGTTTGCAATACAAACCTTCCTCGGGGGCTGAACGAAAAAGAAAAGTGAGAAACATAAAAGGATCGTTACAAAGAAGATTTAAAATATAAAATGCGTGACAATGATTGTTTGTTTAGGACTAAGTTACAAGTGTGAGACATGTCATTGGCGTGTTTCGTCACGTCTATTAATACCAAGAGGGTGCAATGTTTTAGCTTTGTTGATTAAATGAGCTTCACGAGCCTTTCTGAGTCACGTTTGCTGCGTATAAGTTCAAGCGGGATTAGTTGGACGTCGTTGATTGAGTGGCCAGGTTGGTTGAAATGTAGCGAGACAGGAGTAGGGTTGAGTAGTTGATGGTGATTCAGGATAGATCTGCGATGCTCCCCGAAACGTTCATTAAGTTTGCGCTTTGTCTCCCCAATGTATTGGGAGTGGCACTTCTTACATTGAATTAAATAGATTAGGTTTTTGGAATTGCAAGATATGTAGTCAGTAATTTTGCGTGATTCGTTAGTGTTGAAAAAAGTGTAGTTCGTTTGACCTTCTTGGAGAAATGAGCAAGTTAGGCATCGTGGGTGGTTGCATTTATGAATTCCAGCGGGTTGTTGATTGGAGGGCTTGTTTTGAGGTAGCTTGGAATGGACCAGGAGATTAAGTAGACTTGCGTTACGTTTGTAGGCGATAACTGGTGGATGAGGGAAAACTTGTTTGCAGTTGGCGGAGGACTGGAGGATGTTGATATGTTTTTTCACGATAGATGAGATTTTGGGAAGAGCAGGATTGAAGGATATGACGAAGGGTGTTCTGTCTGTTTTTGTGGTTTTCTGTTCTTGTGGCTGTAGTGTTGCGTGACGTGGGATGGCTCGTACGCGATTTGCATTTTTTTGTAGGGAATAGCGGCTATAACCACGTTGGACCAGGTGCTTGATGAGTTCTTCGCTTCGTTTATCAAAGAAAGCGTCAGTAGAGCATATGCGACGGATTCGCAGGAAAAGGCTGAATGGAATAGTTTGTTTAGTGTGGTTCGGGTGGCATGAAGTTTTGAGGAGGTATTGATGCTTGTCCATGGGTTTTGTGTGGAGATCCCTTTGGATGTGGTTGTTGCTGAGGTGGACTTGGACATCTAGGAAAGGGAGTGTCTGATGAGAGGAATTTGAGTATTCATGGGTAAATTTGATACTCGCGTGAATAGAGTTTAAGTATCTGATAAAATCTTTAAGGTGTTCCTCTCCTTCTGTCCATATCATAAAGACATCATCGATGAACCTCCACCAAACGAACGGCTTGAGAGGAGCGTTTTTAATGGCGTGTTGTTCAAATTTACCCATGAATAGATTAGCGTATGAAGGTGCCATGCGGGTTCCCATAGCTGTCCCGTGTACTTGTAAATAGTGTTTGTTGTTGAAGGAAAAGTTGTTCATTGTAAGAATCATTCTTATGAGATCACATATACTTTCAGCAGGAAGGGATTTGTTTTGACGAGTGTTTAGAAAATGGCGCCAGGCTTCGATGCCTTCGTTATGAGGAATGTTAGTATACAATGAGGAAACATCCAGGGTGACAAGGAGGGCGTTTTCCGGTAGAGGTCCCAGTTTCTCGAGTTGAAGAAGAAACTGTGTAGTATCTTTTATGAATGAAGGAAGATTCTGAACAAGGGGCTTTAGGTGGTAATCGACGAACTCGGAAATGCGTTCAGTAGGGTGGCCATTGCTGGATATGATGGGTCGGCCAGGGTTGCCTTGTTTGTGGATTTTAGGAAGAATGTAGAAACGACCAGTCTTGGGATCAGAGTTGGATGAGAGGTATTTAAATGTCTCATAGTCAATGAGATCATTTTTGTGTAAACGGGTAGTGTATTCTTTGACGCGTTCGTGTATTTTGCTTGTAAGGTCTCGTCTGAAGATTGTTTTTGATAATATTTAGTGTCATTGAGCTGTCTGCGGCATTCATCAACATACCAGGAGTAGTCCATTATAACAGTTCCAGAGCCCTTATCAGCTGGTTTGATGACTATATCTGAACGTTTCCTGAGTTTTGTGAGAGCTTTGCGTTCTTCCATAGAGAGATTGTTGTGGATAGTGGCTGGTTTTTTTAAAAAACAAATATATTTCAGTTATTCTAGCTTTTGTTGTTTGTTCTCTCAAGCTCGTCACCTCCGCCGTTGGGATCAGTCTGCCGTTAATATTTTGTATTTGAGATAATTTGCTGATCCAGGTCTACAAGTGATCCGGCACCACTCATTGGTTTGTCGCTGTGGAATTGCAGATTTTATTGTATTCATACCTATACAGCCCATATAAGGGATCCCCCCCTCGGCTTATATGATGCTCAGCAATCATTCGAGTGTGGTGACCCTCAAGTGTAAACAAAGGCGGAGTGTGATAGCGTTCTGGGATAAGTTCCTTCCTTAATCAATACCAAATATAAATCAATTAAAAATATTACCAACATAACAATATCTTTTTAAGATAACATTTTCGTTATCGAAAGCAATAACAAATGAGACAGAGATTCAAACACTTCAAGTGCCAATAACCCTTCAATTTGTTTTCTTTTCGTAGATTTCCATATCTGTGAAGAACTCATTTTCGAAAATTTTTTTTTAGAAATATTGAATCCTTTTTTTTTACGAGCGCTAAAAGTTACTGAAAATTTTAAAATTTTGCGCCCTTTAAGCCCCGCTGGACAAATTTTTGTCTCGTGGGCTCATTAGGAACGAGCCAATGAGAAGCGTCCGATATTTGACACTTTCTTAGCTGTGACGTAAGAAAAGGACACCAGAAGGATTCAGAATTGAAGGATTCAGAAGGAATGTTATGCATGCTGATTCCTTTCTCTACATTTTGAGAGTTGCTGCATCCAAAAACCACAAATTTTTAACCATTTTCTCTATTTACAATTGAAGCATTACCGCGAATCTGCACGATGTCCTTTTCTTACGTCACGCTCCATATTTGGACACATTTGGTCGAGTGGGGAACTAATGCAAATGATAGGTGGAAATATCGACAAAATTGCCTTCACTTCTAGCGCTCGTAAAAAAAAGGATTCAATATTTCTCAAAATTTTTGTCGAAAATGAGTTTACCAAAAGAAGACAAATTGAAGGGTTAGGCACTTTCAAGTCCAGTCCACCATTTAATTACGCTGAGTAACCCGGCCTTTGTACACCTCGAAAGTGTTGAGCTTGATTGAGCTTGGTTTGTTGATCGAGTAAGCGGCAAGATTTGTTTGTTTGCAGGTAAGACAAACTGTTCAGTTTACTTTTAGTCATAGTAGAGGTCATTGGGTAACATATTTAATGTAAAGAGAAAAGGAAAGGGCGATTTTAACCAACACATATGTAGATATTGGAGCAAGTAGGGCAAGCTTTCTGCAGAATGCAGTCGAGTTTTCCACTTTAACTTTCTCGAGGCGAATCCAACATTATCCAAGGAGATAAGCTTGTATTTTTGCATAAAATTGGACCTCTTGAAATAAATATTTCCTACCTGCAATTTTTAAGTTCTTATGGCTAAAGTATGGAATATAGGGCCTCTTTCAACCATTTACTGACTCAAGCATATAACGAAATAAACACAAAAACTTTTGCGTCCCGAAAGCTTAACCCACATATGGTCAGCGAAAATTGGGAAATCCAAATGATTCCAGTGGGCAATTTGTTCAAAAATTAAAAGTGAGTGTCAGCATAAATTCTTCAAATGCAATTGGAACTTAAACAAGTTAAGTTGGTATGTTGAATTTACAGACATCCAGACTCGGCTATGTTAGAGTCATAATTTGCTTCGTGTTCCATCAGAAGCAACAGCCAAAAGTTCTGAGTAAAAAAATGTGGAAGGTCTGTTTAGTTTCCATTTTATAATTGGCCCTTCCTTGTTTATATCTGCCTTATATACACAGTTAAAAATTTGTAAACAACCTTGAACTGACGATGGATGCTGCAGTATTCAAAACATGTCTTCCAAACTCAAATATTTCGTCCTTGTGTTGAAATGTTTAATATTCTTGTATTGTGCTTCAAAAATTTGGTAACATTTATAGTGGGCTTCTGATAAGGAAAACTTTTTTTCCCTTTTTTCATATGAGAACAACGTGAAAATGTGCTCGAGCAAATAAATGAAAACAGCTGCCATTTCACTTAAATTATTTTTATCAACAAAAATTCTTCATTGGGTCTATGCAGTGTACACATAGTTAATTGAGGGACTGGTTATGAAACTTTGCGATGAAAGCAATGTTGCTGCAATTTATGTTGGAAGGGCCACGACAGTGCACAATGCTTTGTTTGAATGTTCACACTACAGTTGAATATCTTAACAAGAACGTTTCAATTGGTCAGTTGCTCCAACACATTTCAAAATCTATTGTCATCTGTGCACTGTCAAGGCCAAAAATATTTCCAACAAAAACATATAACGAAGAAATTTCTATGGCTTTGTAACCATTGCCTGTTATTAACTATGGTGTACATTGGGCCACAATTTTTTTCTATTTAATTAGTTGGTTTTTGGATTACTGTTGTTTTTACCATGAACAAGTTCCTGAAACTTATCTATGATAACATTATATATATGACTGAAACAGTGAATGATGAATAGATAAAAAAAAAAAAAAAACACATAAATTTCTGCAGGTTAAAATCATGTCAGAATTATACAGATTGCACATGCCTTGACTGATTCAATGATGCTTTTTACTCTGTAATTTTGAAACAAAATAACGTTTTTCTTATGTACATTACCATCAATGCATAATGCAAGTAAAAGCTTTCTTTTGTAATGGCATAAGGCAAATACTGCAGAAATAAGAGTGGGTAATAACTTTTCTTTATGTGAAGAGATAGACCTATAAATAGTGGATATTATCACTGTTTACCCACTATTTTCTCACTGACAGTAGTGTCACTATTCTGTCCACTCAAGGTAGTTGTTGTCAGAAATCATGGTTTGATCAAAAGCACCTTGCCCTTCTCTCACTGGGGCTCAATTTCAGTCTGGTACCCAGTGTTGACTTTGCAATGTGGTCTCCTGTGTTAGCCATAGGTTCTGTGGCAGTAATTTTAAAGTGCTTCCTTTATTTTGCAGAACTGCTATGTGTAGTTCTCAAGGGTGATCAAGTAGGTGGAGCCAATTTCCAAATGAGTCACTTGTTGAAACTCGATAATTATCTCCTCGACGATAGGGTTTACCTAAAATCCGGACTGCGGAATCCGGAATCTGGAATAAAAAAAAAACAAAAATGAAATTCGTCGACATGGGAAACAGTTTTTATAGCTCTTGAAAAATTATAATATCAGTCAGGAGCCCAGTGAAATTTTCAATAGTTTGCCTAAGATTTCTATTTTTGAAGTTAAGCCTATGGTGTCAGTAGTATTCTGAGGCAGTCCCTTTAAAGTGTAAAATTTTGAAACACACCAGAACGACACCTATCTATGTTAATAAAATCAAATTAACGGAATCCATAAATCAGGAAAGACTATCTTTTCTTTCTATTTTTCTTTTTCTGTGTAACTTGCCATATGCTGATTGGCTTGTGAGTAGGGGATTTTCATTCTTTTGGAAGAGCTAGGGGAGAGAGATGTGTACAATTGGTGGTATTTTGACAGGTACAGTAGGCAAATTAACGCATTAACGATGGAAATACATGTATATCTTTACATGTGTCATAACATTGTGACTAATGTATATTACGGCTCAACAATTTTTTTGGGCATAAGGGTGGGAATGGGGCTTAAAATATTTAGACTTATTACCTCTAAATCAAAATCAGTAGATCTACCGCTTCCAAGGTATCGGGAATTAGAGGATATAAAAGAATTTGTTATCTACATCCTGCTATTGTGATTACTAAATTATGGGAAATCGTTCACAGGCTCCTGAAGTTCTTACTGTATTTCAAAAAAGGCCTTTGACATAAAGCATTTCCTTTGTACCGGCAGCTCGACAGTCTTCTTTAAAAAGGTGGATAAATGAATACATGCATAAATTACTGAATGTACCCACTTGTTTCAAGACTTTTTATATTATTATGCAGACAGCGAGTCTTGCGAAGAGTTGATGAGTGATAAACGCAACACTGACTCTTTTCTCTAGTTACCTTTCATTGTCTTTCTACGTGGTATGTCAGGAGGAAACTTGATGAGTAGGAAGAGGTGTGGGGTATTTAAGAGTGCGTTTGAAGATTGGAAACCTTTATTCCAAACCAGTGACTCAACTGCCTCAGCAATTAAAATCTAAGGCAAACGTTTAAAAATTTCACTGGCCTCCTGACGGATATTATAATTTTTCAAAAGCTATAAAAACTGTTTCCCAAGTGACTTAAACCTTCGTTGAAATTTTCACGTTGACGAATTTTAATTTTTTTTATTCCGGATTCCGGGTTTTAGGTAAACCCATGAAGATATGGAGATATAAGATACATACAGCTGCTTGTAGACTGAGAAAGGTTCAAAACCTGCATAAAACACATTTTTTTGACTCAGTGTAAGGATAGGCAACAAAACCACACTTGTGTGTAATTTAATTCATTTAATTTATTATTATAAACAATTTGACTGTTTTAGTTATCGGTCACAATTGCCAGTTTTAGAAATTCTTCCCAAAATTTCCAAGTAATTGATATGCTAATGCAGCAAATGTTATGCTTGGGTCACCTGTAGCCAGTGAATGCTGCACTGATATAGAACATTTAAGTTAATTGCAATAATGAACCAGTTTCACCTCATGGATGATGTAATCCATGAGGTATAGTAGTGAGGTTCAATTCACTCAGTCAGTTTTGGTTTGTATAGTCTGCTGACCAAACATATAGCACTGAAGGCTACTATCTCTGTTGCCAGATGTCAAATGTTATTGCTTCTTGCATTGATTTATTTGCTCACTAAATTGATAGAAGAAGTTCTAAGGAATACTTGACAGTTAATAAAATATAAATAAGAAATATGAGAGTTCACAGCAAAGAATAGATTCGTGGATTGTGGTTTTGTCAAAGCAAACTAGGAAGACTGTATCTGCCATTACCGATCATTACCAGAGCCTGTGTTTTGAATATGCCATTAGATTAGGTGAACAGTTATTTTCTTTGGTCTTGGCCACTTTCAGTGTAGGCCTGAGCTGGATGTTTATGATGTAGGTAGATAAATGTGTTTGAAAATCTGTCATTACCTTTGATTGATGAGCTAATGACCAATCAAAATGCTCCATTGCTTGCCATTCATGGATGAACATGCCTTCAGTGAATAAGCTGCCATCACTGACAGGTGTTCCCCCCTGCTTCAGTTTCAGCAAGGGAGCATTGTGACTAAAGCTGTTCCACGGTGTGTACTGAAAAAATACCACCACATTTATTCCATAATTTGCACTTATTGAAATTACTACACACATAGAGGCAATTTTTTTAATACTGGTATCTGGCATTGGGTTATATTAAGATTGTTCAATTGTGGTCAATCAGGTTTCAAAAGCTTACAGACAGTTTAATCTGCTTTTGATGGCAGTTTTTCCTTGCATTTGTCCTTGGACATTTTGTTTTTACAAATTTGTGGCACAGATATAAAAAGGTGGCTGCAGATCCCCCAGCACAATTACAGATTTATTGTCCTCCTTCGGAAAGTGTAACAAAAATTATTTGACATGATGTTGCATGCAAATACAGTCAACTCTCTCATAGCGACCACTTCTTGTAAGCGACCACCTCCCATAAGCGACCACTTCGTAAGCAACCGTTTTGTTCCTCAGTTGAATACTGTTTCAAGAACTGTCTCGTAAGCGACCACCACTCAAATTTCTTAAGGGACCATGACCACTTTTTAAGCCAGAAATTTGACGTATTCTTTTGTTTTCTGTTTACGGTAAGCGACCACCCAACATAATCACGCATGATTGTTAATAAATCATTACTCAAAAGTGACAAAAGTTCAATTTTTAAGGACACTACCCCAGACTGCTGACAGATAATAACAGTTTACAGACAGAGAAGATTGCTATAATTAGATCTGTAGGTAAACAAGAATTGTTACAGTGTTCTGTTCCAAAATGTTACACAAAGTTTCAGGTGATTTTAATTAACATGAGACACATTGACAAGTACTGTTAACACTCTACTGTACTTTTCCCGAACCTTGTTGCATGTGACAAGATCAAATAAATTAGTTTTATTTGCCTAATTTTAGCTGCTAAGGTAATATTTTTATGTAATTAACTAATTAATCCAGTATTAGGCGTATTTCGTTGATCTTTCCCGTAAGCAACCACCTCCCATAAGCGACCTCTTTGTCGTGCCCCAAGGGTGGTCGCTTACAAGAGAGTTGACTGTACTGTATTTTTATTGCATGCTTTCTCTCCTTTCAAGTTTACAATCACAACTGTGAGAGTTGTTGTAATCAGACATTTTGTTCCTTCATAGACTGCAAGCAAGCCTTTTTTATTAGGTCAGCTGCAAGAAGTAATAACGCAAGGGGCTATGAATTGAGGCAGGGTTATGCTACTCTGTACCAATCTTATTGTGGATCACTTCGCTTGCCACTCGCTGGTCGGTCATCCACTCATTCTATATCCCTTTACACGGCTGACCAAGTAGACAGCTTGCTCACAGGCTAGTTCCTTTATTATAAATTACAGGAATAATAATTCAGTTTGTATATGACATTGAATGAGGATGAGTAGAATTAAGGATAAATTTTTACACATATTTTCAAAGTTTTCCGAATTTCTTGACAAGGGAAATTTGCAAAAACTTTGAAAATACAAAGAAAATTAATCTACAATTCTATGAGGACTCATTGTGATTATGTGTTTATGAGGTAGAGGGCATAATTTTCTGAAAACTATTGAGGCAGTTTATAAAACAGTCACCGCGGGAGTGAAAACTCTCACCTGTAAGCAAAACAATTACAAACCATTTCTAAATTGTTTCTTAGGTCCAAAAGAGACAAAACTGATGAGACAAGGTGATTGTTGTTTAAATGTAATTGGAAGAAAATAGAAGTTTAATTCATGAGGAAAACCAAACAACAGTTAAACCAAATGTTAGGCGTCAACTTGCTTTCCACTGCTTGAGGAGCGCATAAGCACAGATTGTTAAAAATACTTAAAGCAAACGGTGGGCCCAAAGAAGTAATTTCTTCTATTGAATTTGAGCTGTAGCGAGGTAAAAGCACTTGGTCGGCCCGACTGATTTAATTTTTTTCAACCAAACAATTCCGATCCAAGTTTTTAACTTTTAAACTTTTGACTCAAATAATCTCTTGCTGTTTCTTTTGAGACATGGAAACTCACCTTTAGGAATTTCTTTCTAGCTATAGCACTTGATTTCCCTTGTTTTTTGGCACAAGCAACCTGCCTTAAAAAGGCAAACTCAAAAGACTTGAAACAACTCGATGTCGTTGGGCACAAAAATGAAGGAACCGGTGGGGAACCAACTAAATTCAGAAATGGCTTGCTCAGCCAATCAGGAGCGAGTATTTTCATCACTCAACCAATCAGGAGTAAGTAATTTTGCCCTCTGTGCACCCCTTCTGTGAGAAGAAAATTAAGAAAAAATTGCCTTGTGTCTCAACCAATCAGCATTCAGTAATTTTCCCTCCATGTTATAAGGTATGGTACCCTTGGTATGGTACCCTTGAGCACAGAGACAATGGATGCCATGTTTATTTTGTCAGCCATCCTTGTTATTGAACGATTAATCTCAGTATTGTTGGTTGGCAACATTAGCAAGGTAGATAGTTTGAAAGTCAAGGGTGCTTTCTTCAGGGGGATTCCTCAGATAAATTCCTGTCAGGGAGGCAAAGACTTTTGCGTGTTAGAAAGTTTCTACGCAGAATTGTTTTGGGTATGATAAATTGGGACTAGTTTAGAGTTTCATCATCTTTTCTGGTTGACTTTCTGGCCAGTTGGAGTTTTTTTGTGATCCATTTTTAGCCTTTTTGGGTGTAGCAACTTGGTATCCTTTTCACCTGCCTGTCACTAAGACACCTGAGTATTCCCTCTTGGATGTTGACTTACTGTCAGTGATTGTTATCTACATGAGTGTGCTGTTGCCATGGCATCATGTCTGGATGTCAACTAGTCATAATTGACATGTAATCTTGGCTTGCTTCATTTTCCTTTGTAAACAATGCTGGCCACTAATGCTAAATGAAAACCGTTGGATTTATTTTGTGGATTCTGCAAAGTCATTACAAAGGACTAGCAGGCGGCACATTGAACACTGTGGGGGTTCCAAGTTCCTTAGAATGACAGATTAGCTTGCAGGTCCTGTCGTACAGTGTACGTGTCACTGTCTTGTGAACGTGAAGACTTTAGAGACTTCACAAACTTCACTGTTTATTGACTCACAGGTTTTACCATTCTCATCTGCCTCTTGCTTGTACGCTCCCTCGTATGAGACTGACGTTTTTGATCAAATAGCTTCTTGTCACAACTTACATGTAGACAACAAAGCTCACTTGTGATTGGCTTGCAAACTTCCATAAGTGATGCTTTCAATTTAGCTCCTATTGTTGTCTGGATGTTAAAATCTTTTGCTAATAACTATTATCTGTCAGTCAAAGCTTATTGAACTGTCAAGACGGGTTTGCTTTGTTTCTAAGGACGTTGTTTAAGGGGTTTTCAGTTAGCGTTACAAAATAATGCATGATTCTCGTTTACTTATTAACTTGTTATGTGAGACCAGAAGAACGTTGTAACTGGACTTAAAACCGAGATCGTGGAAACAAAAGTAGATCGTGTAAGTTTTCATCGTGAAAAATAAAAGAAAGAGTTGGACATGAATTATTTGTGCGTTGGATCGGAAACCCGTACCGTACCATTAACAACAGATGTTTTTAAAACACAAGATCCTAAGATAAACAAAGGCTATGCAACGTTGATGAAACTTTGACGACGATATTTTTGATGTTGTTTCACTGGTAAGATGCAATCTCTTTTCTAACTTCAAAAATTATAAATACTTTTTCAAAAGTATTGTATGGATAACAAGGATAACGATGTACACGATACGATTTAAATGTGTGAAAAGAAATGTGCACTCATTGGAAAAATACAAAGTATTGGTATATCTGTTAGCGTTAGTTCGTTCACTCGTGCGTGTCCCTACTCGCTTTGGGAAGATCATGTGATTACTTGACCCTGGCTTTTGCCATTTTGTCAGAGTGTCAGGTTTCCAGTGTGAAGCTTGTAAGCTTACATGTATTGTACCCTTGATGTTGGAAATAGTAAAGGAAGACACCCAACATCATGTGTATGTGTAGGTTATCGCCTTTTAACTGATTGCCAACCGACTTGTTTGTCAATTTACACTATTTCTTGGCTTGTTTGCTAGCTCGTAATTTGTATTTTGTATTTCTGTTTGATGAAATTAGGGAACTATCAAACCAAAACATGTAACAGCGTGAATGAGAGATTTGAGAGAGAATTTGAATGTCAGAATAAATGTCTTCAAGTCATGTGTGCCTTCTTTTATCTAACACTGTCATTTTTGTTGAAGTTGGTTTCTAAATTGTTTTTGATGGCAATGTATCTCTCAGCCTTTATGTTCTTGCGAAACTGTAATTTCTTCATTGAAAATAAAGACTCTTCTAAAAAAATCAACTGGCATTCGTGAAAGTTTAAGATTTTCATTTGAATTTTAGCAAGAAATTGGAAATTAGGCATACAGAGTGCATGTCTCACTTGAAATGTTTAAAAGACTGAGAAAATTTAAACTGAATTTTTAATTTTAAAATGTAGGCACTCATAGGATGTGTGGACTCCTTTAAGCTAAAAGTTTGCTGGTCACGATATAAAGATGCGATAAACTTATAGCTTATCATTTTATGGAGCATTTTTCTTTTGATTATCAACACAGGATATTTCAACACTATAAAAATAATCTTTATTTGTGCTTTTTTTAATGTACATAGTTGATTTTTACAATCTTGTAGTGGTAATACATAGAATTAAATTAATTATTAGTTAAAATAATGTGCAAGCAAGGAAGCTAAATGAACCATTTGGTTATCATGTGATAAAAATTTGTTACGTAATAGAGTCATGTAATTTCCTTTTATTTTCTCATCCACCCATGTCACCTTGGTAAGGCTTATAGTTTAGATCATTTAAACTCAACTTGTTACCCATGGCACTTTTTAACTCGTGAATGCGCGCATGTGCAATGAACGAGTTTTAGCGACGAGTTTGGTTTTCACTGTGGGGAATTTTCCTAGTTGCCCTGTCCCTAATTCCCAGTGACACTGAAGACTCACAAGTATGATTTGAACACGATCTGTATTTCTCTTTCGATCAACAAAAACCTAGATTGCACAACAACTCATATGTCAATAAAACTCACGCGTACCGGAAAATGTTTGATTACAAGTTATTTTGAGTCCTTCTGGAATGTTCTAGAATGTTCTATGTAAACAATGAACCCTATGCATTGCCCTATTAATAACTTAATCAACAACATTCAATCAACACGAAAATCAGATAATAGCTTAAAGATGACATAACAAACAAAGTCCTTATGTCCGTTTAACGTTCTCCACACTCCCCCTATTAAAGTTCTCCGCAACTTTAATATATAGCTCTTGTCAGTGCTTCAGTCCTCTTCATCCTCGTGCGCCATTACGCCAACCAGTCGGTTCCTTGCTGTTTGACTCACTTGACGTTCCCGTCTGCTTTTATGTTGAAGTGTGCTCTCTGTTGGATGACCACTGTGCTCAGTGTTACCGCTGACCGGTCTACATTCGTCATTCGCACCGCCGATCTCCAAATTACATATCAGCTGGAAGGGTCTCTCGACGACGTATCCATTTCCTGTCAGGATCTTGTATCCCTTAGTGACTCCGTCCTTCCCAACGATTGCCTCTACAATACACCCGATCTTCCAATTCGCTCTGTGCTTGGTTGAATCCTTAATAAGTACAAGTGAACCAATGCCCATTGTTGCTCTCTGTTTCTCTGTATGATGGGTGTGGTGACGCTCTTGCAGAGCTCGAAGGTACTCATTCAACCAACGTTTCCGGACGTTGTCTCGACATGTCTTCAAATATTGTAATCTTCTGGTCATCTCTGTTGCTTCATCCAGGTCTTCGCTGTTTTCTTCTAGAAAGCGAGCTGGTTGCCCACGCAACAAGAGATTTGGTGTAACCACTGGTGTTTCGAAGTCTTCTCCCATGTAACAAAGTGGCCGGTTGTTCAGGAAGGTCTCCACATCTAATAAGACTTCCTCAAGCTCCTCAAACTTCAGTAGTGCTCTTCCGATTGCTTTAGAGAGGCTGTTCTTCATAAGGCCAATCAATCTCTCAAAGAATCCGCCCCACCATGGAGCATGTGACATGTTGAATTTCCATTGTATGTCTTTGGTGGCTAAGTAGTTGAAGAGGTCTTCATCTTTTCGCAGCGTCGACAACCACTTCTTCGCTGCTTGGAAGGTCTTTGCGTTGTCACTTACTATCAGCTCTGGTGCGCCTCGTCAAGCAACAAACTCCTTTACGCTTCGCTTGAATTCTTCGACTGTCATATCCTTGCATAGTTTCAAGTGCACTGCTCTTGTACTTGCACACGTGAAAAGTGTGACGTGGGCTTTACCAGTTTCGCGGTTACCGGATTTGTACAAGAGAGGCCCAGCAAAGTCCACCCCAGTGACGTTAAATGCTTCTGTAAATTCCGTTCTGAACTTTGGTAAGGCTGCAGTGGGTGGTGCACCAAGAACCTTCACTCGGTTTTTTTTTTGCAGTGGTTACATTTGCGGCGTACGCTCTTGACCAGTGATCTTAACTTGGGAATCCAGTATTTTTTTCGCACCTTGTACATTGTTGTCGCGACTCCCCCATGCAACGTTTGTAGATGACAGTGTTCTATGATGCATCTCGCCAAGGCTGAGTTTCTCGGAATGAAGATAGGAGTGTAGCCCTGAATCCTTTCATAGCACCTTTGAATTCCGACTTCATCTTTGGCGAGTCTCAAATTGGAGGTCATGTCACTTGTTGCTTGAGTGATTCGTACCCATGTTTCCTCTGCTTCGCCAATCTTTGATTTTCTGAGTGGCCCCTCTCATCGAGTCTTTCTGCATCTGTTTATGAACCGATTCATGTAGGCCGTTATGCGCAGTAGCTCCCAGCAGGGGAACTTCTTCAACATCTCCTCTGCCCAGTTCTTGATTGTTTCTTGTGAGGAATCCTTCACCAGCAGCATAGTTTCTTTCTTGCCCTTCTCAGATTTGGCTTCCTCGGTTTCCAGAATCGCTGGTTGCGCCGGTCTGTTTGATTTGTCAGAGAGCCAGGTCGGTCCCTTGAACCATAGTACATTGAGTTTACCAGGTGCTGACCCTCGAGTTCCAAAATCTCTTGGGTTTTTCTTTGTTCGGACGTAGTTCCATGTTGCATCCGTCAGTTCACCGAACTTCTTCACTCGATTGCGTACAAAAGTTGTCCATTCTCCACAATTTGCCAGCCAGCATAGCACTGTAATGCTGTCCACCCAGTTGTGGTAGGATGAAATGGGGAATGAAACCAACGCTTTTCTCGCATTGCTCTGAAGTTTAGTCAATGTGTGTGCTGCGACCAACTCCAGTCGTGGGATGCTCATCTCTTTGGGCGCTACTCTGGACTTGGCCACAAGTAGGTTTTGGTCTACCGGTGTTGAATCTTGAAATGTCACGACGTACAATGCAGCACAAACGGCAACCTTGCTGGCATTTGGGAACCCATGAACCTCAAAGTGTGTTCGTTGATGCCTGAAAACACAGCGTGGTACTGTAACAGTTGGAGTTCGCTATGTGGAATTCCTAAGATATCATCCTTAGGTTTCCCCTTCACGAGCTCCAGTAAGTAATTAAATTTGCTAATCTCCGATATTGTCGAGCCGTCTACTTCTACCGAGAATTGGTTCCAAAACCGCAGCCAATCTTTGTAGTCTCCATTGAAGGGTGTAATGGTGTATTTTTGCAATTTTACTGACTTTGGCGAGGATTTGTCAGGTTTTCCAAAATCCGCCCCTTTAGCGTGTTCCGCATGACCTTGCCCGATTTGTTTTTCGAAGTCTAGTTTTCGAAGATACCATTCTTCTTCCCATTGTTGCTGTTCCATTGCCGCGTCCTTTTGCTGACGTAATTTGAGCCTCGTTTGCTCTTCATTTATCTTTTGTGAAACGTACAATTGCTTATCGAGCTCCGCTTGGTTTTCTGCCGTAATATATTCGTCTAATTTCTTTTTAATGTTGAGACGAGCATCTCGAAACGGCTGGAAGGCCCCCTTGTTTTCTGTTTGCCACGTTTTGATGTACTCTAAGTCCTTATCTAACTCTATCAAATATTCAACTGTCCACTCCTTCGATTTCTCAAGGTTCGCGATTAATGCTCCAATTTGGTCATGAGCTAGTGAAATATCCTCCATATGCTCACTCAATGACAGTTCCCTTATTTCCTCGAGTTTGAGTTTAGCTACCTCTAGTTGCTTGTTAAATTTGTCCTCTGTGAAAGCCATATTTCTGGTGATTTCGCTACTCAGCTGATTGCGCAACAAAGGAATTTACAGTGTACTTATTGTCAGCTATTGTCCACGTTGAACTCCGTGTGAAGAAGTCTGTAAAGGCCGATCCAATACTGTCCTGGTAGGGTCGCCACCATTCAGTGCGGGGAATTTTCCTAGTTGCCCTGTCCCTAATTCCCAGTGACACTGAAGACTCGCAAGTATGATTTGAACACGATCTGTATTTCTCTTTCGATCAACTAAAACCTAGATTGCACAACGACTCATCTGTCAATAAAACTCACGCTCCCGGAAAAGATTTGATTACAAGTTATTTTGAGTCCTTCTGGAATGTTCTAGAATGTTCTATGTCAACAATGAACCCTATGCATCGCCCTATTAATAACTTAATCAACAACATTCGATCAACACGAAAATCAGATAATAGCTGAAAGATGACGAAACAAACAAAGTCCTAATGTCCGGTTAACGTTCTCCACATCACTCATCCTCGTTCAAAGAGCCTACGATGTTTTGGTCAGCGGTTGGATCGTTTGCCCTGGTAACAGCCGTTACCAGATGTCGTGCGACATCCGGTAGCGCACCATCTGTGTGATAAATTACTATTGCGCTTGCTCAGTATTAGGAAACTGGAAACATTTTATCGAAAGGATTGTCAACACAATGAAAGAAGGTTGTAGGATTGTTTTCATGGCCAATTTCACTACCCTACCCGCCACTACTCTGAAAAAACAGCCTACGTCTTCGATAAACGGCTTTCAGCGTTATTTTAAAATAATTCAACAACTCTTTCGTTGTGGATACAGTCGTGGTTGTATGTTTACACCAGTCTGGTTAGTACTTTTTTACTATGGTCCTGATCTGTTACGTTTTGTAATGCGAATGACTTCGGAAAAAAGTTAACCAGATTTCCGAAGAATTAGTGGAACTCAAAAGCCGAATTAGTTTGTCTCATCTATCGGTTAAATTATTGAAAACGAAATGTGGAAACAAATGTTTTAGTGGTTTCTTGTACATATTTCACTGTCGTATAAATTTTATACATTCTGAACCTCTTAAGGTATCAGCCACCCTTCAGGACCGTCCGCGCGCGGATCGCTGTAGCGTTAGTTGTTTTTATAAAAACCCCTATAAACCATATATTTTTTAAAAGCTTAATAATTCCAGATTATGAATTTGACCTAACAAAAACTATTTACTTAAATGTGTTTCGAAATTGGAACGCTTTGTGTAAAAGTACACGTCTCTATAAATCATGTTCCACTCCCGCCGGAAATAAACGGAAGAAAACAATTAACACCGCATTCGCTTCTCAACACGTTCCACTAAAAAACCGTGTCTCAGATTTTTGACAAGTGCGTTTGTTTCTCTTTTATTAGCAAATGAAGTTGGGGAAGGCAATTAGTCAACACTCCCCGTGGAAAAAAAGCTCTAGGTTTAAAATTAAAAGGAGTATTAAAATTCGCAGACACGGTTTTGTAGAAGAGATATATGGCATCACTCTGGCCAAATTTTAGCGAAATTGATTAAAAGGCTGCCGACTTGGAGTTCAAAATGTACGAGCCGATCGGCAAAATTTGCGTTCGTAGATACAATGGAAAATACATTTTTGGCGGCATCCTACCTGGAATGAGATTATAACACCTAAATGTTTATTCTGATTGATATCTGAGAGGGATCAATTTTCTCTAACAATAGAACTTTGACAGGTAACATGTAACAGGAATAAACTTTCGCGGAAGGCAGCGGAAAATATAAACTATTTTGCTTCCAGTCAGTTCAATTACACCGCGCGTAGACAAAAGACAAAATTTGTTGAGGTAAGTGAACGTACATGCATAGTAATCGTTTAATTTACAAACAACAATACGGTTTTCATGTAGCAATAAAAATATATTGTGTTTATTTCTTGAAATGTTGACTAGGTTGGTTAAGATGCCGAAAACCAGTGCGAAATCAACACGAACGAAAGCGAAGCCGCCGATTGCTCGAAGGCCCAGAACTGAGGCCCGGTCTATTTCAAACGCTCTGCTCTTCTCGGAAGAATTAAAAACAGAATTTGTCTTGTGCGACGGACAGCTTTTATTCTCGCACTGGATTCTCTAGGTAGAACCAAGTCCATGCTTAGTCGCTGCATCTTTAATACATGACTTGGACTCTTCCCTGGCAAAATCGACAAGATGCAAACTCGTCCAGTTTCTCAAGCAGCTTATCGCTCGATGCGATAGCTCGACCGCTTATTGTTTTCCACGTTCCATCAGCAGATGGGGTCGTTGAGCTTAATTGGCTTTCTTCTTCTGGCTCTTCTAGCTGGATTTTGGAGCGGCTTGCACTCGCAGCAACTGTAGCATCTTCGCTTTTCTGAATATCCAACTCCTCGAGCCACTTCTCTTGCCGATAAACTGAGCCTTTGACGCTCTCTGCCAATTTTGCGGCCCATTGTTTGTCAAACTCGCTCTTCGATTTCTTTTTCGCTCTCGGTTTCGATGACGAAAACGGACACGACCTTTTCTTTTATTGGGCGGCATTTTCACCGAAGCAAAGCTAAATGTCCACGGAGAATACTAAGGCTATAAGCAACACGAAGACAATTCGCACGTGTTGTTTGGAAGCACGCACTCGGTATCACGTTACTAGTTTACAGACAAGTTAATTGATATGTGACACGGGTATGACAAATTTTGTCAACGATCAATTAATGTAATTAACGAGAAAAAATCTTTTACCCTCGATATCTTTCGACAGAAATAATATTTTCTTCTGATTTTTTTTTTAAAAGAAAGCTCTCAAGCATATCTATTTGAAAACGTTGAAACCTCAAATATGGCAGCGATCCGCGCGCGGACTGTTTTGAAGGGTGGCTGATACCTTAAGTTGTTGTGGAATATTGTTATCGGACTTGCGCATTGTGTCATTAATGTAATGTTTAAAAAAACGTTCCATAACTGAGGCAGATTGTTGATGTCGAAAAATCTGTGTCAGTGTTAAGTCAGTCAGTCATAAAGAATAAAATTAACCTCGCTAATGTGGCATTGGCAGCTACAGGTAACTTAAACTAAATCAAACAGGTCTATTTGCCAGAGGCATTTTGATAGTATCCTTTACAGTGCCAAACACTTGCTAGAAGTTCCCCACACTACTAGAAAAAATATGAGACCTGCCATTGGGGCGTTGCTAGTCCATTTGAAACTCTAAAATGTGAAAAAATGTTATGTTCTTAGATATAGAGCTTAAAGCAAATTTATTTATACTTGCAAAATTTAAAAATTGTTATAAAATAGAATGAGTAATAATATTAAAAAACAAATTCAGATGTCGTAAAAAGTGTCTAAGAAGCCTTAATTAACATACTTAACAGAACCAACTAAAATTATTAACAGACTTGAATACTTGAATACAAAATAACCAGAACCTTTCAATTCTAGGACAGTTTTCTTTTTGAGATGGGTGTCACTTGATTGTAGTAACTGTTAAACACAAGGAGAAAATTCTTCATTTAGAAACAACATTTAAAACAAGTAAGAAGGATAGCTCATAGAGGAAGAGGCAAATAGATGGGATAGGATGGGTAGGATGGGATGGGTAGGTAGGTGTCATACATGTAAAGCATATGTCAAAAGACAACAACAACAATAAAAAGAAACAAATTAAAGCTAGGTGACCCTTGCAGTGGCGAAGTCACAGATCTATTCTTCCTCTATCCTTCCTCTGTGGTGAATCTGGAAAAGCAACAAATGTATCCTTTCTCCACCTAAATAGGCCATCAGAGGTTGTGATTTGAGGAGGTTTTCAGTTCAGTTACGTTGCTTTTAATTCTCAACAGAAAAATGGGATGCTATCATTTCCACGTGAATCAGAAAGAGTGCAGTTCTCATGTGAGCTGATGATGGAAAGTGATAATTTAATTCGAAGTTAATGGGTGTCAAGACAAATTCAGTGTAAAATAAGACTTACATAAGTCCCTAAGTCCTAATTCTTATTCCCTTCAGTAAAACCCATTAAAAGCCATATTCATTCTTTAAAAGCAAACAATGCACTAATTGCGTGAACCGGTGGAAGCGAGAAGAACATTTAATCAGGGCAAGAAAAATCCAAGAACAAATCTTTAATTTGCCTTTAAGCTTCTGTTTGCTTAGCCTCTGATCGGTGAGTTGGTAGAGCTTCCGTAAGGTTTGCACTTATTTAGTTTATTTATTAAATAAATTATAAATTACATTACTTTGCACAGGACAATCCAATGAATCTGTGGTCAGCTTAAAACAGAATATGAGATTCCTTGGAATAAACCACCTAATACATCACAGATAGTCAATTGTATTACTGTTATCAACAAGGAAAACTTCAATTTTTCTCAGCATTTTATTATTTGTGTGGGACTGTGCACAGTACTTCCGAATATTATAAATCGAAATGTTGTGTCTGTTTGGCCGTAAGCGTGTTTCTGGGCAACGGAATAAAGCCGGCCGAGTCAGAGGCACTTACCTTCGAAATTGAGAGCTGGATCACTTCTGGTTTTAGTTAGTACAAAGACTACTTTTTACTCTTCGTTCAGTTCTTCTTCTGAGATCCCAATGATCACCTTGGCTTTTACGGAAAGCAAGTTAGCTCATTTGGAAGAATTCAAACACTTAGCATAATATTTCAACATCCAGTTTTCGAAAATATTTCAGGTGTCTCCTTCGATGAACTGTTTTTCCAAATCGCTAATTCTTTGCGGTAAACAGAAAGTACTCTTCATCTATCGACAAAATGTTTACATTGTTTGTTTCTTTATCTAGCACGATTTCAAGCGCATCACCGGGAGTAAAGACCAATGCGCAGAAGCGTAGCATTGTTCACCTTATAGCGCATCAGGTTTTCGTTGGAAACGGTGAAACGAAAGAGGAACTTCTAAGGGGTGCTCGACAGTTTCATTAACGGAAATCAAGCATTAATGGCGAAGAAATTGTTCTTCGATTTGTGGTTTTATTAGCCCGATGATCGGGCGGATCTCAAATAAGTGTTTCTAGGAATTCAACACACAAATAATTAAAGGTTTGATTTGGAATTTGTACTGAAATACTATTCTGATAGACCGATTTTTCGTATTCCGATCAGTTCTTGTAAAATGTTTGGTAAACGTGCTCCCATAAATTCGCTTCAAAATTGACTTCAAATCGCTTACAAGTCGCGTCGCGGCGAAAATTATACGCTTTTGCTTCTTAGGCCTGTAAAAAGACCTACAGCTGTATCTGAATAATTTTTTTTATTCAGGAAAGCTTTTTGTGTGTTTTCTATTTGTATCAATGGAACGTTACAACTAAGGCTAATGTAAACAAACACGTCCTCGCAGTTAGCGGATGAAATTCGCCCAGACAGAAGCCGCAATAAAATTCATTCGGCGTCCAGTTTGAGCGATAAGATCGATTCAACAGAAAAAATGTAAAAATTTGCATCGCAGCGCTTGATGTATTTCTATATTTACGTTCACTTGGATAAAGCCAAAATAGCAACTTCAGCAAGGTTAAAACCTCCCGATGTTATAAAACGCGACAAAAGGCGTCGTTTAAACGTAGAAAGGAATATTACCATGCTGAAAACTGCAAGATTTAGATCACGTGCACGTGCCAGGCAACCAAGATAGTTCAGCTTTGGCAACAACACGCCGCGGGGAAAAAAATTGCGGAGGTTCTTGCCGATTGGCAACCACGCAAAACCACCAAAAAAACGTACACGTCCACGTCCACCTTTGGGTTGCTTCGCGTATCAGAAGGAATCAGAGTGCTTGGGTAATTTGATTGTTTAATTGTTTATACATAACGCATTCCGCAACGCAGCATGGCGTCCACGAATCCTTGTAGCGTAGTTTGATGCAAGTACCGCTTAACTGTTACCACTATTCTCTTCTGCATTCAAGAGTTGGCTCACAGAAGCCTTTGATTAATAATTTTCAGCACTTGTAATACGACTGAAACTAAAACGCCCACATAGAATAAACATTTAAGGACAGCATAGTAAAACCACGCTAAGATAAACTCCCAGTAATATTAAGAAAGTGTTTCTGATTACGTTTCAGATATTTTGAAAATGGAAAGAAAATGTGGACTGTGTGGCAAGTGTTTCAATAATGCAGCAGCTATAAAGATGCATGAAAGAATTCATACTGGAGAAAAGCCTTATGAATGCAAACAGTGTGACAAGTGTTTTAGTCAAGCAGGAAATCTAATAAAACATGAAAGAGTTCATACTGGAGAGAAGCCATATGAATGCAAACAGTGTGGCAAGTGCTTTAGTGACGCAGGAAATCTAAGGATACATGAAAGAGTTCATACTGGAGAGAAGCCATATGAATGCAAACAGTGTGGTAAGTGCTTTAGTGGCGCAGGAAATCTAAGGAGACATGAAAGAGTTCATACTGGAGAGAAGCCATATGAATGCAAACAGTGTGGTAAGTGTTTTAGTCAAGCAGGAACTCTGAGAACACATGAAAGAGTGCATACTGGAGAGAAGCCATATGAATGCAAACAGTGCGGAAAGTGTTTTAGTCAAGAACGATATCTAAGCGCACATAAAAGAGTTCATACTGGAGAGAAGCCTTATGAATGCACGCAGTGCGGAAAGTGTTTTAGTCAAGAAGGATATCTAAGCGCACATAAAAGAGTGCATACTGGAGAAAAGCCATATGAATGCAAACAGTGCGGAAAGTGTTTTAGTCAAGAAGGATATCTAAGCGCACATAAAAGAGTGCATACTGGAGAGAAGCCATATAAATGCAAACAGTGCCGAAAGTGTTTTAGTCAAGAACGATATCTAAGCGCACATAAAAGAGTGCATACTGGAGAGAAGCCATATGAATGCAAACAGTGTGGCAAGTGTTTTAGTGTAGCAGGAGGTCTAAGGACACATGAAAGAGTTCATACTGGAGAGAAGCCATATCAATGCAAACAGTGTGGCAAGTGTTTTAGTGTAGCAGGAGCTCTAAGGACACATGAAAGAGTTCATACTGGAGAGAAGCCATATGAATGTAAACAGTGTGGAAAGTGTTTTAGTCAAACAGGACATCTAAGGGCACATACAAGAGTTCATACTGGAGAGAAGCCATATGAATGCAAACAGTGTGGCAAGTGTTTTAGTGAAGCAGGACCTTTGAGAACACATGAAAGAGTTCATACTGGAGAGAAGCCATATGAATGCAAACAGTGCAACAAGTTTTTTCGCCACTTGGGAAGTTTAAGAATACATGAGAGATCCCACCAGGGTGCTACGGATTGCACTCAAGATAACATGTTCACACAAACCAACGCTTTGATAGAACTCCACTCTGGTCATGTTGAAAAACACCACTGCTGGATTTGTCAAGAGGAATTGAGTAGTGAGGCGTTACTCCTTAGCCACTATGAAAATCATATGATTGCAAGTGATTAACCTTAAGTTTGCTCTCATGTCTTTTATCATCGGTGACAACACTGGTACTAAGAAGGTTCAAGACAGATTTTTTTTTCTGCTCTGGTTTATTGAAAAGGGTACAGCTTTAGTTTTTAGGAGGGAGGTTAATGTTGAATCAAGAGGTGATACGCTGCATCATGCACTCTTTATATATAGTTCATATAAAACCTGGCATATAACGTCTAATCTTCGGCACTCTACCTACAATAGGTTTCGTTACAGTTCATTTCGAAACAGCTGCGTTGTTGCTCTTATGATGTGAAAACTTACTTTGAATGAACAAAACGAACAGCCGCTAATATCAGCTTATCTATACCTCCTTGCAAAGTTCTTGATTCAACGACACGAGAGACCATCCAGTTTATTACCATTTGCGTTGAGCGTATTTTCACAACTTTACCGATTATTGGTCTTCGTTTTCATTTTATTCGGCTTTGCAGCTCTGGGTAACTACAGTTACGGTAAACCAAACGGATATTCTTACAGTAACGGTAAACCAAACGGCTATTTTTAGAATAATATATAATAATTAATATTTTCTCATGTTTTGCTTATCATATCGTTATCCCGGTTAAAATAGAGCCAATCCAAACCAAGCTTCATGGGGTTTGCTACCGTAAGTAAGGTCGGTTGGTGCTACTTGCTTTAAAAAAAATAAGTAAATGTAGAAATGTTTGATACTCAAGCGGTGGAAAAAGAACAGAAGGACACTGCCAACTCGTTCCCATGGTCCCTCCTCTTGCTGTCCCCTGTGAAGAGGACAGCCGCTGGAAACGAGGATGGAGAAAAATGAACATTAGCACAGATAAGAAATGGAAGTTGAAAAGATCTAGAATTGTAGGAGTAAAACTTGACACTTTCTCTTTTCTGTTACAGGCAATCCACGTCACGCGTAACCGGTATTTTCGAAATTTGAACGGAGTTCTATGTCAGTTTTGAACATCGCTTGCGAGATTTCAGAGTTCCAGTAGAAATTACCCTAGTTTATTGACGGCATAAAGCTATGAATTTTTCTTTACAGTAAAGCACACGGTAGTTCA
This sequence comes from Pavona decussata, assembly GCF_977016875.1. Lineage (NCBI taxonomy): Eukaryota > Metazoa > Cnidaria > Anthozoa > Scleractinia > Agariciidae > Pavona > Pavona decussata. The sequence goes on from NW_028145711.1 coordinate 856,421, forward strand.
AAACTGGTAATCGTTTTCCAAGTGTTTTGAATTTTTTTTGTTTAGTTAATGCGTCTTTTTCGGAAAGATTTTTCAAGATTCGATTCAAATACCGGTTATTATAAAAAGGAATTTCAATGTTATGAGTTCCGGGCCCGCAGTAATTGGTGTAAGCTGTTGCGGAGTCCCTGCCTGTATTGTATCATTCACATTTTTTGTTGTGTTTATGTAATCTATATTAAGTTGGCGAAGCTAATAAAATAAAATCAAGCTAATGAAATAAAAGGAATTCGAATGTTTATTTCATTCTCGGAAAAACTGGTCACGCGTGGCGTAGACTGATTGTAAAAGGTCTTTTCTTATAGCAAAACATTCTAAATATGTTTTTAACTTTATGGGTGGCTCTGATTTTGAGATATTTATGTTTGAAAACAGCTCAAATAGAACGCAGATCAGTGAAAAAGTTCCCACTTTTCATAAATTGAGATATCTTTAAAATGCACCCACAGATCTTTTTCTATTGAATTGCAAGAGGTAAGAGTATATGGTTATGATAACATGAAGTCGTGCAAAACTTAAAATTTACCTAAATATATGCTCCTGCTTTCCAAGTCTTGCGTTGGATACAAACATTTGGGTCTCAGTTTTATCTCTTTGACACTTCCTCTACCTCTATGTAGTCGCTGTTTGAAACACGCACAGGGGAAGAGAAAAATTTCAGAGTAAAAATTCCTTTGATTTTTCCACATGCTGACGAGGCTAGTAGGGCTTATTTTCATGAAAACAAAATAATAATTTATCGGCCGCCATTTATGAAAAAGGTCTATATTGACACCTGGGGCCCGTTTCTCGAAAGTCCCGGTAACTTACCGGGCCCGATAAGTGCCTTTGGTGGTAAATGTTTCTTAACCGAAGTCAATTTTTGTAAGTTATCGGGCCCGGTAAGTTACTGGGACGTTCGAGAAACGGGCCCCAGGACATTACAGACAGTTTCGTTTGTCCCGACGAAAAGCTTATACTGTAAACTGCAGCATATAACCCCTGAGCTTACACAACTTCGTGAGTGTTTTAAATGGCCTAATAGGGGGTTATGACAGGGATAATAATAATAATGATGATGATGATGATGATAATAATAACAACAACAAACAAAAAACTTAACACTAACAAAACAAACGAAACTGCAACTACAGTAAAACATTGAAAAGTTACTTTTCACAATAAAGTTATACGGTAGTTATATAAAGAGTAGTTAATAAAAAGAGAGTAATAAACTTATTGTTCCATAAGAAGTTTTCCAGTTTTTTGTTTGAAGTAGTACAAAGTTCTGTGAAAGCGCTAAAAATCACTTGGAACAGGGAAAGCTAGAGGGGGGCTAATCTCTCGGGGGATGGGGTTTATAATAGGATGTATTTTTCGGTTCACAGGTACATGGGCCTATAAGCGGGGAGGGGGGTCTTATAAACGGCGGTTTACGGTATAGTTCTCTTCCTTGCGCTTTTTTTTTCTTTTTTTCATATAAAGATCTGACGAATCAGTCTGCGGTGAGACAATTGGAAAATAAAAATCTTTGGGCGTTTTCTGCATGCCAGTACTGTCCGATCTGAACTACTGAATCATACATGGTAGGTTAGTGACTGGTAGAATTAAGAATCCACATTTCATCCATCCAGGATTCATGAACAACCTGTTCTGCCAGTCCTGAAAAACCCTTAAAGAGATCATTGTAACACTGAAAGTGAAGATCAGGTTTATGATGTGAGGCGCGTTCAAAAAGCCACTCAACTCCACCTAACTCTGGTTTGTTGACACCTTTACTGCAGTATTATTGAGAGCTTTTGTTGTCCCCTTTCCTTGACGTTTTATCCAGCAAGTATCTGTTCTAAACGCATTGGAGATGAGTAAAAAGTACACCCAGACAGGACCCCTGTGGTATGCTTCAGATCAAGCAAGGCCTCGCACGATAGCAAACCCAGAACAGCTACAAACTGTACCAACATATTTGCTCCATTCGACTTTTCGTATTACATTCTACAATTAATGAAATGGAAAGTAAAAAAAAAATTGAATGTTATTTCGTTTATACATGAAATAAACTGAGCAACTTTATTTTCCAAGGCTGAGAGTTCCGACAATAATTCACGCCCAGTAGTCCCTTTCTAACCTGTTGTGTAGCATGAAATACAGTTTTTAAGTGGATATCCTTTTCTTGATTTAAATTGAAATAACTGAATCGTTTAAATTGCAAACATTCTCATTAAATTCGGTTTCAGACGTATGATAAGACAACTCCCACAACGACCTAAGACAAGAATTTTATAAAGAAAATGCAAAAATATAGAAAATACTTAATTTCCATCCATCTCGGCACAGCAGACGAAGCCCTCAACTAATCAGACTGGGAAAACAGACTTCCCAGCGAAGGGCACTGATGATATTGAATTGTCAATATTTTCCATTCCATGATTTTGTATTAGGGATTTGTAAACTACAAAAATCATAAACGCGCCTTCAATGCCTTTATGATTTAATACAAGAGAGGTCATCCTCTCTTGTTTAATAGCAATAGGTCTTATCACGGTTTTCAGGGGCACCCAACAAAAGTTTTCTCTCAGATCCTCTGAAACGCAATTTTAGGCTATCTGGAGTGCTTTTAAAGCTCTGTAGGTTCAATTCAAGCCGCGCTATAATATTGTTATCTGTTCGGTTATTCTAGGGGAACTTGAGTCTTTTCGAAATTATTAGGGCATTTTTGTCCATTTTCCGAAAACCTTAGGTCTTATTTCGCTCCGAAAATCTTAGCTGACCTTTTTTCGGTGTCCAAAACGACATTTTTATGAATTCGAAAACATTAGGCCGTAAATATCCCGTATCACGAACATTCGAGGTGAAAATTCCCTTAAGAAAATTGTAGGGGATTGAGGACCTTCCGAACAGATAATTTACCGAAAAGATCCGTTGGGTGCCCCTGGGTTTTCGACGCCATATTGACGAGTAGGCAAACAGGCTTGAAATAACAGTGTTTGTATGGAAATCCGATGTCAAATAATTCTCATAAAACATCACTTCTGAAAAATTCATGAATTGGAAACTTTTGGCACTAGGAAAAGGAGTTAAAGGAAAAATTTTGGAGGGATGTAGCTGTGCTAGAAAGCGTCCAGTCGTGTTTTGAACTTTCCATACATTTGTCTGGAAAGCGAAACAGCCGTGACTGCTACTAAAAATAGTTCGCGGGAAAAAAATACAAAGTTAATTTAATGTCATTTTTATTATCATTAATATTATGATACAAAAGAGATGAAAAGGGAAAAGGAGAATCACGTTATACTAATAAAAGAGAAGGACATGGGTGATCAGTTCTTCATTTGGTCAATTATTGTTTCCACTTCAATATAAGAGTCTACAGTTTCAAGTATACCAAATAACTTTGCTTTTAGGGAAACCTTGGGTCTAGAAAAATGTCGAGAATGATCAGCTACGACACTCTGTTCATCTGTTGTTAAGGACGGTTTTCCGATAACAGAAATGTTTTTGGCCAGTTTATCGACAATCTCGTTGGTTGAATTAGTGCGCAGTATCAAACCGAGGCACCATCCTGACAACCTGGTCCCCATCCTCAGTGACCCAGAGGGCAATGGTGAAGCCAAGAAAAAGTTCAATGGAGTCCAGTTTCGACTTTTTCCTCGTCCCCACTATCTCCCCCTGGGTATTCGAGGATGCCCGTCCCCAGGGTCTTCGTGATACTCAAAATGGCGATCCGGATGAAGCAGGTTCAAGCAGCCGAGCATTGCCGAATACTGGGATCCTTTCCTGGTAATCAACACAAAAACTAAGAAATTTGCAATACTACCAAAATATTTTACCTTTGATTTCAACTTACACTATTCCAATCCAAAGTCCAGTCCACTATCGTCAACCAATGATTTCTCCACCCGGCTAGGTAACCGCCCCTTTAGTAAGAACATCACGCTGATCTGTTGTGCTTATGGCGTTATACCCCTGCCAAAATTCAAGCTGTTGTATGCAACATTGTTGCTTTAAATTATTGGTCGTTTTTTCAATCCAATATTTGTCTGCTATAATTCAACATTGTGCATTGACAATTCAACATTCATATTTCAAAATGCAATATTCAACTTCTATAATTCCACATTTTGCATTGACAATTTAACATCCATATCTCAAATACCATTCACATGCGACATCCGACTTTCCCAATTGTACATCGGTTTCACATTTTAAAATAATAGTTTCCACTCACCATTCGAGTTTCGCATTTTTAATGGCAAGATTCCATGTAACATTCAAGTTTCATCATTCAACATTCAAGTGTTAAATTGAACTTCACGGATGAATGGTTGACCTTTAGTAGCGAATCCGCAGTAGTAACAGAGCGTGGGCGCAAAGAGTAACGCAAGCACGACACACGAGACAGCTACACGACAAGTCCAAAATTATATATCGAATTAAAGCTTATAGAACTGGGTATTCAAATATTTCATTGCTTTTCCAAGAAAATATATTCCCGGGTTTTTCGTAAAGTCGGAACTTGAAGGTCCAGATCGCCGTTCAAGAGTTCCAACTCAATGCGATTTTTATATTTTGGAAGTTTGGTTTTTTTCTCCAGGTCAGGATCCCAAAAGCTTAAAAACCGTGTCGGGGTTTTCTTTAATTCGATTTCGTTCAAAAGTTACAAAACATTTTTAAAACTGCGAGAAAACCATGCGGACGGAACGCACGGAAATGGCTTTCAAGGAAAGAATTTTTAGAATTATCAAATTCCCCAACACGTTTTTGTTGGTTATATATTTTTCTAGCATCTGGCCAAATTTTACTGAAATCGGTCAAATCGTTGTTGAGTTGTAACTCTTGAAAGTGTCCCCTGCAAGCGAAAATTAAAGTTTGAGAAAACAGCGCTTGAAAAAAATTCCCGGCACACAAACAAGTACCGCCCCCTAACGCCCTTATGGAAAATTAGCCAATCATTTTGCAAGCTGCTTTTTCTTCCGGTCACCTCCTGTGAAAATTTTCTCGCAGCTTGCACGTACTCGAGTTCCAGAGTAATTCAATTCCTTCACCATTTTGATGGATATCTGCGGTGTTTGTTGTACGCGCACGTCGATTTTGTAATCTGCAATGATTATGGGGAAAAAAAAATGGGGACTGAAGTCGACCTCATCAAGCAAAACTGTTGGGCCGATCTGCAGAAGCGGCTGAAGCGGGTGAAATTATCAACACAAAGCGCTACGGAATTATCGGGGAACTACCGTAACCGCATGTATTGTCTCAGTTAAAACAAAAATTCTTGCTACTCTTCAGTCGAAAAGCCGGCGAACTACATCTATTCGAGCAAAATATTGTTGAGAATTGCGAAGTTTCGAAATTGCTTATCGAAAGTTCGGGTGAAAATTCGTTCTCGAATGAACGTCCCAAATTGTTAATGCTGCAAATAGGAACAAGTATCCGTTTGACGCTTGAAAAAAAAATAGATAATATTCAAATATAAAATAGGAAGTTCATGACGCGCGATTCACGGACTCGCGAATTGAAACAAGCGCGTCTCCAAATGTTCGCTTTGCTGGAAGGTTTTAAGACCTTTATCTACTTTAAAGTGTAGCTTAAAGTTTTGTCTTCTTTTATGTCAGTGTCGTACTCGAACAAACGCAAGTTCTTCCACTGAATACAGGATATTCGAAGTGCGAGAACGTGAGGGTTTCAAGACTATGAGAAAGACCGTTCGCGCAATTATCGCAACGGGTGGTAACACCGGCAGCAATATGCTGTCAATCAAAGTAAAATTTAACTTCCGGTGGAAATCGCTTACGTCCCAATTTCTCGGCAAATACTCACTCTTTTACGAAAATTCTTTTTTTGTTTGTAAGAACTCACTGAGAAGTTTATTTTTATCTAAAAAAAAATGAAAATCCAAAATTTTTTTCTCTGAAGGTACACGGTAACTTTAATGAATTTGTATGATTCACTTTAGCGTATTTGAAGTAAAGCCAAAGTAATTACTCTGACCAATGACATGATAGACATACTTGTAAACAACCCAATGAACTAATCAGAACTCGAAACAAACACTTGTAGGAGAAAAGACGATAAGTTTTGGTTGTTGAGAAAGTGGCGCTCTATGCCTTGAATTAAGACAGAGAGATTGAAGTGGAGTTATACTAACCGATGATCATCTTGCGTGATAGCGGTCACGGCGCAAATATGAGTTTGTATGGGAATATTTACCATCGAATTTAGGAGATAGAAATACTGAAACGTTCTTAATAAAATAAGATACCTTGCTTCTATGGTGTATTGCTTATTGTCTGTTTGCTTCTTTTGCTGATTTGAGGTCATTTTAGCGAGTTAGTGCTTTCTAGGTAACCTTATCTTACTCAAACAGACAATAAGCAATACACCGTAGAAGCAAGGTATCTTATTTTCAGTATTTCTACCTCCTAAACCCGATCGTAAATATTCCGATACAAACTCTTATATTTGCGCCGTGACCGCCATTACGCAAGTTTATCATCGTTCACGGCTTGTGCTTGGGCTGCCTGTGATTGGAACACAGTTGTAGTGTAATATGGCACTGCCGGTATTACGGACAGTTGTCTTGGTCCGGACAGATACATTTTCCCTAACATTAACCCAATTATGAAAGGCGCCCGGGCATTTTTTCCTGTCCCACGGTGGCCATGATAACGGAGTTTTAGAGTAGAGTATTATTACCAGTAACTCGCCCAGTAACATTACGTTAAGGAAAGGCGAGTTTTCAGTGCAAATTTATAGTTTTACCATGGTACTAAAGGGAGAAATACCTCATCATTTTCCATCTGTGAATTTGTACTGGTGTGAAAACGGAAACGTTGCAGGCAAAGCCAATTCCTAAGGACTCCTTTGTAGTAGGAAAAGTGTCCGTACATGTTAACGAGTGTTTGCATCACGTGGGTTTAATTTAAAAGAAAATCTATTCCTATTGGTTGGTCGGTCTGAATCGATTTTAATTATAAAAAGATTGACACAGCCGTTTCGTCTTTCAAGGAACTGGTTTCTCTACGTTTTAAAAGTCTATACCTGAGCAGTTCCTCGTTTTGGGGAGTGTCAGTTTCAGGTTTAAAATTCTGTTACTTACTGAAAAATTACCTAGAGAGTGATTACTCCTTTAGGAAAAAGAGACAAAGCTCTTACTACGTCTGTCAATAACATGCGGACTCTAAAGATCAAGATTCAACCAACCGTTTTGCTTTTCGCTGCAGTGAATTATTGTAATTGATCTCTAACAAAGGAAAACATTTGACTCAACGGGGTCAAAAGGTCATGTTCGTAAGCTGTGATTGGCGGATTTTGATCCACTTCTTTGTTGGTTTCTGTATTTTTTGCGGCCAGCCAATGTTCGCCGTAACTATGATTGACGGCAGTAAACAAACAAATCGTTATTGAAAGGCGCAGTAATGTGCTCAAATTATTTGTCCTTTGTACCAGGAGTTGCCCTAATGATGTAAGAGCCTAGAAGGAAAGAGCACACAGCCCAACTCTGCTACTAAAACAGAGAATATGATAATATAGCATGAGTATTGAAGGAGTTATTGTCACAATTTTTTAATATCGCAGTTAGTTTTGTTTGTTACAGTTAAATGACAGTTAAATTTACAATTTATAATTATTATGAAAAAAAGGAAAGAAGCCACAAGGATGAGTGCAAGAGTGTGAGGAACCCTTTGTTAAGCCTTAGTAACTTGTACTTTTCATTTAACCTCACCTACTGTTTTTTTCTTTTTTGGTGAAGTTGAAGTTATTAGAGAAAAACTACGCTTTAAAATCATTAGCTATAATAAAACGAATGTTAACTTTTTTTAAAGACGTACACAAGTTGATTTTTAACAAAGATCACACTTTTGTTTACAGTGGTAAGAAAATACAGCGAACAAAATGAGAGTTATCTAGGAAAAGAAAACCAAAAAGTAATTCGTACCTAGCACTGGCTAATTTTGCAATTTTTATTATTAACGTTACACATTACTATGTGACGTGGTGAAACAGTGTTTTAAGTTATTAGTCGCTAGCGTGGACAAGGTAACAGTGACGTAAGAGGAACATAATGACAGACACAACGATGCAAAGTCGGTGATCATTTTTTTCTTTAATTTCATGTTTTATAATCCTAATAATTTTATACGTATTCATGGTTATATGTGTTTCGTATATTTCACTTCCATCGTTTTATCTTTGTCGTTATGTTGCAGGTGTAAACGAACTCTGATTGTTAAACCGTTGAGTTGTTGTCTTTAAGTATTAATAGCCCTCTGGTGGAATTGCTCAAAACAGTTATGGGTGTAGATTATTGTTGTGGGGCGGTTAGTCGGGTGGAAGGGATTTTCGTGGGCAAGTGTTTACCGACTAACTGCCCTTGGGTCTCCGACAATGCTTTACTGTTCTTGAAGCAATTAAACATCATGGTTGATCACACTTGTTGTTTAATGACATTGCAAGGAATACTAGTCTCAGTGCTGAATTGTTAGTAAGCCTATGAGCTATGATTATCTGCTATTGCTGTTACTTGTGTCGACATTTTATTATCAACGTGCTTCAGTAACACTTCAAACGGGGTTTCACAATGGTGGTCGTAACTAGAATTGGTCGCTTACGACAGTGGTCGCAAGTAGAGCTTCGACTGTTCCAAGTGGTCTTTTCCATTGTTTTAAAGCTCTCGTAAGCGACCACTCAATAATTCTGATACGTATTAGAACAATTCTTTAATAAAAGACTTGTATACACTTCATGATCACATTTACAGTAATATAGCACTGCCTAATAATGTTCGTAGATTAAGAACTCGAATCTAAAATGCAAGATAATTTACTGCTGGATCAACAGTGTTACCCTTAGACCGAGGTAGAAAGCTTTATCGTAAAAGTTCTGGTAAATGAGCAGCTTCTATTGTTTCGGCTTTTGGTTGCTTACGAGATTGCATTCTCGTGAGCGACCAGTAACGACCACTTTTTCCAATTCCCGAGGTGGTCGCTTACGAGAGCTTTGTCTGTAACTTAAAATTAGGTATTTTCTTAACAAAGCAGATTGTAGGTTTAACAATCACCTGTTAAGAGAGTCGGTTGTTCACAGGCTCCCAAGTGTGGTATAGGGCTCGGTCTGGGAGGCTCCCTCTCAGTTGCTCTGCTGGCCGATTTTTCTACTCCTCGCCCTATACCCCATTTGGTAGGTTGTTCAAGGGCTAGTTTCTATCACTTCGATTTAATGTTTTCAAATTAATAAAATGAAATGTTTTCTACAATGTGTTGAATGAAAAGACAGGTTATTAAAATATGTGTTTCTAAGGTTATCGGCTGTCAATGATTTAACCCGCACATGGGGTTAGGGGGGGGTGGGGGGTGTGAATGGGGTACTCCCTATATTATATAACAAGCTGAATTCTACACGCATATTGATTGGTTCTTACTTATGATCTTTTTGAGGACAGACGCATAGATGACGTCACTATTAACAACTTTTGCTTCTTTATCATATAAAATAAATAGATTCCATGTTGCCGTGCGTTTGTTCAGTAGATCACAGATGACGTCAAAATGTGGTAGGAATATCAGTGACTCGGCTGCGCCTCGTGTGCCACTTTTTTGTTCTTACAATGTGGGGTGGGGGGTGGGAATGGGGTACTCCCTATATTGGACTATACGGAATGGCTCCGCCCGAAAGAGGAACCTTTTTCAGGAGGCTGCCGGCTGGCGGTATATAAAAGGGTCGGGATTTCACGAGCCGAAGTATAGAAAATAGAAAAGGTTAGAAAAACAACCCTGTCATTTAATTCCCCTTTCTAGCAGAGCGTTTCTTCTTGGCAATTTTGTTTTTAGGAGGTACGAAGTCGTTCACGTCTCTGGTATTTCTTCTTGTTTAGCGTGCGTTCTCGTACATGCTAAAAAGAAAAAGACGCTCTGCTAGCAAGAAGCAGGCCTTTCGAACTACCTTCGACAGACCCATCAAAAAAGAGTGTGTCTACTCTAGGTATATGAAAAGGGCAGCCTCGTTCCCACGGCTTTTTCCTTCTAAAAGCTCTTGGAACGAGGTTAATGAAAGGGGTACCATTTCCCACTGAAGTATATCAAAGGGTTACCTTTCCTGCCAGAAATTGTATATAAGTATATAAAAGAATGAGTTGAGTACCCCACCCCCTCCCTCCCGATGAGCTCTATCATGTAATTGGATACCAGGCAGGAGCCATAATCAGGGATGGAGACCGTAACCGTGGGGTTCACGCGTCCCCATGTGTTGAGCCAAAAAAAATCTATTTTTAGAAAAAATGCGCCACCCTTCACGTCATAAACCCGCGGGGATACACGCAAATTTGTGTAGGGCTACTATCTTATATGGAAAATAGAAGAGAAAGTCCAGTTCGGTTAAGACAAAAATACATTATTTTTAAATACTTTGAATGTGAAAATAACATTTTATTACCCTGTACATGTTTAAGTTCCTCCTTCTAACCTTACTAAACTATAGCTGTAAACTAAAGCATTGGGAACAACTCCAGGAAATTCTCCTGGCTGAGTAGAAGACATTAAACCTTACAGTACAAATATTAAATATTCTCCCACGGACATACCTGGATCCCAACGGCAGATTTATCATCTGCGATATTACGCCAGAAAAAAATGCATGACCATAGCCACGCTCTATGCACCCAATGATGTCGATCCAAATTTCTTTCTGAGCTTTTTGACCATTTAAACGACTTTCATTTCGACGAAGTAATAATTGGAGGAGATTTTAACTTGGTTTTGGACCTGTGCATGGACAAAAAAGGCGTTCCCGCTAAAACGCATACAGAATCAGTTAAAACACTAAAGGATTTCTGTGCTGAAGCTGAACTACTAGATGCATAGAGAGTTTTAAATCCTGACACCCGCAGATATACATGGCGGCGTAAACGGCTAGAAATTCAATGCCGCCTTGATTTCTTTCTCATTACCGAAAGTTTAATGCTAATATCTCAACTGGATATAAAACAGATAATTCCTTGATAGAAATCAAAATCGCTCTCCACTCCAATATGAGAGGCCCGGGTTTTTGGAAACTTAACACCTCGCTCCTAACAGAAATTGACTATGTGAACCAAATACGGACTGTACTGAATTAAAGACACTAACGAAGAATACAAAAATGATCGTTCTGTCAACGATGCACTTATGTGGGAAATGATCAAGCTAGAAATAAGAGAACAGTCTTTAAACCACAGACAAGGAAATTTTAAGTGAGTGTGAAACTTTCTACAAACGTCTTTACAGCTCTAAGAATGGCTCTCAAAATGAACGAACCAATAATTTCTTTTTCGGGTTGAAAACGGAGAAAAAGTTAAACCTGACTGAACAAGAAAGTTGCGAGGGTTTATTAACAAAAGGAGAATGCCTAAACGCACTTAAGAATATGGAATGTAACAAGACCCCAGGCTCTGATGGTTTACTTGCGGAATTTTATAAAGTCTTCTGGAACGATATTGCCGATTTCTTCATGAAATCAATAAACCAAGCTTACCATGCAGGACAACTGTCAGGGACTCAAACTTATATTTCATCATCAAACTCATACCAAAGAAAGATGCCGAGCCCTACTTAATTGAAAACTGGCGCCCGATATCTTTATTAAACTGCGATTATAAAATAGCAGCCAAGGCGATTGCTTACCGATTCAAACATGTACTTCCAAACTTTATTGACAAAGACCAGACTGGCTTTCTTAAGGGTAGACTTCATTGGAGAAAACATCCGTCTCGTCGATGGTATTATAAAGCATGCAGCTGCAGAAAACATTCTTCTTTTTCTTGATTTCGAAAAAGCTTTTGACACAGTAGAGTGGTCTTTCATACAAAAAACACCAAAGCATTTCAATTTTGGCCCATCTACCATAAATTGGATTCGACTTTTTTATCACAACACAGAAAGCTGCATTCTAAACAACGGCTGGTCCAGTGCTTTCTTCAAAATTGGGAGAGGGATCAGGCAAGGCTGCCTTCTCTCTTCTCTTCTTATTGGCTGAAACAATTAAGAAAATGAAAACATTAAGGGCATGACAATTAATGAACAAGAAATTAAAATCAGCCAGTACGCAGATGACACTACACTCATTTTAGACGGATCGACCGTCTCCTTCACGGCTTCTTTACAGATATTAGACCTTTTAGTGAAATTTCTGGCCTCCGGCTAAATAACAAGAAAACAGTGGCGTTGTGGATTGGTGCCAACACTGGAAAAGAAACAAACCTTGCCCCCCGGGGGTGGGATGGGGCGGGGGGGGGGGGTATTTGGGTTCAGTTCTACTGGGTATGTGCCGCTGGCCTCTCAGAGCTCCTGCCCCATTATAGTCTATTTTGTGGCCAGTTATAGACCCCATCTTAGTCACTTTTTGGAATAATGTAATTTCGCGATCCCAGCTAAGTCACTTTCTATTCATGCATCTACTTTCAAGAACGGAGTGTAATGCGAGGTGATTGTTACATTTAATAAACAATAACTTTCTGAACATTTTAACCTAAACCATTTTGAATCCCTACTTGATAGAATTTTCTTACCCCAAAAATCCGAAAATGTGCGACCCAATTCTAGAAACTCTATTGAAAATGCAACCCCAGGCCCAATTCTAGTCAATCCAGTCGTGAAAATGCGACCCCATCCAGCGGCACATCCCCATTACAATAAAATCTGCAATTCCACAGCGACAAACCAATGAGTGGTGCCGGATCACTTGTAGACCTGGATCAGCAAATTATCTCAAATACAAAATATTAACGGCAGACTGATCCCAACGGCGGAGGTGACGAGCTGCAGGGCCGTAGCTAGCATGAGGCAAGACGAGGCAGTTGCCTCGTCTTGATTTTGGCCTTTTGTTTTGGAAGAAACGTTTAATTGAGAAAATAATCCCTAGAAAAAATTGGATTGGTTAAGATAAAACCAGCTAATCTAAGGTGGATGAATTGAGGGGAGAAGCATTTTAATGAGGATTATTCGTTTCATGTGAACTGTGAGTAGCGGTTTTTCAAATGATTAAGGTTACAGAGGGGCCATTAAGGAGACGTATCGTGACATAACCGTGACAGGCCGCGTGACATCAAAGGTCACCATTATTACCGTGTCTTATCCCCAGCTTGGGGTCTTATCTGCGATGGCTGAGAGCCGGTGTGGGAACGTTTCAGCGAAAAGAAAATGTAAAAGAATAGATTTTAAAAGATTTGTTGATCAAGCATTTCTGTTTGTAATGGCTCTTAAAAGAGCCGTTTGCATTTGGTTGGCGTAAGAGAGGCATTTCCCCGGGGGGTACTCCCCGGAATTCTTGGTGGGGGTGTGCCGCCCGGGTCTTCAAATCCCGACCCTATTTCAGACCTAAACATGCCATTTTCCACACCCGTTTTCAGACCTGACCTCTAAACTTCATACCCTTTTTCAGACCTGATTATGCATCAGTGCCGAACGGAAGTTGACGCAAGGAGTAAAAGTAAGCTGGAATGACATAGTATATCTATTTCTTTTTCTCGCTATCAGTCAGTCGTTCCAGTTACGTACTTAGAAGAAAAACATGTTTGTAAGCTTTCGTAAATGTTCCCTGCCCCAAAAACTCGACCCGATTTCAGACCGTAATTGTCAAAATCTATACCCTTTTTCAGACCAAAACGGCTCAAAAACCATACCCTTTGGGGCGGCACATACCTATATACCTTATATAGGGGAGTACCCCCCCCCCCGGGGGGGCATTTCAAAACATTTGACGGAGTTCGCACAAGTTTGCCTTAAGGATAAGAGATGGCAATATTATGACATGGCTGTCTCAAAGTTGAAGCAAGAGTGTATCGAAACACATAATTGATAAGACGTCTAATTATCTACTGTATTAAAATCCATAAACGTTGGCTTTTCTAGTGGATTCATTTTATTGGTATAATACGTGTTATAACATTTGAATGATGCAGATGGTCATTAACTTGGCACCAGTATCGCTAAGCAATAAAAAAGTGAACTTCTGCACTTGCCCAAGATTTACTTTTCTGAAGAAAACTGCCACGGAAAATGCTTACAAGAGCATTTCTGAGCCTCTAGATTTCAAAATTTTCTGGGGGGGGCATGCCCCCACACCCCCCTAGCGGCTCGCGCCTTCGGCGCTCAAAACTTGCCTCGTCTTGTTCTGAAGTCTGGCTACGGCCCTGGAGCTTGATAGAACAAACAACAAAAGCTAGAATAACTGAAATATATTTGTTTTTTAAAAACATCCCCATTAGCCTCTTATAAGGAAGTAACCCCCCCCCCCCCCTCCGGGACCTTGCCCCAGAGAAAGATTTTAAATGGGTAAAAGATACAGTTAAAGCATTAGGGGTATGGCTTTCGACCAACCCCGAAACCACCATAGAAGCTAAGTATAACGAAAAACTAACTAAAGTCAGAAATAGCCTAAGTTGCTGGGAACTGCGCCGTCTATCCTTACTAGGTAAAATTACCGTACTTCCCAACTGGTTTACATTTTGTCCCCTCTGCCAACAAACCACAAGGTTATAGGAGGAATAAATAATATATTTTTTAAATTTCCTATGGGATGGTAAGGGAGACAAAATAAAGTGCGACATAATGATTAGTGACTACAAGAATGGAGGGCTAAAGATAGTTAATATAAAAGTCTTTAACAGAGCTCTTAAATATGTAGGCTTAGCTCGTTATTTAATTACTGAAAACACTCCATCTCGTTACGCTCTCCATCCCTGATACCAGGCCATATTGAGTTTGAACCTAAAAGTGCGGTGTGTTGTGTAGTCTTATTTGATGAAGACTTAAAAAAAAGGCACACGTCTGGCTAATATGATGCTCAGTTGTTACTCCGCTGTGTCCATTAAACCCAGAGCTGTTGATATCCGAATCGAGTGTGGTGGCCCTCAAATGTAAACAAGGGCGTAGTGTAATTGCGTCGTGGGATAAGTTCCTTACTTAATCAATACCAAGTCTAAATCAATTTAAAATATTACCAACATAACAATATCTTTAATTTGAAGTAACATTTCCGATGAAACATACAGTCACTGATACAGTCGACTCCCGATAACTCGAACCTTCAAGAGAAATTGAAAAAGGTTCGAGTTGTCGAGGGTAAAATTATATAGAAAATGACCTGAAAGGAAAATTGGTTCGAGTTAGCGAGGGTTCGAGTCTTCGGTAGTCGACTGTAGATTCAAATAAAACGCTGGAAGTCCAGTCCATTATTTTGAAATACACTGAGTAACCCGGCCTTTATATTGCTCCTTAGCCGCTCGGGCCGGAGTCACGCAAAAGTGTTGAGCTTTGTCTGTTGATCGACTGAGCGACAAGATTTGTTTGTTTGCAGGTAAGAAAAACGGTTCAGTTTACTTTTAGCCGTAGTAGAGGTCATCGGGTAACATATTTAATGTACGGAGAGAAGGAAAGGACGATTTTGACCAACACATATATAGAAATTCGAGTAAGTATGGCAAACATTCCACAGTCGAGCTTTCCACTTTAATTTTGTCTGCGAATCCAACATTATCCCAGGAGATAAGCTTGTATTTCTGGATAAAATTGGACTTTTGAAATATTCCCTACCTGCAAGCTATAAAGTTTTATGGCTAGACCATAAAATATAGCGCCATTTTTACCTATTTCCTGACTCAAGCATGATACAGAGTGATTATAATCTGAGTCAGCGAGCCATGCGAGCCAAGGTGTGTCATGTGAGCCGTGCGAGCAATGCAAGTCACGCGAGTCATGCGAGCCACAGTATAAATATTAAGAATTTCTATTTGTTGTATTTACATTCACATGAGGACAAGAACAAGAGCATCGGAACAAGATGAATAAGATCGCAATATTTAATTCTTACAGAGGGACAACACAAGCCATCACTAAGGACGTTTTTTAAATGAGCCAATCAGACAAATGATCAGAAGTCAAGTTAAAACAATCAAATAGGTGCCAATTTTACTTCCGGCTAAAATGCCTCACAATGCACTGAAAACTGTCAGTTGGGTATTTTTAAAGGGAAAGTGTATATAAACATTATGAATACCAAACATGAGCAATGACATCTGAACTCTCAAATTCAAAACTCGTCATCTAAGCGGACCTCTCAGGAAACTGAAGTTCATTTCAGTCAGGTCAAAAGGTCGCGTCTGTCGGTTGTGATTGGTAGATTTCGATCCATTTTGTTTGTTTCTGTTTTTTAAAGGTTTGTTGGCTGTTGCCATAATTTTTTGTGGTGATTGACGGCAACGAAAAACACAGTCGTTTATAGTTGGGTTTTGAACTTCAGAGTTCGTATGTTATTGAAAGGCGAAATAAAAAAGGAATATTTTTCTTCTACAAACAAGGATGAAATAACTACACTAAACTGAGATTACTGAGATTACTATTATTTCAGTTTGTCATTTACTGCAACGTCAGGACTGATTGTTAGTGTCATTTCAATCTTGTAAGGAACGATTTAAAATGAGTACCTAGGAAGTTTGCTAATGCGCTGAAGTCGCGGACAAATGAAAAAGGTTCTTTTTGTCCAGGTCTTGAGAATAATTGTTTGATATGGGCTCTCGGTAGTTGCCTGCACATCGTTTCTGCACAAATTCCCTTTTACAGGATGCACACTAATTTGCATTCTGTACTGTCTTGCGAATGTTGACTGAATAGATTTGTTCTGCTTCAACCTTTAAAATTACGCAATTTTCTCACTGTTCTTGATGCCAACACATTGAGATTGAAGTGCTGTTCTTTTTCTTTTCCTTTTTTGTTTCTTGAATGAAGTTCCACATGGATATAAATGGATATCAGTGAATGACTGGTGTTAATGGATACCCATTCGAGTAGCGGTGCAGCGGTATGTTTCTCTCTGAAATTTTTTTTACTGAAGTCTTGAAACTTGATAAATTTTTGCATATCATCTTTATATATATATATATTTTTTGCCCATCTTGGGCCATTTTGAATAGACAATTTTTCTCCAAATAAAAAACAAAAACAAAACAAAAAAATCGTCCAAAGTGTTCTCATGCGAATGTAAATAAAACAAATAAAAATTCTTAACATTTGTACTGTGAATCGCATGACTCGCGTGACTCGCATGGCTCCCACGGTGGCTCGCATGGCTTGCTGACTCGCAGATTTGGCAGACCCAAACTTCTTCAAATGCAATTGGAACTTAAACATGTTTGTATGGTAAGTTCACAGAATTCCAGACTCGGCCATGTTAGTCATTTTGCATCAGAAGCAACAGCCAAAAGTGCTGGTCCCAGTTGTTCAAAGAGCGGATATGACAATGGATACCGAAGTATCCAAAACTTGTCCTTACAGACTCAGACATTTCGTCCTTGTGTTGTCTAGTGCTTCAAGGCTTTGGTAACATATATAGTGGGCCTTTGATACTCTGTGAACAGAGCCCTGTGTTTAACCATTGCTCATTTCAATTTAGGACTGCAAAGGCCATTTCTTTATCATGAATTCTGTAACTTTAGGTTCCTTTTCATTTTGAATTTTACCTCTTGCTTGGTTTGTTTTGCCTCTGTGCTTTTTGTGCCGCATGAATCATGACTTCATTATTTTAAGAACTAGAAATACGTGACTCGCAAAACCTCGCGAAGCTAGGGCTGAGCGGAAAGACCTCTTTACTGGTATTGTAGCAGCAAATGAGTATATTAAAAGGTTTCTGAACATGGCAACTATTTTGATGAGCATGGTGTTTTCGTAGTTCCACAGGTTTGTTTGCGGTTGAAATCACATGAGGAAATGTACAACGGGCGCGGCGTGCAGCGCTGTTGTGTTCGATGAATTTATTTCCCACGGAAAATTATTTCACCGTACGCGGCCACAAAATGTGTAATTTCTTTAATGCAATCTTTCACAAAAAAAGATTTCTGGAAGAAAGGGAAAAGATTCTGGAGAGATATTTCCATCCAGTGAATATTGATGAACATTGCAGTTGAAATTTGATCGGGCAATGGAAGCAAAACTTTCCCGATATATGCAAATTTTGCTCCAACAAATGGCGCCTGACGCTAGTCTGTCTGCCAACCTGTTGCTGCCTAGCAACCTTCTCATTGTCTGACATCATTCATCGGACATCTGCAACGAAATATATATAAATATATATATAAATATATTTTTTGCTCTAATTTGCGCGGCTTAGCTGGGCTCGGCCCGTCAAATTTATTAACCTCGCTTCGCGAGGAATTAAACTCATCCCAAAAAGGGATTAATAAGATCTATAAGTGACGATCAAAACCATCCTCATTCCTGTTTATATTCAGCTTCTACACCTTTGGTGCTTTGAACAGTTGCCTTTCCTTTCCTTAAAGTATGGCTATGGCCCTCACTATATTTGGCAAATTTGCCATTGCATGACAATAATATTGCATTGGAAAAATGTGGCAATTTGAGCAACAAGTGAAGTCAAATTGCTAAATTAAGTGAATAAAACTAAACAGATATTGGTGCCTTACATTATACTCCACAATGGATAAAAAACACATTTTTGTGTAGTTTTAAGCCAAAATGGTCACACCCCTGTCTTGTCCTTGTGAGGAAGGTGGAGTAGAAGTGTGGATTTGTTTTGGTACCTTTTGACTGTTTAGAAATGTAGGAATGGACAGCTACACATATTTTACCGGAATTCTACAGATGTCAAAGTTTTGTGCATTAAGTTGGTTTTTTAAACATGCAAATGGTTGATTTTATTCACACACAAAGTTATCATAGTAGATTGGAACCTGTTTAAACTGCATATGACAGAAATTTGATTATTTTCTTGTTCGCGTGCGGAAATCGAAAAAAAAAAACATTCGGTCTATCAATTTTTTTATCCTTCAGTTTCTGACATAAAACAGTAAAATTTACAAATTTACCCAAAATGGGAGACTGGGGATAGTAGAAGTGTGACGTCGATATGGGATCGCTAATCTTGTGGTCTCTCTGTTCCTCAGTATAGTTTTTTGTGTGTATTTAAAAAAGAGGAAGAAAACTGTATGGATAAAATTATGACTGGAAATGTTGAATGCTCACAACTAAACAACTAAGGAATAGAGCTACTGTAAATTTAATGATCTTGTATTGACGTCACAGCTATGCTATCCCCAGTCTCCCATCTTGTGCAGTATTGTATCCTACTGGAAATGAAATTTCATGTTTTCACACACCTCAAATGCAGGGAAGAAAAATTGATAAGGAAAAATTTTTTTTCCTATTTTCATATGAGAACAACGTGAAGATGTGATTAAACAGAAAAAAAATTGCTATTTACACTTAAATTGCTTTTATCAATAAAAATTATTCATTGAGTCTATGTGTACATTGGATCACAACGTTTTTCATTGCATTAGTTTGTTTTTCCTTTACTGTTGTGTTACTAATAACAAAGTGCTGAAACTTAACTGAAATGACTGAAAATGAAATGACTGTAATAGTGAATGATAAATAAATAAATAAATAAATAAATAAATAAATAACAAAAATTTCTGCAGTTTGAAAGCCTGTCAGTAGTGCAGAAGGTTGTACATGGTTTGATGTGCTTCAATAACACTTTTTACCTTGTAATTTTGGAACAGAAAACATTTTTCTTATGTAGCATCTACACTAGCCTCCCACGCAGTCGTTTTTAGGGGACTCGTATTACCTCCTCCCCACAAACGCCTGCTTACCCAAGCGCCACATTCCTTTCCGCCGCTAAGCCAATCACAGTGAACCTTCTAAAATCTGGAAGGTTGACCTTGACCTCAGAACGCCTCTCGCGGGAAGAGTGAAAAACGAGAAAAACGTCACGGCGGAGACAGAACTTGACCGAGCTTACGCGAGCTTTAAGCACACGTTCAGAATTTTTCGTTTAAATGCCTATCAACTGACTGCAATCAAAGAATTCAGGATGGGAAATAGCGATATTTTCGTCAATTTGCCGACTGGTTACGCACAGTCGCTTTCATATTTACCGTGTAGCATGAAAATTTTGCGGGTTCTAATTTTTGCGGATTTTGCGGATTGACCTCGATCCGCAAAAATTAGTTCCCGCAGAAAAAAACATCCGCAAAATAAAACGCCGCAAAAATTAACTCCGTTCAGTCAAATTAAAAACTCCTCTTTTTATAGAGTTGTGCCACTGGGCGATATACATTGGACTCTGTATGCCTAGAAAGGTTTTAGCTATGGTAATTCAACCTTCATACTGCTTTCTGATAAAATAATATACGGTAATTCCGGTCGTGGCAAACCGTATTAACGTAACAGTGTTTTGTTGTGCGTGGTTGGGGTAGGCTTTTTGTTTTGTTTTGTTGTTGTTGAGTCCCTTTGCGCAGTAAGGTATTACAGTGATATGTCTTTAATATGTAAGTAGAGTGAAGTGTGACTCGACATACAATAAAAGTTGAAAATATTAAGGTGTCTTCCACTTAAATGATCTGTTGCTTGAACAGAGCATCGCAAAAATTAGTTCCCAGTAGAAATTTCAGTCATCTCCAACCGCAAAAATTTGTTCCCGCAAACCACAAAAAATCGCTAATCCGCAAAATAAAACTCCCGCAAAATTTTCCTGCTACACGGTATTAAGCTTGATAAATTTGCCTTCAATCTTGTCGACCTTGTCGGTGTGGAGGAAACCGAAATATTACCCGATATGTCGGTAAACTTTAAGACTTTTGCAGTTGAAACTTGCTTTGTTGTTGCAATTTGTTCGGGGGCATGTGCGAAATTTTCCACAAGGACCACAAGTTGATCGGCTCTTTGTCGTTTAACTTTCCGTTTAATAGTCCGCTTTAATAGACTAATAAATACTGCAGATCTCCCCTTGATACCTTCCACATTATTCTTTGCTTTCTCGAATCGAGTTAGTCTCTCGTAGCACTTCGCACAAACAAACAAATCTGCTCCAGAGTTTCCGCACCCGTAAGAGGCGATATCTTCACGGACTGTCAACTCTATCAGGCAGGGAAGATGGATCACACTTTCCCGAAGATTTTGACTCTTCCAGCAGATAACGTCGCACAAGAAGCGCTTGAATTCTCATTCGAGGTTTGTTTTGGCGTTTCAGCCATGACCAGCTGTTCCAGGAGTGAAAAAATATATATATATATATTACAACTTAACTCCCGCATCTCTCAAGACTGTACCAGAGACTGTACAAACTACAAAGCTCCCGGGAAACGGAAGCGACCATTGTAACCAGCAATTTGATTTGATATCATTAGACAATGCCTCGATTTTAATTGGCTAGGGAGTATGGGGAGTAAAACAATGGGAAAGGAATGTGGCGCTTGGGTAAGCAGGCGTTTGTGGGGAGGAGGTAATACGAGTCTCCTAAAAACGACTGCGTGGGAGGCTACATCTACACATAATTCAAGTATTTATAAAAGCTTTCTTTTGTACGTACTTACCCTGGTGAAATTACATGTAATGGCACAAGGCAAATACTACAGAAATAAAAGTGGGTAATAATTTTCTTTATCTGAAAAAATACATCTATTAATGATGGATAATTACTTTATACCACTATTTTCTCAGGGTAGTTGTTGTCAGAAATCATGGTTTGATCAAAAGCACCTTGCACTTCTCTTACTGGGGCTCATTTTGGGATTCGTAGCCAGTGTTGACCTTGCAATGTGGTCTCTTGCGTTAGCCATAGGTTCTGTGGCAGTAATTTTGAATTGCTTCCTTGATTATGCGGAACTGCTACATGTAGTTGGAAGGGTGATCAAGTATGTTGGATTGGTTTTATGAGAAAATTTGAGCCAGTTTCAAAATGTGTCACTTGTTGAGACTCGTTAAATTCTTTCCACCTTGCCAAATGAATATATCAACATGCAAGATACATCCAGCTGCTTGTAGTCTGAGAAAGGTTCAAAATGGCATGGAAACACATTTTGTAACTCAATGTAAGGATAGGAAACAACACCACACCTGTATGTAATAATTCATTTAATTTATTATGATAAGCAATTTGACTTTTTTAGTTATTGGTCAAAATTGCCAGTTTTAGAAATTCCTCGCAAAATTTCCAAGTGATTGATATGCTAATGCAGCAAATGTTATGCCTGGGTTCCCTGGAGTCCATTGAGCCAGGAAATGCTGCACTGATATAGGACATTGTAATAAATTGCGATAATGACAATAATGATCTAGTTTCACCTCTTGGATGATGTAATCTATGAGGTATAGCAGTGAGGTTCAATTCACTCAGTCATGTGGTTTGTATAGTCTACTGACCAAACATGTAGCATCGCAGGCTACAACTGACTACCTCTGTTGCCAAATGTCAAATGCTATTGCTTCTTACATTGATTTATTTGCTCACTAAATTGATAGACGACGTTCTAAGGAATACTTGACAGTTAAAAAAATATAAATAAGAAATATGAGAGTTCATAGCAAAGAGTAGATTCATGGATTGTGGTTTTGTCAAAGTAGACTAGGAACACTGTATCTGCCATTACCAATCATTACTAGAGGCTGTGGTCTGAATATGCCATTAGATTAGGTGAACAGTAATTTTCTTTTGCCTTGGCCACTTTCAGTGTAGGCCTGAGCGGTATGTTTATGTATGCAGATAATGTTTTTGAAAATCTGTCATTACCACTGATTGAATTACTAATGACCAATCAAAATGCTCCATTGCTTGCCGTTCATGGATGAACATGCCTTCAGTGAATAAGCTGCGATCGCTGGGAGGTGTTTCCTTACCATCCTCTCTCCTCCCCCCTGCTTCAGTTTGAGCAGTAGAGCATGGTAACTGAAGCTGTTATGTGTTATGTAGTGTGTTGAAAAAAATATGCCACCACATTTATTCCATAATTTGCACTTGTTGAAATTACTACACACATAGAGGCAATCTTTTTTAACAGTGGTATCTGGCATTGGGTGATATTAAGATTGCTCAATTGTGCTCAATCAGGTTTTAAAAGCTTACAAAACATTCTTTCAGACAGTTTTATTTGCTTTAGATGGCAGCTTTGCCTTGCATTTGCCCTTGAAATTTTGTTTTACAAAATTGTGGAACAGATATGAAAAGGTGGCTATAGATACCCAGCACAACTACATACTTATTTCCATTAATTATTACATTTCAGAAAGGGAAACAGAAATACATTCAACATGAGGTTTCATGCAAATACTGTATTTTTTATGGCATTGTTTCTCTACTTTAAAGCTTAAACCTTACAAATGTGAGAGTTGTTGTGATCAGATCTTTTGTTCCTTCATAGCCTGCAAGCAAGCTTTTTGTTAGTCAGCTGTGAGAAGTTATAGTGCAAGGGGCTATGGATTGGGGTGGGGTTATGCTACTTTGTACCAATCTTATTGCGGATCACTTCGCTTGCCACTTGCTGGTGGGTCGTCCACTCGCACTATTTCTTCACACAGCTGATGAAATAGCTGCTTGCTTACAGGCTAGTGCTTTCATTATAATTTCAGGAGTAATAATTCATTAAATGGAAGAAATATCCTTTCAGTTAGTATGCGACTTAAGCGGTTGCAGAAAGGAAGCCTGCTCGAACAGGATTTGAACCCATGACCTCTGCAATGCCAGTGCAGTGCTCTACCAACTGACTGCGAAGATCTTTCTCCATTTAATATATATTCTCCATTTAATATATGTTTCATATATTCATATTCATTTCTTCATCCTTCATGGGTATATTATGAACTCACAATATGACCAGCTCCCAGTTGCTTGATAGCTCAGTTGGTAGAGCACGGGCATCACAAAGGTCATGGGTTCAAATCCCATTCAAGCCTGAATTTTTTTCAGGCTCTCTTTTGGCAACTGCTTAAGTTGGGTACTAACTGCGAGGATCTTTCTTCCATAGAATTTTTCATCCGCAGTTCAAATATAAATAATTATTATAATGTCTCTTATTTTCATAATCAATAATAATTCAGTTTGTATATGACATTGCATGAGGCCGAGTAGCATTATGGGTAAATATTTACTCATATTTTCAAAGTTGTCCGAAATTTGTGACAAAGGCTCTATGCCAAAACTTTGAAAATACAAATGAAAATTAATGTTTATTTCTATGAGGACTCATTGCAATTATGTAGTTGAAACCACTGAGGCACTTTGTGAAACAGTTAGCCTAAGATTGAAAACTTTCACCCGTAAGTAAATAATTTAAGAACAATATAATTTTTTCTTAGCTACAAAAGAGACAAAACTGATAAGAAAAGATGATTGTTGTTTAGCAAACATTTGAAACAAGTTAGAGAGTACAATGTTTGCTTCTCTGTAAATTATTTAATAACAAGACAAGGATGAAAAATCTATATTTATCCAGTTTAAACAGTCATGTGTAATTTTTATGAAGAAATTCATTAATCTGGTTATGCATATTAGTCTCAACCGGACTCTACTGCACATGTCACCCAATTTCGTCATAGCTGTAGCACTTGATTCCCATTACTTTTTGGCACAAACAACCGGGCTTAAGTAGTCAAACTCCAAAGACTTGAAACAACTCGAAGTTGTTGAGCATAAAAGTGAGAATTCAGTAATGAAAACAACTAAATGTAGAAATGGCTTCCTCAGCCAATCAGGAACGAGTATTTTCATCACCTGACCAATCAGGAGTGAGTAATTTTGCCCTCTGTGAGAAGAAAATAAAGAAAAAATGGCCACTATTTCGACCAATCAGCATTCAATAATTTTTTTCCTCTATGTTATCAGGTGTGGTAGTTTGTACGGTACCCTTGACGGATAGCACTCAAACACAGAGACAATGGATGCTATGTTTAGTGTGTCATCCATCCTTGTTATTAAACCAGTTATCTCAACATTGTTGGTCGCCAACATTAGCAAGGTAGACATTGTGAAAGTTAAGGCTGCTTTCCTCAGGGGGGTTTCTCAGATTAATTGCTGTCAGGGAGGTACAAAGATCTTTATCCCAGTGTTTAACATTAGTTATTAAAGACTGTTGTGGGTTAGAAGTTTAGGAGAATTGTTTTTGGTATAATAATTTTGGGACGGCCCATTTTAAAGTTTCATCGTCTTTCCTGGTCGAACTTTCTGGGCAGTTGGAGTTTTGTGTGACCCATTTTTAGCCTTTTTGGGTCTAGCAACTTGGCATCCCTCCCACTAATGATTTTAGACCCGTAGCCGAGGCTAACCAACTGGAGGGGCCAAGCAAATTGGCTCAGTTGAACAACACTGCTCCCCCCCCCCCCCCCGGCACTCAAAAAACAGACCGATTAAGGAATTTAAGATGTAACGAAAACATTAACTAAGTAGATTTAGTAAGCGAAACAACAACTTTGCACCTGCATCACTTCTTGGTACATTTCTTTGCCGTTTGTTTCACGCGGGCTGCGTCATGAAATTTCCTAATTTCACGTGGAAGGAGGACGTAAAACAATTGACGACAAATGTTTATGTATTTCTATTTTTAAATTTGGAATCAGCAAGGAAGAATCCGACTAGTGTAGGAGAATTTCTTTTTCTGTGGCTCTTGAGAGGACACTAAATTACAAACACTAAATTGTTATAAACTAATTAGGGCTTTTATATTGCTATCAATGAGCGCACATCTTAAAAAGACAACAGCTTTTATGCCTTGAGATTAGTTGATTTCGATCCATCTTAGTTCTTATTTCTGATTCACAAGGTAGGAGTGCCTTTGTTGTTGTATATAAAAACAAACTGTTAGCGAAGGAAACTGACAGGTTGTAAACAGATTATTAAAGGTTGTGAAAAGGCACTTGCAGCATCAGAATTCGAGACTGATTAACACACATTAATTTGTTTTAGTTATATTTTTTTGGCACATTGTTTTTTAACTTCCAGAAATTCCTGGGGGGGGGGGGGTGCTTAAGCCCCCCTGCCCCTCCCCCTGCTACGGACCTGGATTATTATCTGTCAGTCACAGCCTGTTGAACTGCCAAAGTGAATTGCGTAGGCCCCGTTCAGACTAGGTGCTTGCACTAGTCTGAACAGAGCTTTTTGTCGGAGGCCGAGCAAAAATCTGGGCACTGTGCCCGGGCACGGGCACTAGTCTGAACAGAGCTTTTTGTCGGTGCCCGAGCAAAAATCTGGGCACCGGGCACGGGCACTACTTCCTAAGGTAGCACTCGGGCACCGTTCCTGGGCACAAGCACTGGTGTGAACACGATTTTGTCAGTTCCCACGTTTTTTCCTCATGCCTCCTTACGATACAGCAAACAAAATGGCGGGCGCTAAATTGACGAAGGAGAACACGATTGCTCCTTGGGCACCAAGGAGTGTGAACAACGTCCTTTTTAGTGCCCGGGCCCGGGCACGGGCACCTAGTCTGAACAGGGCCTTCGGCCCTGTTCAGACTAGGTGCCCGTACCAGTGCTCTGTGCCCGGGCACCAAAACGGACGTTGTTCAGACTCCTTGGTGCCCAAGGAGCAATCGTGCCCAGGAACGGTGCCCGAGTACTGCCCTTGGAGGTAGTGCCCGTGCCCGGGCACGGTGCCCAGATTTTTGCTCGGGCACTGACAAAAAGCTCTGTTCAGACTAGTGCCTGTGCCCGAGAACCGGGAACAAGCACCTAGTCTGAACGGGGCCTTAGTTTCTTAAGATGTTTTTAAATCATAAAATCGTAAGATTCAACAAAGGCCACGCAACGTTAACGAAACTTTTGCGACAATATTTCTAGTATTTTCACTGTTAAGAAAACAATAACTCTTTTCTAATTTCAACGACTATTTATGCTATTACAAAAGTAAAAAGACGTAAATACGTTTAGCAAGGATAACGATGTACAGGAGACGAAATATAACTAAATATTCAGTTAAATGTATGAAAGAAATGTGCACCCATTGGAAAAATACAAAGTATCGGTATGTCTGTTAGGGTTAGTTCGTTCACTCGTGCGTGTCCCTACTCGCCTCGGGAAGATCATGTGATTACTTGACCCTGGCTTTTGCCATTTTGTTAGAGTGTCAGGTTTTCAATGTGGAAATTTGTAAGCTTACATGTATTGTACACTTGATGTTGGAATTAGCAAAGGAAGAAACACAAAATATGTACATGTAAGTTATCGCCTTTAAACTGATTGTCAACCGATTTGTTTGTCGATTAACACTATTTCTTGGCTTGTTTGCTAGCACGGAATTTGGATTTTGTATTTCAGCTAAGCCGAACTCAATGAACTTGGAGAACTATCGAACCAAAACAAGTGACAGTGTAAAAAAGATTTGAGCCAGAATTTGAATATCAGAATATAGTGTCTACAGTTAGTTCGTAGTAGCTAAATATTGTCACTTCACTTTCATTCACTCACTTAATCACATGTGCCTTGTTTTTTTCCAACACTGTCATTTTTGTCGAAGTTGGTTTCACATTTGTTTTTTGATGGAAAGTTCTCAACCTGATATGTTCTTGCGAAACTGCAAATTGAATTCATTGAAAATAATGACTATTCTGAAAAGAACAACTGACCTTCATGAAAGTTTAAGATTTTCGTTGGAATTTTACCCAGAAATTGGAAAAATTAGGCATCCAGGGTGCCTGTCTCCCTTGAAATGTTTAAAAGACTGAAAAAATTTAAACTGAATTTTTAGTATTAAAATGTAGGCACTCATAGTTTGTTGACTCCTTTCAGCTAAAAGTTTGCTAATCACGATATAAAAGTATGATAAACTCATAGCTTATCATTTTATAGAGCATTTTTTTTAATTATCAACACACAGGATATTTTCAATATGCAGAATGCATGTGTCAAAAATCGTTGATATGGTCATGTAATTTCCTTTTATTTTCTCACCCACACGCATGTCACCTGGCTAAGGCTCATAGTTTAGATCACTTCTTTAGTACTCTAGTCTTTACCCATGGCACTTTTTAATAATTTGAACCACTAACAATACGAAGGAAATTCAAATGCACACAAAGAATAACAATTTAAAGACAGTACAGGAAAAACCGTGCTAATTTGAACTCCCAGTTATATTTACAAGATGTTTCTTTATAACGTTTCAGATATAAAACAGCACTAAAGAAAATGTCTCAGAAATGTGTACTATGTGGCAAGTGTTTCAGAGATGAAGCAGGTCTAAGGATGCATGAAAGAGTTCATACTGGAGAGAAGCCTTATAAATGCAAGGAGTGTGGCAAATGTTTTAGTGTAGCAGGGATACTAAGGAGACATGAAAGAGTTCATACCGGAGAGAAGCCATATGAATGCAAACAGTGTGACAAGTGTTTTAGTGCAGCAGGACATCTAAGGGCACATGAACGAGTCCATACTGGAGAGAGGCCTTATGAATGTAAACAGTGTGACAAGTGTTTTAGGGAAGCAGGAGCTCTAACGAGACACGAAAGAGTTCATACTGGAGAGAAGCCATATGAATGCAAACAGTGTGGCAGGTGTTTTGCTCAAGGAGGAACTCTAAGGAAACATGAACGAGTTCATACCGGAGAGAAGCCTTATAAATGCAAAAAGTGTGGCAAATGTTTTCGTGTAGCAGGAAATCTAAGGGCACATGAAAGAGTTCATACCGGAGAGAAGCCATATGAATGCAAACAGTGTGGCAAGTGTTTTAGAGTAGCAGGATATCTAAGGGCACATGAAAGAGTTCATACTGGAGAGAAGCCTTATGAATGTAAACAGTGTGGCAAGTGTTTTAGGGAAGCAGGAACTCTAAGGAGACATGAAAGAGTGCATACTGGAGAGAAGCCATATGAATGCAAACAGTGTGGCAAGTGTTTTAGTATAGCAGGAAATCTAATTAAACATGAACGAGTTCATACTGGAGAGAAGCCATATGAATGCAAACAGTGTGGTAAGTGTTTTAGTGTAAAAGAACATCTAAGGACACATGAAAGGGTCCATACTGGAGAGAAGCCTTATGAATGTAAACAGTGCGGCAAGTATTTTAGGGAAACAGGAACTCTAAGGAGACATGAAAGAGTTCATACTGGAGAGAAGCCATATGAATGCAAACAGTGTGGCAAGTGTTTTAGTGAAGCAGGATATCTAAAGAAACACGAAAGAGTTCATACTGGAGAGAAGCCATATGAATGCAAATAGTGTGGCAAGTGTGCAGCTAGAAGTCTAAGGAGTCAGACGTAAAAAAGTTCATACTAGAGAGAAGTCATAGGAATACAAGTAATGCAACGCGTTTTTTTCGCAGCTTGGGAAATCTAAGAAAACATGAAAGATCTCACAAGGATGCTACAGATTGTATTCAAGATAACATGTCCACATAAACCTACAGTTTGATGGAACTTTACTCTGGTCATGTTGAAAAATACATTGCTGAATTTGTCAAGAGGAGTTGAGCAGTGAAGGGCTTCTTCTTGGTCACTATGAAAATCATATGATAAGTGATTTGCAGGAATAAACTGAGGAATTACTTAGATCCCAGCAGTAATCATACCCCATTTAATTTACACGCAAATAATGTGGACACCTTTTTACTACAGAGACGTTTTTATACAGACGGGTTGTTTTGGTTCTATGCGATGTATTTTCTTTACCATTGAAGCGTTCGGTGCAGACGCCCATTTAATATGGACACCCGCTTCTGTCACGTGGTGTAAAAACGACGTGAAAAACCAGAAATTTACAATCAAAGCCTATTACTGCGGACGCCTTGAGGACTAGAAAACGTTTTGTTGCTTGTTAACAGTGTGTAGGTATAAGATACGTATAAGATTGACTTTTGTTATTAAATTAAGCAGAAAAACTAACGCGGAGAGATTTCGACGTTTCGATGACATCCTGTCATCATGATCAAGAAAATGAAAAAAATTTACATAAGTAAGTAGGCAAAACTAAACTGAAAACAATAGTCTATTGTTCTAAGCCAGTGACTTGACTTTGGTTTTCTTTTGTGTGAGGTCACTTGATGATTCACTGGCTTAGAACAATAGACTATTGTTTTCAGTTTAGTTTTGTCTACTTACTTATTTTTTTTGTTGTTGTTGTTTGAGATGTAAAGTTGATATTTATTTAACAGCTATGTTTTATTTTATTTTATTTTTTCAATTTTTTTTCATTTGCAATAACAACACTAAAATACAAAGCTGTAGAAACACACAAACACACACACAACAAAGGGAATACATATAAATTGCTTACATCAACATTCATAGTACTGATTTACAATTGCATTAATAATTGATTAATTACATGTGATAAAGCTAAGAGAGATAATAATTACTTACATCAACATACTGATTTACAATTACATTAATAATTAATTACATATGAGAAAGCTAAGAGCGATAATAATTACTTACATCAACATACTGATTTACTATTACATTAATAATTAATTACATATGAGAAAGCTAAGAGAGATAATAATTACATCAGGTTAATCTTTCTATTTTCCATTGTGTTTTTAAATTATTTATAAATTGTGTACAGTTGAGAGGAATCACATTAATTTTACAACTATATACATACTTTTTAATAAACAGGATGAGAAGTTCTAGACGGCGTCTGAGGTTTTCATTTATAGGACCAAGATTATAGTTCTGCATTAAAATTTGCTCAGGGGAGAGATTTATAAGGGTATTGTGGGACCCGTTGAATCATGACAAAATTTCCTGATAAAATGTAATATTTACAGGGCAATGTAAGAAAGTATGCTCCAGCGAATCAGGATTCTTACACTGATTGCAAAGATCGTCATTCCTTATTTTGAATTTCGTAAGTTCTTTGTTGGTTACTAAAATTCTATGGAGAGTTTTGTAGCCAAATTCTCTTAATTTATTGTCCTTCGTCGATTTATAGATTGTATTGAATGATTGTTCCCAACTGGTGGCAAAATAAGGAAAGAGGCTAGACCAGCGTTTGACTGCAGTATAATTTTACCTTCCTGAAATAAATTGTAGTAGTCCTTGCATCTCAGTTTAGTCAAGGTGAGAGGTCTATTGTCAGCCAAGTAGAAAACCTCTTGTATTTTAAGTATGTCTCTTTTCGTCAAGGTAATTTCTTGAACTGTTTTCTTCAAGCCGCTAGGAATCGCAGCAATAAGTTGAAAATATTGAAAAAAATTCAATTGAACATTATATTTAACTTGTAAATCCTCAAGAGACAGGAATTTTCCGTTTTCGTCTAATAGGTCTTGAACAAAGCAGATTCCTTTCTCAAAAAGATGAGCCCAAAAAATAGATTTATTCTCTATAGTGATTTCCTTGTTGTTCCAAAGAATAAATTCACTTTTATAGACATCAGGGTAACCTGAACGCAGATCCTTGAAATAATCCAACATTTCACTATAAAAAAGAGGAGGAGGTTTGTCTAAGAGTTTCGAATCATAATTACACTTCAGTAAGAAAGGTAAACCTCCGACTCTCTTAAAGGAGTCATTAGGGATTGCTTGCCATGCTTCATTAGTGCGATTTAAGAACCTGCCGAGCCAGCTCAATCGAAGCGATTTAACCACTGTGCGGAAGTTAGGAAAGTTAAGTCCACCGTTTGAGAGAGGTTGATATATAACCGATCTTTTTATTTTGCCATTTTTGTCTTTCCACAAAAATTTTATAATTTTTTCTTGTACCCTACTAACAACCATTTCAGGAACAGACAACATAGAGGTTGCATAAACTAATTTGGACAAGCCGAGAGTCTTAACCAGCAGTGTGCGTCCAAATAAAGACAGGTCTCTTGTTTGCCATATATTCAAATTTACGTCCATTTTATAAATTTTAGTAAAGAAATTTATTTTATCGTTGTTTTCATGTACGTATGATAAATTTATCCCTAAAGAGTTAATCGGTTCTTTATAGGATTCAAATCCAAGCGGTTTAGCTTCGTTATTTTTGGTTGAACCAATCCACATTGCTTTGGTTTTTTTCTTATTTAATTTAAGACCCGATACAGCACTAAAATTGTTTATAACATTCATGCTTTCTTTGAGCGCCTTAATATCACTACAGATGAGAGTAGTATCATCTGCAAACTGACTAATTTTGGCCTCCACTGATTGCGGTAATTTTATTCCTCGGCACTTCGAGAACTGCCTTACTTTTTGAGCCATTACCTCTACACTTAAAACAAATAATAAAGGGCTTAAGGGGCATCCCTGTCGAACACCTCTGGCGATTTTGAAGTAATTAGTCGAGTAACCTCCGTTTAACACCGCACTTTCTACATCACTGTATAATACCGAGATCCATCTCCTAATAACCTGGCCAAAATTAAAACGTTTGAGCACCTTCTGTATAAAGGACCATTCTATTGTGTCAAAAGCCTTTTCAAAGTCGATAAATAAAAGGATCCCTAGCATTTTTTTGATATCCGTATATTCCAATATATCCTCTGGTAATCTCACATTTTGTCCAATATATCTTCCTTTAATAAATCCTGTTTGATCTGGGTGAATCAATTTCGGCAATACTGATTCAATTCTCTTGGCAATTACTTTAGCGAGAATCTTGTAATCTACATTAAGCAGGGTAATTGGGCGCCAGTTAGACAAAGTACTTAAATTATTTTCGTCTTTTGGGATTAGTGAAATGATTCCCCTTTTTTGTGATACGGATAATTGTCCATTTTTGAACCCTGTATTAAAAGATTCTAAAAGCGCATTACCTAAGATGTCAAAGAAGGCTTCGTAAAACTCTTTTGTGAATCCATCATCGCCGGGAGTTTTGTCATTTTGGAAGCCATTTAAAGCCTTCCACACCTCATCAATACTGATTTCATCTTCTAATTCTTGCTTTTCTTGTTCCTCTAGATAAGGAAGATTCAGATCTTCTACAAATCATTGGAAACGTTCCAGAGTATCATTTTCTTCAAAGCCTGTTTTGTAGAATTGACTATAATGGTTTTCTATTCCTATGTTAATTTGTTTAAAATCTGATACAAAGTTTTCCTCTCCGATTTGTAGTTGTGAGATAATCTTCTTCTCATATCTTGTTTTTTCAAGGTTAAAAAAATATTTTGTAGGCTTTTCTCCCTTCTCGGTCCATCTTACTTTAGATCTAAAGATGGCACCTCTGCCTTTTCCTTCATAAATCTACTTAGTTATGTAAAGTTTCTTCATTTTCTTGATAATGATGACAGGATGTCATCGAAACGTCGAAATCTCTCCGCGTTAGTTTTTCTGCTTAGGTATAAGATGGGTTTGATTTTACAGTAAATATATTGGTGAGGATCAAGAAAATTTCTTGTAGTGATGAGGTTTTGTACAGGTATTGGTCAGGACCAAGAAAATTCTTATAGTCATGAAGTGTTGTTATTCGGCTGGTGCCTTGGCGTCCACTTCGGTTACGAAATTCATTAGCAAATTTCAGGTGTACTTGATGTTTTTGTAAGGTTTTAAACTCTTGCACGGAACTGTGATTTGCCCTGGTATACATGTATATAGGTCATACTTTGAGCGGTTCTTCATTTCTGGGAAAGTAGGGCGTGGCGTGGGGCGAAATTCCGATACTGAAAAATTGCCCAACGATTGTTCCTTGAAGGAAAGAGAGAAAACGCACAATTTACGTCAAGTTGTACCATGAGTACTAAATTAGCTTTTTCCAGTTTGTTACACTATACTTAGGTTTGCACGTAGGGACAGAGCTGTTTTACAGAACACGTGGAACGAAATGGAACAGGACAATGATTGCTCAATGGTCAGTGGAAAACAAGACCAAAAAATGAAATCAGTGTCTACCATTAGCTAATTGTCTATTCCCTATTCCTCGGTGTATGCCTGGTTCACACGAAAAACATAACGACATAATGACGCCACGCAAACTTTATTTCGATGTTAAATATTAGTGTGGACCAGGCAGGATAACGACAGAAGAGGAATATAATGACAAAGACAGCTACAAAGGGATAAACTTGATCTTTCTTGATGTCGTTTTGTTGAATGTGCAAACCAGGCTTTACTGAAAATCGCCCTTTAGAGCGCATATTAAGTAAAAAATGTGAGTGAATCCCAATACAAAATGTTCTTGTAATTGACTTCATATTGTTGTTTGTTGTTGTTTCTGTTGTAGTTTTATTTTATTTAATTAACTAGTATTACGTGTTTTTCTTTCCTTTCTAATTGTTAAAATTGTATTCTTGAATATTTGATAATCAATAAAAATTAACAAAAAAAATTTTAAGTAAAAAATTACTTTCCCTATTTCAAATATGCCTTTCAATGAGAACAAGAATGGCGTTTTCGTTTTTGGAATATCTTGCTTGTTCCAGAGATATTCACGTTTTTGTTTTAAAACAGCTGACGTCACAAATTGTTTCAGTAAAAAGACGTAAAACAAAACCAAGACTATCTCGGGAAACATTGGCACCAATATTGTACGCCAGGTAATGTTGCCATGGTATTAGTCTCGCCTCCAGTCCTTTTCTGCTATGAACCAAATATCTGCATTTTCGACCGGATAAGGAGATCCAGACAGTCCTACTTGCCCTACGCCTCCTCACCAGA
Organism: Pavona decussata; assembly: GCF_977016875.1. NCBI lineage: Eukaryota > Metazoa > Cnidaria > Anthozoa > Scleractinia > Agariciidae > Pavona > Pavona decussata. Next base: position 890,756 of record NW_028145711.1, read on the forward strand.
TCAATAGATCACTCATTGTGAAAGCGATCACTCATTGTGAAAGCGGGGCTAAGTGAAAAGTTTTTTTTTATGAAAATTAGTTTTCATTCATATACAAACAAAACTGATTTTCATATGAAAAGTTTTGCACTTCGCCTGGCTTTCATAGTGAGGTTCACAGCAACTCGAAAATGGCCTATTGGCGTAAACAATGTCTGATTAAGACAAAGTGGGAACGTCATTCGAGCATGAAATATACCCAAAAGCAAAATCGTTGCCATGGTAACAACAGAGTAGGCGTCGTTTTGTGTCTTACCTTACATCACTTGTGCCAAGTTTGAGCAGCAGCACTCCAATGTTTAACGATATATTTTTGTTTTGTGATTTATCTTTGTACCGCCGGCGAGGATTCGTGGCGTAATGATGTGAGTGTGTGTTCAATTTACCGATTATAGGTCTTCTGTTGTTACATAATTCCTTGCTGCTGTGGATTGGGAAGATACGTAGAACTGGGTATGAATTCACTAGCGATTGGAAGAAGAAGAAGAAGAAGAAGAAGAAGAAGAAGAAGAAGAAGAAGAAGAAGAAGAAGAAGAAGAAGAAGAAGAAGAAGAGGAGGAGGAGGAGGAGGAGGAAGAAGAAGAAGAAGAAGAAGAAGAAGAAGAAGAAGAAGAAGAAGAGGAGGAGGAGGAAGAAGAAGAAGAAGAAGAAGAAGAAGAAGAAGAAGAAGAGGAGGAGGAGGAGGAAGAAGAAGAAGAAGAAGAAGAAGAAGAAGAAGAAGAAGAAGAAGAGGAGGAGGAGGAGGAGGAGGAAGAAGAAGAAGAAGAAGAAGAAGAAGAAGAAGAAGAAGAGGAGGAGGAGGAAGAAGAAGAAGAAGAAGAAGAAGAAGAAGAAGAAGAGGAGGAGGAGGAGGAAGAAGAAGAAGAAGAAGAAGAAGAAGAAGAAGAAGAAGAAGAAGAGGAGGAGGAGGAGGAAGAAGAAGAAGAAGAAGAAGAAGAAGAACCTTTATTGATTTATAACGCTCAGGGTAGCCCCTTCAGATGCAAAAGGCTGTCTGTTATCAATGGGAGCCCTGAGCACAACAATGTACTAAAAACTACAATATACACATACATTAAACTAATACTGATAATAAAATAGATAGAAAACTATGTACGAATAAAAATTTAGAAACAAATAAATACGAAATACCATCAAGATAATTCGTTAAAAAGAGTGCAACCATAGTAGTAAAAAGATCGTTTTGCGATCTCAGTCCTCACAGCAGGCGGATGTAAAAGGTTGCTTTGTCTAGTGGCGCGCGCATGGATTAAATTATTACGCTTAAAATATCCTTTAAAATATTGGGGACATTGACCTTACAGGCATTTCTTAACAAGTTTAAAAACAGTTTTACGACGGCGCTCCTCCAGTGTGGGCCAATTCAGAACGTCCATTGCCGGGTTGCAACGCACAGTTCTTGCAACTATTCTGGCAGCCCGGTTTTGGAGGGCTTCAAGGCTTTGTTTGTGACCTTGTCCGCAGCAGCCCCACACACTTACACAGTATTCTAAAATCGGCCTAATTAGACTACAATAAACTATATTTGCACTCTCTCTAGTGAGGCTTCTACGAAGCCTGCCGAGCGTTCCTACGTGTTTCCCCGCCTTTGAAATAAGGTGCTTTATTTGCTTGTTCCAGCTAAGGCGGTCATCAAAGACTATGCCGAGATCAGTGAAGTGAAAAACCCGCGTAATAACATTGTTATTTAAAGTAATAGAAAAAGAGTTTACGGCAGATAGTCTAGGGGCAGTTCCGAAAAGCATAGCTTCAGTTTTTGATGCGTTAATAAACAGACTATTGAAAGAAAGCCAGTGTTCAGTTTTAGACAGATCAGCAATCAGCTTGTCTTGAACAATAGAGGCTTTAGATGATGAGCAGTATAAAACAGTGTCATCAGCGTACATCAAAATACTGCATTCGGACACTACCTCCGGTAAATCATTTATGTGTAGAATAAACAAAAGTGGACCGAGGATAGAACCTTGAGGCACTCCAACAGAGATGGCTTCCGGAGTAGAAGTCACCCCTTGAAACTCGACAACCTGGGAGCGGTTCGACAGGTAGTCCGTAAACCAGCCATGGTCTTTATCCACAATCCCCAAATTGGAAAGCTTGTCCAGAAGTACCGCATGATCCACAGTGTCGAAAGCTTTACGAAGGTCAATAAACACAGCACCAGTTAATTGACCTTGGTCCATGTTTCTACGAATATTATCAGAAAAACTAAGAGCGGCGAATTCTGTCGAGTGACGCTTCCGAAACCCGCACTGATAAGGGCTCAAGATCTTGTTTTGCTGAAGATATTTGTACAGTTGGATATGTACAGCCCGTTCTAAAACTTTGGATAGAACAGGTAAAATGGAAATCGGGCGATAATTGTCCATCTCATCAGCCTTACCCTTTTTAAAAAGTGGAATGACCCGCGCAGATTTCCAATCACAAGGAACTTTGGCAGTACGCAAAGAAGTGTTGATAATGAACGTCACAGGCTTGACTACAACGTGCGCAGAGTCTTTTAACAGAGGTGCCGGTATGCGGTCCAAGCCCACAGCCTTCGTAACTGCGACAGAACAAACTCCTCAGAGATCTCTAGAAAATTAAACGGCGGATATTGACGACAGAAGTATCGGGAACACGTTGATTATGACCACAAGTTGACCGCAGGGTGGCCATCAATTTGCTTGCCGCGGAAACAAAAAAGTTATTAAATGCGTTGGCAATGCATTTCTTGTCTGAAGAGACAACACCGTTTATTTTGATGTTTGGAGACGTAACTTTCCAGCAGGATTTTCTTCATCGTCCTCCAAAACGATCTGTGATCACCACCACTTTCCTCGATAAGCCGCTTATTACAAGACGCTTTCGCTGATCTTATTTCATTTGTCACACGATTGCGAAAACGGCGGTAGCTGGCCCAATCTTCTGAGGTGTTACTTTTAAGGGTTCTTTTGTGAAAGTAATCACGCTGGCGCATAGTTGCTTTTATGCTCTTGTTTAGCCAAGGACAATTGTCAATGCCGCGCACGTGGCGCTGCATCAGCGGGTGACGATTAGCAATCGTGATAAATTCCTGCTTAAAGTCATGCCAGAGTTTATCAACAATGACAGGTCCATCGGCGCCAGGAGCAGAGTTCCAGTTAACACCTTTCAGGTCTTTACGAAATGCGTCAACATTAAAATGCGCATAATTTCTGGAGGTCTTGACTTGAGAGGGTGCTCTTGTCCAGTTTAATTTACGAACGCAATAAACCATTTCATGGTCACTTAAATGCGCAGAGACTACTCCCGACTCACACACATTCTGCGGGCAGTTGACAGCAACTAAGTCAATCAGTGACTTCGAGTTTTTAGTAATCCTCGTGGGCTGATCGATTAGTTAGTTAGTTAGTTAGTTAGTTAGTTCTCTCCGCGCCATGAGGCGCATAAGGCTGCAACTTTCGTTTTCCAACCAGTCCTGTCTTTTGCTGCAGTCCTAACATCAGCCCAGCTGGTCCACCTTTCTTGTCTGCATTCTCTTTCCACTGTCCTCCTCCACGTGATTTTAGGTCGCCCCACTTTCCTCTTTCCCTCGGGTTGCCACCCCATTGCTACCATACAATCATCGTTCCTGTCCTTTCTAAGCACATGGCCAATCCAGTTCCATCTTCTCCTTCGTATTTCGTCACTTATCTTTCTCACGCCTGTTATTTCTGAAATTGTGTCGTTTCTCATGCGTTGCGGCCACCATACTCTCAATATCCGTCTTAGACATGTGAACTGAAATCTATCCAATTTCTTCTCTTCGGCAGCTGTTAATTTCCATGCTTCACATCCATACAATAGCACTGGTCGTACCAGAGTCTTAAACAGTTTTATTTTTGTATTCCGACCAATGCTCCTTGTATTCCAGATCTTTTTTAGGTTGTAGAAAGCTCCCTGTGCCTTGCTTAGACGTTTCTTAATGTCTTCCGTGCCACCACCCTCTTTTGTCACAGTCGCGCCCAGATATACAAACTCTTCGACGTCTTCATCTTCCTTTCTTTCAATCATTACTTTGTCTTCTCTTCGTGCATTCATTCTCATCACTTTGCATTTTTGCGCATTCAATTTCAGCCCCACTCTCCCTGCATTATCTACTAGTCGGTTGGTCTTGTCCTGTATTTGTTGGTGTTTTGATGAGAGAAGGACTATATCATCTGCAAAATCGAGATCTTCAAGTGTAGTTGTAAAGTTCCATCTGATGCAATTTCTTTGTCCTTCTGTTGTTCTTCGCATTACCCAGTCTACAGCAAGCCGGAATAAGAAACCTGACATGACACATCCTTGCTTAACGCCGGTTGTGATCTTGAACCATCTTGTTTGTTCTCCCTCATCCAGTACTGAACATTCAAAGTCTTCATACATGATCTTCACCATTCTTATCAGCTTGTCTGGGATCCCATAGGCCTTCATGATTTTCCACAGTCCTTCGCGATGTACTGAGTCAAAAGCTTTTTCAAAGTCGACAAAGTGTGCATAAAGTGTCGCCTGCCATTCATTCACCTGTTCTATGATGTTACGGAGGATGAATATTTGGTCTACTGTGCTCCTGTTCTTTCGAAACCCAGCTTGTTCTTTTCTAAGGACACTGTCTACCCCGTTTTGGATTCTCTGGATGATGACTCTGCCCATTACTTTGCTAGCCACAGGTAACAATGTCACACCACGCCAGTTCTTGCACTCTTTCAGGTCGCCTTTTTTGGGTATTTTTACTATCAAGCCTTTCTTCCATTGTTCAGGTACCTTCTCCTCGTGCCATATCTTATCAAACAGTCTTGTCAGCTCCTTAACTGCCACATCACTATCTGCTTTGTACAGCTCCGCTGGAATGTTATCTATACCTGGTGTTTTTCCACTCTTTGTCTTCTTCAGTGCCTCCCTTACTTCTACTTCCCTTATCTCTGTTGTATCCATCTCGCTAATTTCGTCTTCCTCCACTTCGTTCTCTTCAATTGGGTCCATTGGGGCATCCCTGACTAGCACCTCCTCAAAATGTTCATCCCATCTTTCAAGTCTGGCATTTTTGTCTTTTATTGTCTCACCCCTCTTGTTCTTAATTGCTGCAACTTGGCGCCGTCTCTTGTTTGTGATTTTCTTTGCTGTTTGGTACAGTTCCCTATTTCTCCCATTTTCGGCATACTTTTCTGCTTCATTTCCTAACTGTTCTAGCCAAGCTCGTTTATCCTCCCTTGCTCTGCGTTTAACCTCTCTGTCTTTCAATTTGTACTCTACTCGTAGCTTGCTTTTTATTCTCTCTGATTTCGTGCAGTGTATTTTGTCGTGGATCATCTGTCGTTGATCTATTGCTTTCCAGGTTTCCTCTCTCAACCACTGCTTGTTTTTCTTTTTCACCCGGCCTAGTACTTTCTCAGCAGTTTCTATGTAAATTTTTTCCATTTGCATGCAATCTTCATTGATGTTTTCCTCGACCTCTAATGCTGCAAATCTGTTTCGAAGTTCGACGCTGAACTTGGACTTGAACATTTCGTTTTCCAGTTTGTTTGTGCAAGTCTTGCATTAGTCTTTGCTCTATCTGGGTTTCTATGTAGTTTCAGCTTTATTTTCATGATTAGCAGAAGGTGATCGCTTGCTGCATCTGCACCCCGGTACACTCGTGTGTCTTCCACAGACCTCCTCCATTCTTTACGGATCATCATGTGATCAATCTGGTTTTGAGTCCTTCCATCAGGTGACACCCAAGTCGCTTTATGAGTTGTTCGGTGTGGAAAGCATGTTCCTGTGATGACAAGACCGTTCATTGAGCAGAAGTCACATAGCCTTTCACCATTATCGTTTATGTTACCCAGTCCATGTTTTCCCATTATTCCTTCCACATCCTTGTTGTCGTCACCAACCTTTGCATTCAGATCTCCCATAACAATAACTATGTCTTTTTTTTAATTTTTTTTATTTATTTATTTTTTTTTTTACTATAGAATACTAAACTTTACTTACAATACTAACCATACCAACTTAGGATACTAACCTAAATTACAAAAAAGTAATAATAATAATAATAATAATAATAATAATAATAATAGTTAAAATATTAAATTAAATTCTTCTACTGACAAGGTATGACTATTTTTTAGACTTACAATGAATTACAATTCACTCAAATTTACTACTAATACTATCATAATAGAAACAATACTTAAATACTTCTACTAACACTTACAATATACAGTTACACCATAGTTGCAATATTAAAATTAAATTAAAAGTTGTTACTACCGAAGTAAGAAGAAAAAAGAGACTTACAATAGGTTACAGTTGCACTTATGAATGAAAATACCACACAAAAGTACTTCTCATTAAACTGGGGATAGTACCCACTTTTTCTTAAAGAATTTTGTGTTATTGATCTTTCTTTCGGTTTCATATTTTATGACTATTTTACTTTGAAATCCTTGGATTTTGGGTCGAATCTGGGTTCTTCTGCAGTCCCATAGAAACAGTTTCTCAATTATTATAAAATAATTCAGTAGGTTAAGTAAAGGGCATGGTTTAGTTATAATTCCAAATAAAACATCTTGAAGAGTAAGACGAATTTGCTGATTTGAGAGTTGGTGCCAGTAATCTTGAAAATCATTCCAAAACTGTCTAACAAAGGGACACTGATACAAAAGGTGGTGTAAGGTTTCAGACTCTGCCTTGCAAAACGAGCACAGATCATCCGTTTTGAAGCCTATTTTATATAATTTAGAATTTGTGTATAAAATAGAGTTGATCACTTTGAACTGAAAACCTTTTACGTATGATTCAAACAGTGATTTTCTGCTGTTGCTGTAGAATGGGTTTCTTGCAGAAAAGAAGTGTCTGCGCGTTTCCGACACCAAGTAAAAATTGTTCTTCTTTTTTTAAAGTTACTTATGCCCCTTACATTTAGCGATAGTAATTTGAGCGCCTCAGTCATTTTATAATCCCAAAGGTATTACTAATGAGACCGCAGAAGAAGGAAAAAAAGGGAAAAGTGCTAATGAAGTATTCGAAGTGGTAAATGTAAATGCAAATCCAAAAACATAGACCAGGGGACGTTGAAAGATCAAAAACAAATAAGATACGAAAAAAAAATGCCTCACAGATGCAACTAAACCTGAACACTTGATAGAACAGACTCCACCTAAAAATAAGTACAACTAACAAAAGCGAGAATGGCACGACACTAATTAAACGAACTGAGTAAAATACAAAAAAAGTAGACATAGATACAGAAATCAAACATCTGGCGCGCATTTAGTCACTACAGCTCTCCATCTGCGTGAGCACTGCTCATTATTTCACCGTAGTGGGGAAGATTTTCTGTTTCCTTTCCTCTGTAAACTTGACCATTTATTATTAATTTGTCAACCTTGAAGAAGGCTTGTTGTTTCTCTCGCTTAGCATTTTTCAGAACCGGGTATAACTTTCCATGAATGTCATCTATTTCTTTGGGATAATCATTAGAAAGTCCAATTCCAGTATTTTTCAAATTTTTGACTGAAGACCAAACAAACTGTTTGTCTTGGTAAAAGCTGAATTTAGCAATTACTGGTCGAGGCTTGGCAGGATTAACGGAGTTTTTGCGAGTCGGCAAACGGTGGACACGCTCAAATTGGATGTCATCTACATCTTCTTTCGAGATATTCATTTTTTCTTCAAACATTGATCTTACTAATTCTTCTGTATGACTGGGTGTCTCACCTCTAATTTCCGGAAGGTTGAAGATCTTTATATTCTCTCTACGTGTGTACGCCTCCAATTTGATATTCCGGCATTTTTGCTTATGGACTTCAGCCTTCAGCTTCTTTTGATCCTCTCGGTTTACTGCTATCTGGGAGCACGTGTAGGCCACAGTAGCTTTCAATTCAGCTAGCTCTCTTCCATTAAAATCCAACGTATTTCTCAATTCCTTGTTTTCAAGTTCTACCTCTGTTAAACGGGTTTTCAGAGCTTCAAATTCGGGCAGTAAGGCCAAAAGTTGATCGATTTTGGCCTCCATTCTCTGCATGTTCATCGAGGCGTCGCAACAATGGCCGCTGTCCACGATAGATTCCTCGTCAGTTTGAGAGCCATTATCACGTTGTCTTTTACGCGTAGGCCTTCTTTCATTTGAATCCATGTTATCCAGGTCTTCATTCATAATTGCAGCAGATGTAAAGCTGAAAAAACCTCTTAGAATCGCATAGTTTTTAACATAAGTCACAGAGCAGAAAAATACACGTCCATCGCCTTCAACTACCGCTGACCCCTCACTATGTCATGACGGTTGCATGTATCAAAAGTTCTTTGAAGTTGCTCGTAGAATTCGTCCTTTTCATCATCAGTTGCTTCGTTTGTCGGAGCGTACACTTGGATTATAGTTGTATTTTTGAAGCGGGAGTAAAATCGGGCAGTTATTATGCGACTGCTTATTGCTGTCCATTCCATTAGGCATTTCTGTGTGTTCTGACTCATCATTATTGCTACTCCTCTCTGATGCTCACTTTCTTCTCCAGCATAAATCATTGTATAGCCATTCCCCATCTTAATACGTCCTGCTCCTGTCCATCGTATCTCACTTAGTCCCAACAGATCAAGTCTGTACCTTTCCATCTCTCGTGCTATTTGCGCTGCTTTTCCAACTGTGTACATTGTTCGTACGTTCCAGCATCCCACACGCATTCTTGATTTTGGCGTTGCCAATGACCTTGTCGGTCTGTGGGCTTCCCGTAGGCTTTCACCCATTGACGTCATGGTGTGTCCAGTTGTGCCTCCGTCCACGGCCACAGCTTCGCCATTGCTAATTAGTACTTGAGAAATTGCAGTTTCGGTAATCTGTTTTTTTTTTCCGGGGGCAAGTGGTTGGCCTACCGCCCAACCCCCATGACCTGGAGGGCCGGTGGTTTTCTGTCAGGGTTTTCCTTCCCTTAGGGGTATTATGGCTCCCCAGTTGGTGCTGCTTTAGTCTGGACCCTCACCGCGCAGACCAATCCGGCATGGTTAGACCTGCCAGGAGCACAAGGCTCCCGCCGGCATAGCCCTGGGGGTCGTAAGGTCACACAAGCTTCCCCGCCACGACAAGGCACACCACCAGGGGCTGATCGATTAGCTGTTTGATATTTAGACTCCCGATAAGCGACTTGAGTTGTTTACAGTCGGAGTCATTTCGGTGACTAGACATAAAACAACAATTGAAGTTGCCAAAAAGGAGCATCTCTTTGCCCTCCGCTGAAGCAGTGTCTAAGATACCATTTAGCTTAACCATAAAGTCCTTATCGTAATACGACCAGGTACGATCGGGTCTGTAGAAATTTCCAACAAGAAAGCTGCGTGATTTAGGAACAGCAATTTCCAGCCACATTCCTTCTACTGTATCCAGCTCGAGATCATCCCTTCGCGTAGCCACTAAGGAGTCGTGAACAAACACTGCAACTCCACCATGATTGCCCTTTCTGTCCTTTCGAAAAAGTCTATACCTCGGTAATTCGTATTCACTGTCATTTCTGTCAGGCTTGATCCAGGTCTCAGACAGAGTTATTATTTGTATGCCTGAATGGAGCTCTTGTAATAAGAGGCGAAGCTGATCAATTTTATCGCCTAGGCTCTGTACGTTTTGATGAATAAACTTGAGTCCACGGAGTTTGGCAATATCATCCAGTCCATTAACAGGCCCAGGGTTGAGACTAACATCTCCAGATAGAAGAACCAAATAACCTGCACACAAAGATAGTCTAGCGAGTTTGAGTCCTGCTCTCACCTTCCAACATGGTGGGATTGGAGGGCTTGTACTGTAGTGACGGCTAGAACAGTGATTTCGATCAGGGACCTTGGACTGTTTATACCTTATTTTTTTGGTATCTTAATTAGTTTTTCTTTTTCTCCTTTATCATCTAATATGAATGGGGGTAATTCGTCCAAATTTGATGTCTTATTGTTGAACGTTCGGGGAATCAGGGACCAAATCAAGAGAAGGAGTATATTTTCATACCTAAAGGTTTATAATACTTATAAACGATTTACTCCCACTGGCTTAAACGGGAGGCGAGAGACGTTATTTGTTGGGTCATTTGTGGTTGAAGCTGAATCTCGCTGAAAAACATCGGTCGTTTTGTTTATAGATGAAATAAAGTGAGCAATTCTATTTCGTAGATCACCCTTTTTGCGAGAATCGGAGCATATTTAACAGCTCTTTCCGGCAATAACAGAAGCCCAGTAGTCCCTATATAACCTGTTGTGCATGAAATAATAGCAGTATCACTACTCTCCACTGGATTCCATCGTTTGCTTATCTTAAACATCCTCCTCTCCCCCCTCCCCCCCAAAGCCATCCCTATTCCCCCTGCCTTCGAATTCTGCAAAATAGAAGTGACCCTCGCAATGCAAACTGTCGTGTCTGAAAGTCCTCGACTGTGGTGAAACAGGAGTCCAAACGAATTTGCCTAATAAATATCCGCAGTTCAATGGACTTAGTCTTTTATTTTCTACCAAATGTTGCTCTTTAGTTGCATTTTATTCAAACGAGACGAAGCAAAACCCCTCAGCTGAAAGGCGAAATTTTCGTAACCGCCCTCGTCATATCTCATGTGGATATAATTTTCTTGATTTTACTCAGTTGAAAAGGCTGAATCTTGTAGTCATTTACGTTTAAATTGCAAAATTGTCAGTAATTTAATTTTCAAACTGGTGATAAAAAAACTTCCACAACCGGTTGTTTCAAGAACTTTGTCAAGAAAATACAACAGAAGTTAGTTAATTCAACTCAACCATTTACCTGATTTCCATCCACCTCGGTACAGCAGACGAAGCCGTCGCCTAATCAGACTGGGTGAGTAACCTTTCCAGCGAAGGGCGGTGATGATATTGAATTGTCAATATTTTCGTTTCATAATTTTGTATTTGATAGGAATTTTGTAAGCTACGAAAATCTAAAACACGCATACAGTCCCTTTATGATGTAATAGTAACTGGGTTTTCGTCGCCCGCGCATAACAACAAGAGCTGTTTCTGCGCACGTCTAGCGTAGATGTCAAGGAATCGATCGAAGCAGGGTCGTAACGAGGTATATGGGATCAGGTATCAAAGGCAAAAACTGGGGTGGGATCAGGGATCACAGTCTCGGGATCTGGGATCACAAGCCGTGGGCCGTGGGATCAGTAGTGCTGCGAGGGGATCAGGGATCAAGTTTTCGGACAGAAAATCGAATATCATAAAATGACAAAATTCAGTTTAATTGGACGGAAAGAGCTGTCACCGTTTACAAATTCAAATGTATTTTTGCGGTAACATTTTGTTCCGGTTCTAAACTGTACGCAATACGATCTGCTGGACTAGCTTGACTACAAAACGTGGACATTTTCCCGGATTCTTTAATATATTTATACCATGCTGCCCTTTTTTAGTGTATATCAGTGAGTCTCTACTGTGATTGACTCAGTTTTTTGGAGCTATACATAACTGCAGTGACTTATCTACCGAATTGGTCTGGTTCTTTGACTGCTGAGTAGTGACTTAGGAAAAAAATTCATGCAATGGACATTGCCTTTTGCCAATGTTTTCCCTCTGTCTAAATCTATCACACGAGGATGGCGCTTGGCACTCTGAACAATAAATTTAACAAAGACGTCTTCATTTGTAGAGACATATACATACCCCTTCGACAGTGAAAGACGAAGTCTTTTTAAAGACAAAATGCTGTTATCAAAGAACTCGTTATTGCACTTGGCTGTACACTACTATTGTATTTTCTTTCTGACTAAACTCAAGAGACCATATATGGTCTCTTGCTAGCCTTAAGCATAATTCACTTACTTTCCGCAGCATATCAAGTGGCAAATGTTAAGAGAAGATACAGCAAATAACGAAGCTTGCTCTCCATTATGGTAGGGAGAAAGTACCTGAGACGTCCGAGTAACCAACTTAATGCACAAAGCTTACAAAGCGGCAAGGGAATCGTCCAAAATGTTTATAACAAATTTGCTCCTCACTGAAATTAAATTGATGCAAATCGAGAAAGATATTAAGATCTTTTTCAAGTTTTCTTTCTCTGCCAAAATTAAATTAGTATTTTCTCAGTCTGTTGCAGCAAGGACCATCTAATCGACCTAATTGTTCTGGTTCTGTGAAATACTGTAGTTTCCTAGATCGTCGGTCAAGTCCCGCGGTAGCTATTAGAGTATTAGTATTTATTTCAAAGAGACATCATTGTGATCTCGTTTTCCTACTTACAACTGCGGACGGGTAAATCATGGCAAGATAATATCAGAAGCCTTAATTTTGAGACTTCAAAGAACCTAACGGAATGCTGGAGTCATAGCTCGATGGCACTAAAGCCTTTCGCAGGCACCTTTTTTTAGATTCAGCTTATTCGATCTCAGCTGTGAGCTGGTAACATCTTACAATTATTTCACAGGGTAACCCATTGCAACCAGAGAAAAAAGCCCAGGCCAGTACAATTAGGATAAGCAGATAATGAGTTATGACTACATGTGCGACTGAACTGAGTTGGTCATCCAGTAAAATGGAACTATTATGCCGATAGGAAATCACAACCTGAAGAACTGACGGGAGTCAAATTCTAATTCAGTCATTCTCCATTTCGTGAACACTGGGACTAAGTTAAAAAAAAAACTCAAGCGACACTTTTTGACCCATTTTGAAGTTGTTTATTCAGGTTTAATCAAGCAACTATCATACGCCGTTGGTTCGACCCAGATCCCGTATTTGAGCTGAACCCAGGGATCAACTAATTTTCACGGGATCAGGGATCAAGATTTATAAAGATTTTGGAATCAGTCGGGGGAAAATATACTTCGTTACGACCCTGATCGAAGGCTATGGTTTGAAAACATTCTCACACCCAGAGCTTGCGTAGGAAGAAAACTTGGGTCTAGCAAAATGTCTTCTTCCTCTGTTGTTAAGGACTGTGCCTCCTTTAAAAGAGATATTTTGGGGCAGTTTATGACAATCTCGTACCCGGAAAGGAAATAAGACTGTCAAGACTCTGGGTACGAGATTGCAGTTGATGACTATGCGTGAAAAGCAGATCTTAACTTCGGCCACGGGAATTCAAAAAGAAATTGTAACCACCAAAAAATAACAACAGCAACAGCAACAACAACAACAACAACAACAACAACAACAACAAAAACAAAAACAACAACAGCAATAACAACTACAACAAAAAACGTTGAATTACACGCCGAATCAAAACGAGGCACCATCCTGACAACCTCGTCCCCATCCAAGGAGACCCAGAGGGCAATGGTGGGGATGAGAGAAAATTCGAAATGGGCGGGAACAATTTCGACTTCTTTCCCCGTCCCCACTATCTCACCCTGGGTATCCGAGTATATTTCGTCCTCAGGGTCCTCGCGATACTCAAAATGGCGATCCGGGTGAAGCAGGTTCAAGCAACCGAGAAGTACCGCGTTCTAGTATCCTTTGCTGGTAATCAACACAAAAACTAAGCAAATGCTACCAAAATATTATACCTTTGATTTCAACTAGCCTACGCCGCAGACGGGCTATAATCCTCGGTAATAACCGGGGGTTATAGTCCGTCTGTGGCACTTACACTTTTCCAATCCGAAGTCCAGTCCAATATCATATCGTCCACAAATCTCCACCCGTCTAGGTAACCGCGCCGTTAGTAAGAGCATCACGCTGATCTGTTGTGCTTGGTTTGTTGATCGAGTGAGCGGCAAGATTTCTCTATATGCAGGTAAGGAAAACTGTTCAATTTACTTTTAGCCATAGAAGAGATCATTTGGCGAAAGCATTAATCGATTGAGACAACACATTAAGATATTCGTGAAAGTAGAACAAGCATTCTGCGGAATACAGTCGAGTTTTTGTATAGGAATCTAGACGTGCTTCTGATTTGGGTACCATTCGACTTTTGGAATATTCACTATCCCCCAAAACAACTCGATAACTTTACTAATGATGGTAGAACATTCGGTGAGTGTAAAACAAGGACTGTGGACTTCAGACTGCAGACTACAGACCCGGAGTGAAATGAAGACTGCAGGCCAAGAGTAAAATACAGGGAAAAGATTGCAGTCTAGCAGGGTAAAATGTAAACTTTGGTGAAACAACTGTAAACCATTCCAGGCGTAGTCAATCGATAGAAATCGATATCGGAAATCAATCGATACCATCGATATCAATCGATATCAATCACCGATTGATATCGATTGAAATTGGTAATCGATAACAATCGAAATCACAGAAAAAATTTATTATCGATTGTTATCGATTGAGATAATGGATAATAATTGATAGCAATCGACAGTAATCGATAAAAATCACTAATCCCAAGGAGTCCCTGGAGGAGTATCGTTTCAAAGATGGCGTTACTAATTAGTAAACAACACGAGACCCACGGTACACCACATGGTACACCTTTTGCCCTTCCTTATTAGGAAATAAATTTTCATTGGTGTTAAACATTAAATCATTAGAGCGAATGTGTAATCATTGTGTAAAAACAGAAAAACGTTTTAATTTTCAACATCATCAATAAGGCATTTTACATAGAGAAGAATTTTCATTAACGCGAATATCAGTTCAATTTAATGGAAATAACAAACTTTTAAGAGGATGAACAAACATTAGAGGCTTCTTAACGTTCTTTAACGAGGAAAAAATTTCATTACAACAGAAATACAGTCAGCGTAACAATCAATCCTTCAATCAACTCCCCACTCAAACATCATGTTATGTAAGTCTGCATAAATCTAAACCACGCTGCACATTTTCTGGCAATTATCATGTTCACGTTTCTCCTCTTCTCGCGAGGATCTTCAAACGCCCTAACTATCCTTTCACGATGTTCATTTGGGATACGGTTTCATCGGACTCTGTGCTCCATAACTGCAAAGCGAGGTTGCTCATGTACAGCCTCGTTTTCAAATTTTTAAGCTTCCATATAAATCCAGTGGGAAATTAGTCGGAAACCACGTAACTAAAAACTTTTTTGTAATTGAAATTTTCTTGGCGTAATGGAGTGTTAAACCCAGGTTAATGAATCTTCATTCGCACTAAAGATTGTTGTTTTCGATAAAACGCTATTTTAATTGGCCTTAATGAATCTTCTTTTCGATGCCAAACTCCTTAATGACTCTGCCACAAATTGAAATGTTTCATTTCTCAGATAAACTGAATATAAGTTAATTTTATTGACCAATATTTTTGCGTTAATGAAAATTTATTTCCTGATAATGAAGGGCAAAAGGTGTAAAACATTTTATTATTTCAGCAGGTAGTTCTTGGTTTGGGGTTTTAAAAAATTATAACTTGGCCATTCATCCCAGCGCTGTTTGCATCTTGCATCTCCTTTATGGCGTTTTCATGTAGATGAAAGTCCAACTCGATCCTATATATGCACGGACATTGTAGCCCTCCCGAACGCTTCCATCTTTTGGAATAAGGTGCCGTACTTATACTTGGCTACCGAGCTGAAGCTTAACATCGATAAAAATACTTATTTCTGTTATTGTTCTTGTTCTTTTAGTATCAGCTTGTTGATATTTGCATTGCATATCTACGATTGAATGACTCAATAAAACCATAGAAAATACATCGTGTCAATCTTTAACTTGTAGAAATTGACAAAAATAGTTTCCAATAAAAATCGATGATAATCGATAACAATCAATAAACCAATCCTTATCGATTTTCACCGGAAATTGATATCAATCGAACTCACAACTTTTTTTCTTTATCGATTTCTATTGAGTGGTATCGGAAATCGATAATCAATTACATAAAAATATTACCTATGCAGCTAAAATTAGGCAAATGGAAACCAATTTCTTTGATTTTTTTCACATCTATTCATTCTTCTGATGAAACTTTGTATAACATTTGGAACAGATCACTGTAACAATTCTGGTTTTGACCGTTTACCTACACATCTAATTAAAGCCATCTTCCCTGTCTGCAAACTGTTATTATCTGTCGGCAGTCCACACAAGCGGCATTAAATATTGAACTTTTGTCACTTCTGAGTGATGATTTACTAACGATCATACGTTATTATGTTGGGTGGGCGCTTACCAGAAACAGAAAAGAATGTGTGTAATTCCTGGCCTAAAAAGTGGTCGCGGTCCCTTAAGAAATTTGAGTGGTGGTCGCTTACGAGAGAGCTCTTGAAACAGTATTTAACCGAGAAACAAAAATGTTGTTGATGAGCTGGTCGTTTACGGGAGGTGGTCGCTTACGAGGAGTGGTCGCTATGAGAGAGTTGACTGTAATTAATTTTAGAGTATTTTTCTAAAATCCTGTACTAAAGTTAAAGGATGCAGCTGATGTTCAAGAGAATGCAGTAGTTTAATTTCTGATAAACCACATTAAAGAAATGGCCATAAATTTTTTGGCTTGCCAAAGAATTATTCTAATATTTTTTCTGTGAAAATTACTTACAAAATATGTTAAAGGTGTATTTTTGAAAATCTACCCCTACCATTTTTTTAATGTTCATGTCATACAAACTGATTGTCACCTTATAATGGTTTTTATTAGATTCTCTTTAAAAATCATTCATCTGGGGATGAAAATCAACTGTGGCCATTTTTGAATATGGTCTATACTTGTACTTCATGGCCAGTTATAAGATGATGAAAGTGATGGGGACAACACTGTTGTTGTTGGTGATGCAGTGAAAGTGAAAGAGTGGTGTGTGAGAGGGATAGTTTGAGTGTTAGTGAGAGTGAGAGTGAGAGTGATAATCACAGTGAACTTCCACCATCGCCGGCAAAGAAAAGGTGCAGCACTTTTACATTAGTAGAAGTTTTTGCACTTACCATTACAATTCTTAACAGCAAACTTGATTGTATTTTTTGTGTTCAGTATAAAATAGCGTTATTAATAGTTTGGTGTTCTTGCGAGGTCATTACTTTTTAAAAGCGCTCTGCCATTTTTCTCCCCAACGCACGAAAACTATGTATATCGCAGGATATCTGTTATTTGCGGAGGACGACGTATATTGAGTTCACCATGACCATATTTGGGCAGTGTCACAATGTGTTGGATAATAACACAGAAAAGCTGTTGTATGTGGCGATAAGTATTGAGCGTACCATGTGTTACACAATGCCATTACATATCTGACCCACATAGTGAAACATCTGGGATAGGACAGATGACAAAACGAAAACCTTTTGTTCGTTCACAATTTCTTCCAAATTGATTTTTTTCAAACTAACAAGAACTTTCAGGTAACATCAATGCCATGAGCCTTAGCAAGATGATATGTGTGTGGGTGATATAAAAATAAATTCAAAAGAGGAAATAGTAGGAAATTACATAACTACATCAGCAAATTTATACATGGCAGGCATCCTGCATGCAAAAGGATCCTGTGAGGTGATATAATATTGGTGAAACAAAAGCCATACATATATTTACCAGGCTAAAAACATAACGTGACAGTCTTTTTTTTCAATATCTGCCACTGCTTCTTAATAGTATGATGATCACTTAAAAAAATAATTACTTCAGCAAACATGAACAGTTGTCCTAGGCCGTGATTTGAATAGTTGTCATCATAAGCATCCAGGATGAGTTCATGTTGGTCGCAAGCACGCCACAAGCAGACAATTTCAAGTTTGCAGTGTGGCTACCATACATTGTTTCAGTGATGTTTGATTTCCCGAATGTGTTTTCAGACTAGTAATATATGTATACAGCTGTTTCGACAAAGGTTGTCCAAAAAAGTGTAAAAGTGTACGCGAAAATGCCAAAAAGAAGTCTGGGAAATACCCAATAAATTAAATAAAAGCTCAGCATCCTTATTGCCCGCCATCTCAAGTCCTCGCTGTACGGTCGAGGCATTATGGATTCTGGGCTATTATTGAAATTAATTGGCTATTTCCCAGACTACCTTTCGGCATTGTTGCGTACGCTTTTCCGCTTTTTTGGACAACCTTTGTCGAAACAGCTGTATACAGTGTGTTGATGATGATGGCGGGTTTCTCGCATGCGAGCATTAGGGGAAGGAAACAGGGAACATGCAGTATATTAATAAGCTTAAAAGAATGGACCAGACTGCAATTGAGGTTACACATGTACTTCTGTTCCTTTGAAAGGAAATGCATTTGTATGGCCAGAACCCCTCACATCTGAAGTAGTATGCATGTACATGTATATCACCTCCATGGTCTCCCTGTTGGTTCAGTCCTAAATTAAGTGAATCACCCATGTAACAGTAAGAGTGCTAATTATGAGTTACATGAAATCATGACTGATAAATTATAACCTCAGGTCTGGACACTGCAGTAAAATTAGCTTTAAACATGCAGTCTAATAAAATATGTATACATAGATAATACATAATGCAGCATGCAGGTGAATAATATATATGATAGAACAGGTTGTCATAGGGTAGCCTATAGCACTGTTAGTCCTAGTGGTCTTAATCAGGACTTTCGTTTTGCGTGAATTGCTCGTTTTTCACTTGCTCGCGCACTGGCATGCGCTGCCACGTGTGTTGCGCGCACGTGCGCTTTTATGAATTCGGGCGTGCGAGCAAATTTAACGAACTTTTAAACGGTATGGTTTTGTACCCTGAAGAAGACAGCATTGCCGAAACGTCAGTTTTAAAATATCTTACAGCGTCAACTTTATAATATTTTGAATTCGCAGTTATTAACTGCGCTGCGCAGTATTACAATCTTTATTACACAGCCCATAACACTGATGTGGAACTGCAATGAAATTCCGAATAAGTAATCGGAAGGTCTTAGGTTGGACTCCTGATAGGGGTACTCGGATTTGTTTTATCCATGTATGCCTGTGTCACTTTTGAACTGTACATCATTCTCATGCAATGATATTGTCATAAAAGAAAAAAACAAACAAACAAATATAATGTCAATCGAATAAATGACAGGTCTGTGTACAGTAATTACATTTAGTTTATTTAGAGCTTAAAATAACCAAAAATAAAATGTTATTTGAAAACATCCCATAACAATACGTTTTCAAAATCATTCCTATTTATATGTTTTAATTTGTTACTGGAAGCTTTGAGTCTTAAATTGCACACTATTACTTCACTCATCTAGTTTTATCTAAGCTGTTCAAGATAACATGACAGAAGAAACAACAAAGTGATCCCCAGATTAGCACCATTTTTGTGTTTTTTTGTTGTTGTTCGTTTATAAGAGTGAAAAGACAATACCTTCAATGTTTCAGGACAGTTGACATTGTAGTATTCGAGCGAACGTCTTGGAACTTAGGGTGATAACTGCACTATTTAATGAGAAACATCTAGTGTGTGTGCATGTACGCGCGTTGTAAAATACCATAGACATAGCAATGAGATGACCAAAAGCAGTAAACTTAAATGTTACTAACCTAGTACCTTTTACTCGTGAATGCGCGCATGTGCTATGAACGAGTTATCGTAATGTGAGGCGAATTTCACTCGCTTGCTCATTATGTCCTCAACGTTTGGCAAATTTGGCGTGTTCTCACGGCTCTCTCTCTCCTCCTTCAGTTAATATTCAAGATTTTGGAGTTCGAAATTAAGTAAAATAGCCCAAAGATCACTCGACCACGCAACTAGAAAAAAAAATGGAGGATTTTCTCTCAGTCCGAAACAAAAAAAAAACAAAAATAAAACGAACTTGGTATATGTCACCTCAGGCGTCGGACCGGGGCCGTGCAAACTTTGGGTGCGGTAAGTTTACCACGAGCCCGACCAGTCATAACAATTATTTAATGTTGAAAAAGTTCTATTAAAATATTACGACGAAAAATGCAAAAAAAAAAACCGTTCAATTAACTTTAAAGATTCAAGGCAATTCTGTGGATGAAAGGCTAAGGGTAAAATGGGAAACTCAAAATTTAGTTTCGCAATAAATTTCATTCGAATCCCAGTGCGAGCGATAACATCGATTCATCAGAACAAATGTAAACACTGAAAGTTTGCTAATACACAGCGACAATCAACGCAACGCTTGATGTATTTCTATATTTACGTTCACTTGGATGAAACAAAAAAAAAGCAACTTTAGCAAGATTGAAAACTTCTTCTGATGTTTTAAAACGCGACAGAAGCCGTCGTTTGGGCGCAGAAAGAAATATTACCATGCTAAAAAGAGCAAGATTTAGGTCACGTGCTAGGCGACCAAAATCGTTCACATGTATCAAGTTTCATTCGGCAACAACGCGACGCGAAGAAATATAATACGGAGGTTCATAGAGGAAAAACTGGACGCTTTTTTGTCGATTGGCAACCATGCAAAGCCACCAAAAGAACGCACACTGACATACACATACACCTTTCCGTTGCTTCGCGTATCGGAAGGAATCAGAGTGTGTGTAATTTAATTGTTTAATTGTTTATACATAATGCATTCCCACAATGCCGCAATATGTACTTTGCTTGCGAAAAATACTGACAGCATGATTCTTTTTGATCAACTTTTTCTGTCCTGCCTTTTTATTAAGGTGTTTTTTGTTACGTTTCAGCTAGCAAACAGCACTAAAATAGGATGTCAAGATTCTCGAGACAAAAAAGAGGCCAAGCTTACATATGTCTTCTGTGTGGCAAGTGTTTTTCTGGTTCAAAAGACCTAAGGAGACATGGAAAAGTACATACTGGAGAGAAGCCCTATGAATGCAAACAGTGTGGCAAGTGTTTTAGTGAATCAGAAAATCTAAGGTCACATGAAAGAGTTCATACTGGAGAGAAGCCAGATGAATGCAAACAGTGTGGCAAGTGTTTTATTCGAGCAGGAAATCTAATGTCACATGTAAGAGTTCATACTGGAGAGAAGCCATATGAATGTAAACAGTGTGACAAGTGTTTTAGTGAAGCAGGAAATCTAAGGAGACACGAAAGAGTTCATACTGGAGAGAAGCCTTATGAATGCAAAAACTGTGGCAAGTGTTTTAAGGTAGGAGGAGCCTTAAAAAGACACGAAAGAATTCATACTGGAGAAAAGCCTTATAAATGCAAGCAGTGTGGTAAGTGTTTTAGTACAGCAGGACATCTAAGGACGCATAAAAGAGTTCATACTGGAGAGAAGCCTTTGAATGCAAACAGTGTGGCAAGTGTTTTAGTGTAGCAGGAAATCTAAGGTCACATGAAAGAGTTCATACTGGAGAGAAGCCTTATGAATGCAAACAGTGTGGCAAGTGTTTTAGTGTAGGAGGAGCTTTAAGAAGACATGAAAGAGTTCATACTGGGGAGAAGCCTTATAAATGCAGTGTGGGAAGTGTTTTAGTGAAGCAGAACATCTAAGGACACATAAAAGGGTTCATATTGGAGAGAAGCCTTATGAATGCAAAGACTGTTGCAAGTGTTTTATGGTAGGAGGAGCCTTAAGTAGAGTTCATACCGGAGAGAAGCCTAATGAATGCAAGCAGTGATACAGCACGACATCTAAGGACACAAAAACGTTTATTTTGGAGAGAAGCTTTATGGATGCAAGCATTGCAACATTTTTTTTCTCTACTTGAAGAGTTTAAGAAAACACGAGAGATCCCACGACGATGCTACGGATTCTGACCAAGATAACAAGTGCACACAAACTAACGATTTGATAAAATTCCACTCTGGTCATGTTAAAAAACACATCTGCTTGTGAAGTGCTACTTCATGGTTACTATGAAAATCATATGATGATGATTAACTTAACATTTAGGTTTCTCTCATGTCTTTTATCGTAAAACGAATGCGGCTTGTGAAATTTGAATGAGTAGAAACCACGAAAATATGATTATACCCCAGTGCTGTTATACCCCATTAATTGGCGCCTATTTAATACCAATCAAATTCCAACAACAAGAAGCAATAGAAGAGTGGGGATCAATGCCCCCCTTCATTTGTACTACCGACTATAGTGTATTGCAAAGAGTGTCAAGTGTATTGTAAATATAGGCGCTAAAATAGGTGTTAGGATCGTTGTGGCATGTTTACCTTCCAATTAGTTTTGTAAATATTGATCTAGGTATAAATAGGGGCGACATTCATAATTGGAGTGTGAGTTAAGTTGGACTGTGTGAGATCTGTATGCACTGTGAAAACTAGTAGTGCGTTTTCTTGTAATATATCAAACACGAGGAACAGTGTTTCATCAGATATCCAAACACTGAGAAGTAGGTTATCCTCGTTTAGTCCCCCGTTTGCCTACTAGGGCTAACGCTCAGTGGGACATTTATCTGTTCACATTCATCTTCTGTTTCATACGTGGTAACGACACAACATTCGTTCTATGTTCATATGACAGCCGCCAAAGTTTTTAAAACTGTGACTACACTCGACAAAGAGGGTTCCAGTCAGACAAATTAGGCGTTTTCTGTTCCGGTTTCGTTAAAAACCAGACAGCTTCAGTTTGGAGCGATCACTTGAATGTTGAATCAAGAGGTAATACAGTGCTATTTGTACATCATGCACTCTTTATATATAGTTTGTAAAATATCCGGCAAGTAATGTCTACCTTGCGGCACTCTTTTTGTCAGTATACGTCTTAGTACACGTGATGTATAAGACTCATTATGCCACCTTAAACTTTTTAGTTCACGTAATGTAAACCTTTGGTGTTCCGTTAGATGGTGGATAATCGTGCGTTACAGTCAATGAATGAATGAATCAATCAATCAATCAATCAATCAATCAATCAATCAATCAATCAATCCATCCATCCATCCATCCATCCATCCATCCATCCATCCATCCATCCATCCATCCATCCATCAATCAATCAATTTTAAGAGACTTAGCGTCTAAGAGCAAGAGAAAACAAGAACAAGAAATGGAATCCGTGTCTATCACTTGCCAATGCTCTAAAACCTATTCCACGGTGTAAGCCTTGTTCACATTTTGTTTAAAAACTGCTGGCGTCACAAATCGTTTCCGTAAAAAGACGAATAAACAAAACCAAGACTATCTCGGGAAACATTGGAGTGATGCCTCTCAAACTTGGCACCAGTAATGTACGCCAGGTAATGTTGCCATGGTAGTAGTCTCGGCTCCAGTCCCTTTATGCTGTAAATTAAATATCTCCATTTTCGACCAAAGACAGTCCTACTTAAAACGCACGAAGTGCCCATAAGCCCTACGCCTCCTCACCAGCTCAATTAGTGTAAACAACGGCTTATTAGGACAAAAAATGAGAACATCAATCGAGCATGGAATATACCCAAAAGCAAAATCGTTGCAATGGTAACAGCAGAGTGAACGTAATTTTGTGTCTTACCCAAGGTACATCACTTGTGCTAAGCTAGAGCAACATCACTCCAATGTTTCCCGAGATATTTTTGATTTTGTGATCTATCTTTGTAACTAAAGGATTTTTGGCGTCATCCGTTTTTTGTGTGTGTGTGTGTGCGCGCGTGGGTGCGTGCGTGTGTGTGTGTGTGTGTTGAGGGTTTTTTTCCCAACTTTATACGCCTTCTGTTTTTACATAATTCCTTGCCGCTGTGGGTTGGAAAGATAGGTAGAACTGGGTAGGAATTCATCAGCGATTGTTCCTCTTTTTTTAAATTACGCAATTTCTCTACATTCCGTGTCATTCTCAACATTTCTTCTTGGATAGGATCTTCTTCGTTCTCGTTCCGTCTACTTACCCTTTTTTTTCATAGAGGACGCGGGTGTGTGTGCATTTGTTTGTATTGTTTATACCTTATTTTTTCCTAACTTGAGATGACTCCATACAGTTTGTTTGTTCTGGTTTTTTTTTTGACTCCATACAGTTATTTGGCGCGCGGCGACTGGATACTAAAATGGCGCGAGCGCGCGCAGTTTTCTGACTGATACGTGAATTTTTTGTTTTGCTGGCGCGCGAAAGAAGGCCAGTTTTAGCCTGAAAAGTAAGTCTATTTTGACGAGTTTTCCAAGCGGAATTTTTCTGAAAATAGGCTCAATGTTAGGATTTAGCTGGTATACGTGCTCCAAAAAATCTTAGGGAGAATTATACATAGACAACTGCAATAAATGGCATAAACGAAAATTGCAGAAATTGGGAAAACAAAAGTATAGAATTTGTTTTGACTTAACGAAAAGATACTTTAGAGTTTCTCTCTTCTTTACACTAAAATGGCAATATTTACCGCGCGAAATTCGGACAAAACTGTTTTGAAACTAGCTAGGAGTGAAGGAATCAACAGATGTATCATCCGCTGGTTGTCATGAAAGCAGGGTTTAACAATTGTAACGGTGTTTTCAACGAAGCATAAGGACTTAGATACTTAAAAACTATGTTTGAACCCAAATATTTTAACAGGGCTGAAACAACCAGGCCACCAAGAAAATATTATAATAATTTCATCAAGCATTGCGGCGTATTTTGCGGGCTAAAATGAAGAATTCAGCGGGCTAATATATATTTTAGCCCGCTGCCCTGAGCCAATAAGAAAGAAGAAAATAACGTAGCCAGCCAATCAGAACTGGAAGCCATTCAACTGTTCGCGCCGTTTTCATGCTTGTTTGACTGGAAGCGCTGTCATCTGCAAAGAGATTGTTTTGAGCTACAAAATCGATGGAAAACTTAACGAAGAAGCAAATTCTCAGTCGTCTCAGCGAGCTAGATGACTCAGAGGACTTTAATACAGAAACTCGTGGACGATGTTGGAAATAATGCCTTTAGTAGCTCCACGACCGGAGGCAAGGCGAATGTAACTTGTCTTCTTTGAGCGAAACCAGCTCAGTTAAGCAATTGCACAATTAATTTTAACAGTCGTAAGATACTATTTCTTCGCTGTTTACAAAATTTTGTTATTTTCCTTTTGAAAATTTAGAAGCAAAGATTCTTTTGACAAATTTTGCAGTGTTCTGCCAAAGTTTTAAGTTTTTGTGAACGGGGAAAGCTTTTGTACAATAAAATAAACGCCGACGCGATTCCGGCAGCGTACACAAAAGATATCGCGATCGCTTACTGTACTGTCTTTGATTCCTTTTGTGAATGCGCTCTAAAATTATTATAATAGTAATAGAGTTGATGTTCTAGGGCGTAAATATGTTTTTGGCCCGACTCAGGCTCATTTTAGCCCTCGCCTTCGGCTCGGGCTAAAATGAGCTTGAGTCGGGCCAAAAACATATTTACGCCCGCGAGCATCAACTCTATTGTTATATCACTACCAGTAAAAAATTGAAGAAATGGTACAGAGCCACCTTAAGTCGTTTTTTTCTTTTTCTCCTTTATCATCTAAAATGAATGCGGGTAATTCAAATTTGATGTATTATCATTAAACGCTCGGGGAATCGGGGATCAAATCAAGAGAAGGAGTATATTGTCATACCTAAACGGTTATAATACTTATTTTAAATAGTTAAAACTATTTCCTCCCACTGGCTTAAACGGGAGGCGAGAACCAGATTCTTCGTCTTCTGCGTCATTTGTGGTTGAAGCTGAATCTCGCTGAAAAACAGCGGTCATTTTGTTTATAGATCAAATAAACTGAGCAATTTTATATCGTAAATCACCTTATCAGTGAGAGTCGGATCACATTGACAGCTCTTTCCGGTAATAATAGACGCCCAGTATTCCCTTTATAACCTGTTGTGTAGCATGAAATAAAACCAATATCACTTCTCTCCACTGGATTCCATCGTTTGCTTATCCTATACCCCCCCCCCCCCCTTCCAGCCATTCTGCCTTCGAAATCCGCAAAATGGATAAAGTGACCCTCGCAATGTAAACTGTCGTAAATGAAAGTCCTTGACTGTGATGAAACAGGAGTCCAAAGGAATTTGCCTGATAAATACCCGTAGTTCAACTGCCCTAGTCTTTTATTTTCTATCAACTGTTGTGCTTTAGTCGTATTTTATTCAAATGAGACGAAGCAAAACCCCCCGGCTAATAGGCGAAATTTTCGTAACCGCCCTCGTCATACTTCACGTTTAAGGTTACCGTATACCTTTAAAGGTGTCTCGCGTCTAAGAAATGTAGCGCGTCCGGTTTGAACTGTAGATATAAAATCCCTATATAAAATTAAAGCTTTTAGAACTGGCTATCACACTATACCAAGAATTATTGATCATTTGAGAAGCCATATCAAACACTCGAAAGTGTGTTTCATCAGATATCCAAACACCTCGAAGTCGTTTAAAAAAAACTCGCCTCGTTTTTTTAGCCCTACTTCTCAGTGTTTGGATATCTGATGAAACACTCTTCCTCGTGTTTGATATATTACATTAAACCCTTTATATAAAATTAAAGCTTTTAGAGCTGGCTTTCACACTATACCAAACTGAATTTGAAATATAATGAAATGTCGAATTTTTAGTGCTGTTTCCTCGAATCAATTTTTCACTTGAAGGGGACACTTTAAACAGCTAAAACTCAAAGGGAATTTGTTCGTTTGCCTTCAAATTTGGACAATAGCTAGTTGAACATATAAACAACGAAAAATGTCTGCGAATTTTCTCTTTCTAAGTATTTTTTCTCCGGGAACGATTTTTTGAACGATCTCTCCACATTTTTTATTTTAATCCGATTTAAAAAATGTTTTGTAACTTTGCACTGCAATTGAATATGGCAAAACGCAGACACGTTTTATAATTTGGCGCTTTGGGTCCGAAAACTGAGGAGCAAATAAAAGTAGCGAAAAACAAAATTCGCTTTGACTTATAGCTTTTAAAAGGTGATTCGGACACTCGCATTTAGAGGTCGTGGAAAATTCGGCAATTCGTTTTATTTTAAAATTCTTGGTATAGTTTGATAGCCAGCTCTATATGCTTTAATTTGATATAGGGTTTTATAGCTGTTTCGACAAAGGTTGTCCAAAAAAGCGTAAAAGCGTACGCGACAATGCCGAAAGGTAGTCTGTGAAATACCCCATAAATTTCAATAAAAGCTCCCGAGCAATATGAATATATTCTGAGCTTTCATTGAAATTTAGTGGTTTCCCAGACGCTTTTAGGGTTTTTTTGGACAACCTTTGTCGAAACAGCTGCATATATCTTCAGTTTAAACCGGACGCGCTACATCGCTTGGACGCGAGACACCTCTTAAGTTATACGGTAACCTAAAATTGCAAAATTTTGAGTAATTTCATTTTCAAACTGATGATAAAACTCCACAACCAGTTGTTTCAAGAACTTTGTAAAGAAAATGCAACAGAAATTAGTTAATTCAACTCAAACATTTTGTCCTTACCTGATTCCCTCGTCTAATCACACTCAGGTGAGCAACATTTCAAGCGAAGGGCGTTGATGATATTGAATTGTCAATATTTTGGTTTCATAATTTTGTATTTTATAGAAATTTGTCGCCTAGGAAAATCTAAAACGCGCATACAGTCCCTTTATGATGCTATAGTAACTGGGTATTGCCTGCGCGCGCATAACAGCGTGAGCTGGCTTTCTGTTATGTCTAGCGTAGGCCCAGTGTCAAGGAATCGCCCGAAGGCTATGGGTTTGAAAACATTCTCTATGGGCTTGAAACATTTGGGTAGGAAGAAAACCTGGGTCTAGAAAAATGTTGAAAAATATCAATTACGATATTCTTCTTCCTCTGTTGTTAAGGACTGTGCCTCCTACAACAGAGATATTTCGTGGCAGTTTATGACAATCTTGTACCCGGAAAGGAAAGCAGACTCTGGGTACAAGATTACAGTTTTGGTGATTTTGCGTGAAGAGCAGACCTTAACAAGGGCCACTGGAATTCAAAAACATATTGTAACCACGAAAAAACAACAACAACAAAAAACACAACAGCTACAACAAAAAACATTAAAGTACACGCCGAATCAAAACGAGGCACCATCCTGACAACCAAGGAGACCCAGAGGCGAGAGAAAATTGGAAATGGGCGGGAACAATTTCGACTGCTTTCCTCGTCCCCACTATCTTCCGCTTGGTGTCCGAGGATACCTCGTCCTAAGGGTCTTCGTGATATTCAAAACGGCGATCCGGGTGAAAAGCAAGTTCAAACAGCCGAGCACGGCCGCGTTCTGGGATACTTTCCTGAATCAACACCAAAACTAAGCAAATTTTAAATGCGTGTTCGCAGGCTTGCAATCCCAAATCTACCCTGGGTACCAGAGGTTTTTCTCGCGTGCGGCGGGACTTGTCGGCCGAAGGCCGACACAGCTCCACGAGCGGCGAAGCCGCGAGAAAAACCTCTGGCACGGAGCGATGCTTTTTACCGTCCCCGTTGACCTTTGAGCTTTTTTATCGCATTACATTTACGCCAATCAGATTGGACGTCTCCAACTGTGATCATGTGGATCTGCACGTGAAGAAATGTCAGAAATGGGTTTCCAATTACAGAAGCTCAAGAGGTGTCAATTCGCTATGGCGTTCGCGGGAGTCAATACAACTCCCGTAAAGAAAGTTTTGAATCCAAAATCTGCCCTCTCTTGTCGCCTTTGTGGGGCAAGTGTTGCTAATGGTGGTTATTACAGCCTGACATCGGATACTGCCGAAAAGTTAAGTATTTGTTCGAGAATTTCTTCGTTATTCGGTGTTGAAGAAAACCTGTCTGTTGGGCCGCGTGTTCTTTGCAAGAAGTGCTTTCGACGCATTGAACGCTTTGAGGTTACGCTGAAAGAGTTGCCGTCCTTCAAGTCTCGATATATTGAAAATTTCTCTCGAAAGCGAGAGACAACAGTAATCAACTTTGTAAAGACGTGGATCTGATAGAATATCATATCCGTGATAAACGAACACCCTGCAATCTCACCGCAGGTTATAGCAACAACTTGAAATCACGAGTAACGAATTCCACGGATCCTATGTCTTCCTAGATGACATATATTTAGCGCTGCCTCCTAAAGACACGGATCTATTAGACTCTCATATACGTGATAAACGAACATCCTGCAATCTCACTGCAGATAAGCATGAAATCACGAGTCAGTTAAGAAATCCCCGGATCCTATGTCTTCATAAATAGCATTTATTTAGCGCTGTCTGATCTCTTGCAGTTAATCCGAGCCGGTGAACCTAAACAAATGCCACAGAGCTAGCATATCCAATGGCATGTGAAGAACTTCTCCTAACGGCTCAGAATGATCATAAAGAAAATCTCCATTCAGTATATTTGAGTTTTTCCCTTCATGATCAAGATTAACATCTCATGAAGCAGAGATACGCTATAAAGGCTTTAAGACCAATCTTTTAGCGAACTGCAGGAGTCGTGCAGGCCCGTCAACACTTTTAAACTCTGCGTTGAATAAAATTCAATACCCCACTTGTTTGCTCATCACTTAACTTCTCTACACCGTCAAACCTTTCTAGCACATAGCTTATACTTTCCTTCAATGCCCTTTCCAAACTCTCACAAACCGCCATCACTACACTTCTCGCAGGAACGCTTACGTGATGTTAACAGCACAGTTGGAAATATTCTTTCACGTGCTGGTCTATTCTTGTCAACCAATTGTAGCGTCTGTTAGATTCAGAGTCCCTCAGGAGGACGCTCGGAGCCAATCAGCCGTCTTGTCCAAAATCTGGACCAACTGATTTAACCGTGCTAACGATTGGTTCGGCGCTATCAAAGGGATGGCGCTCTGGTCCAGAGGCTTTTCGCGCGGGTCATTATAAAGACTTGACAGAAACCGGAAACCGCGCTAGAAAAGTCTCTGGCACCCAGGGTATCCCAAATCCAGTCCACCATTCAATTCGTCCACTCCGCTGGGTAACCGCCCCGTTAGTACGTGCATCACACTGATCTGTTGCCCTTGGTGGTTGATTGAGTGAGCGGCAAGAGTTGAGCTGAGATTTGTTTGTTTGCAGGTAAGACAAGCTGTTCAGTTTACTTTTAGGCATAGTAGAGATCATTGGGTGACATCATTAATCGATTGAGGCAAGCAATGATTTTAACCAACACATTTAGATATTCGAGAAAGTAAGACACGCATTCTGGGGAATACAGCTGACTACACGAATACAGTTGAGTTTTTGTGTGGGAATTTAATCCAACTTTATCCAAGGAGATCTGCTTATGTTTTGGGTTAAATTGAACTTTTGAAATATTCGCTACCCGCAAACTATAAACACCTAACGGCTAAACTACCCATTTACGAATGAGCCGGCTGGTTTGGCTGGCTTGTAGGGCCAAACAACTCGACAACTTTACTAATTATGGTAGAACATTCGGTGAGTGAAAAACTAAGACTGTGGACTTCAGACTGCAGACTACAAACCCGGAGTAAAATGCAGACTGCAGGCCAAAGAAAAAAAATGCAGGGAAGAGATTGCAGAGCAGGATAAAATGTAAACTTTGGCGAAACAGCTGTAAATCATTTCAAGCAAACACCTGAGATTTGCTAAAATTTGAAATCGTCATTATACTGTCACGCGCCTTTATTCTCCTCAATTTCTTCTAGTTTGCTTATGTGTTACGAATCCATTCATTTCAATTGAGTGTTGATGCATGCATTTAACATACCTTCATGTTAACTACTCAGTCCCAGGTCTACACCTCCTAATTATTATAAAAGCATAAACAAAAGAAGGAAAGCATTAAGCTCCCTCAACACAAACCTCATAGTTATGACAGTTATAGAGGGTAGCATAACCATGGCAAAAGCACAGACACACTGTAACGTAAAAGGACAGTGTCACCTATTTTTTAGTTTCACTATATGAATGAATAGCCATTATCACTATGAAAAGGATATTTGTTTTGATGGAATCATTAAAATAATGGCTGAGTGTTGTTTACAATAACCCTGCTAGTGTACATAAACTATGCTTTGTTATGTCTGGCTGCAGATGGCTATGATGGAATTGGATTGCATCTAAAAAAAAAAGCCAACTTTCAACTTTGTCAAGTGTTTCCTGTGTATTTTAGAAAAGTCTGTAACAACTGATAACAGTTTGTTTTTCTCAAGAGAAAAACCTTAGTCTTTTCTTCCCAGTGTTGTAAGAGCGATTTCATGTAAAAAGACATGTTCTTTGTCAAATATTTCAGCAGTTTTGACCAAAATATGGCAAAATCGTCATGACAATGCCCCTTTAAACAGACTGTGGCCGTAACTTAATTTTCTTTTATAGATGTCTAAGAAGCTACAACTTAAACAATCAAATGACAAAAAGTTGTGAAAAGAAATAACCCTGTTATAACAATGACTTCAGATCCTATCAGTAGAATCCATTTATTCTTGCCTAAAGGGGGCTTATAATGGCTTTGTGGTTCCAACCTCATTGCGTTAGAACAAACAGCTTACTCTGTCTGTATTTCACTAAAAGTCTGCAATCTGTCCACTGAATTTTGCCCTTGTTCTGTAGTCTACAGGCTGTATTTCACATGATCCAGTGTTTACTCTTGTTATTCAGTCATTTTCTTTAAGTTTTATTTGTTGTACACCTGTACATCCTCTATTCTTGATATTTTGACTTATGACAGACAGACAGACACCTTTATTTAATTAGAAAGCTCAGGGTAGACCCGTCAGGAGCTTAAAAGAACCCTGGCATGTTTTGCAAGTAGTAAAGGAGAACCACCAGTTCTTCATATTAATGTAATAATAATTATATTGTGAATTGTCACCCTTCCTACATTATTATTATTATTATTATTATTATTATTATTATTATTATTATTATTATTATTATTATTATTTTTATTATTATTATTATTATTATTATTATTATTATTATTATTATTATTGTTAGTTCTAATCAGTAATGATTTTGAAAGACATTTTAAAATAGAAATAAGTGAAAATAAAAACAAACAGCATTTTGGAAGTTTCATGACACCATTGTCGAATTATTTCAAATGTCACAAGCCAATAACATCATGAAGATGTTGTAGTGTTGTTCGTTTTATTATTGCTCATTACTCGGGCCGTAAGGCGGACCGAGTTAAGGTTTCGGTAGCATTATTAAATTCTTTTTTCTTTTTGGGGTCGCGATGGGCCGAGAGATAAGACTGGTACGAGTTACATTTTCTGTCGTGTTATCAAATTCTTTAAATTCTCGGTCGCGTTCTTTGTTTTCGGGCCGTGAGGAGTGTTTACAACATGCGAGCCAGACGTGTAAAGCATGAACAAAACATGCGAGGCATGCAAGGCATGAACAACCCCAACATAAACTGCTAACCGTTAAGTTTACCAAGTAGCTATTTAAGCTAACCTAAGTGCTATTTAGGCTAACTGGAGTGCTCTTTAGGCTAACTGGAGTGTTTTTTAGGCTAACCTGAGTACCTCAAGGTTAGTTTTGTTTAACCGAAAATTTGGCAACTAAATCAGTCTATGACCTTGTGGGCCAAGATAGATAAAGATGTCTCACGTTTACTATAAAAAAACAATCAATGTAGAAACGGTTTCTGTCTTCAAATGAAAGGTGAATAACAAAATAATGCTTTCCCCTGAATTTCATTTAAAAATACAAACAGCGAAACATTGAAAAACGTGCAAGGATATAAACGTACGCGTGATGCGTAACGTTACTCTAGATCTCGGGGGGGGGGGGGGGTGGGTAGGAACCCAACAGATGCTTGGGTAGGGAGGTGCGGCGCGGGCGTTCAAACCCTGACCCTGTTTAAGACACAATTCTCCGATTTCCCTATCCCGTTTAAGACAGAATTCAAAATTTTCAGGCCCTTTCTAAGACATTTAACCCAAAATCACACCCTGTTTAAGACTAGAATGAAATTAGAATACACTAGTTTCTTACTGTAGTTTAATGCATTGGCAATCACAATCTGTTTAAGCCATTAGGTCATGTAGGGATACCCTGTTTAAGACAGAAAGTGATGAAATAGACACCCCATTCAAGACAAAACACCCTGAAAACCATACCCTATCGGGCCGCACGTCCCCGTTAAGGTCACATAAGGGAGTACCCCCCCGGTCTAGATCATAACGAAAATTACGATCCGTCATTGACCCGGCGTCACACACATATTAGGACCGTATAAATGGTTTCTGTCTCTAAACAAAAGGTGAAAACGTAAGGATTAAATCCCGTGGATTATAAAAGCATTCGTATGACAAATGTCATTTTCTCCTGTAATTCATTCTGACTGCAAGAAATGCAATTCTATCTGGTGGTTACTTATTGCCTCACTATGTCTCTGTATCTATCTATTTGGTAGCCTGCGAGTAAGCTCTCTTGGGGGTGGGGGGCGGGAGGGGGAAAGAGGATCCACCCCCAAGAGAGCTTGCTGCAGGCAGGGGGAATTGGGGGAATTGGCGATGCTGGAGGTTATCACTGTTAAAAGATCGTAGGCTTTACGCACCACACAGTCAAATATGGTCCGAGTATAAGCTGGAAACAGCTTCTTGTTTCATTTTAAAATTAAAGTCAACCTCCCATAAGCGACCACCCAAAATGTCAAGCCTAGGTGGTCGCTCACAGGAGTTTGTTGCTTATGAGAGTTCAAACTTAAGGGACCTAAATTGAACTCATTTAGCTCAAGGTGATGCTAGAGATTTAGTAGCCATAAAAGCATTTTTGATCTTTTCAGATCTATGTTGCCAAAGAATTTCAGTATGCAAGTTGATGGTTTGCCTGTGGTAAATTACCTAAAAAGGCGAATGGGGCAGGTCTAATTCGGGACACCCGGTGCCTCCTATTGTGCCATGCATGTTCCCTGAACTACCAAAGAATGTACATTTGATAACTTTACAAAGGCAAATTGTCCACCTTCCAACAGGGGATAGATAGGAGGACGTATGTAACAAGTAGTCGCTAACGGGAGGTCAAAAACAGAAGAAAATTGGAAACTGTCATCTCTTAAAGTGGTTGCGGTTGCCTACAAGAGGTGGTTGCTTACGGGAGGTTCAAACTATAGGGCTTTTCTGAGAAAAATTGGGTATTTTGGAAACATGGTTGCTCAAGAGAGGTGGATGGGGGGTGGGGGTTCGACTGTATTATTAAATTACTATTAAAAATATGCACCCAAAATGGTGAACTTTATGTATTATGTACCTTTACTGTCATGCTAAATGAACTGCTTAACACATACTCCTTCCAATTATTGGTCAAATCTGATTACAGTCATCTCTGTCTAAGGCAGACACCCTCAAGCCCAGCTCCTTTTGTCTACCTTGGTGAGGTGTCTGTATTTAATTACAAGCGTGAACTGCACTGAGACAAGAAAAGGTGAAGCTGTCTACCTTACAGCTGAATTAATTCATTGAATTGATTTGAATGTTTGATTAGCAAACACAACATGTTTTTTTATTAACAAGCTGAATTGTATGTCTTGTTATTGAAACTCAGCAGAAATGCAATTGAAACCAAATTTGTGATTGATTTTTATTATCCTTCGGATTATCAAACCTTTGATTAAGTTCAATGGAATGATTGCTCCAGACATAAGGTTATGTTTTGGTTGAAAAGGCACATGGAATGGAATTAGCAGTTTGGCAGGTGAAAGATTTATTTCATTTGACATTTGTATAGCCTCTGATTCAGTTGTTTTTAGGGCAGTCATATTACCCTCCTGTCCACATGTGCCTGTTAGCTGGAAGGCCACATTCTTTTGTCGTTGTGTACTTTTGACCAATCAAATCTCCTATCAGGTAGATCTCCAGACTTCTTGTGGAAAATTATTTCTAATTGATTAATGCTCTGTAAACACATGCCAAATATACGGCTGAAACTTTGAAGAAACATGGTTGATGTTTTGTGTAAGACACATAACTTGGATTAACTCTGTCACCTGTTAGAATGGTTTGGATAAGTTTGTGGAAAAAGTGGCACAGATACTGTTTATTTAATCAACTATTAGGGTCT
Source organism: Pavona decussata (assembly GCF_977016875.1). Classification (NCBI taxonomy): domain Eukaryota; kingdom Metazoa; phylum Cnidaria; class Anthozoa; order Scleractinia; family Agariciidae; genus Pavona; species Pavona decussata. Next base: position 925,404 of record NW_028145711.1, read on the forward strand.
GAAGACCACAGCATTTATTCGTAAGAGCTGAGCACCAGAGCTCATTTGCTGTGTCAAATGCAGCAAGGGACTATTGCAATAATATTTTGAAAAGGCTTAGAAAATGTGGGGAATTAAAGTAGTTGAAATTGGCATTAGAGATAAAATCATCACATGTGCCATAACAATGAATTGCTTTTCAGTAGTGAAACTGGTTAAGTTAGCTTAATGAATATGGCAGCCTTTAATGGGTCATTTCGAATTTTTTGAGTAGATTTTCTTTACCAAGGGAACATTACTCGTTCAACAAACCTGAATTGTCCATATGTTTGTTACATGGTCTAAGAACCCCTTCTGTCTTTAAGCAAGCTTGGATGACACAAGGTAATAATTTTCTTTTCTGTCGGAGGAGAAGAGAACTTATGACTAAACTACTGACACCATCGTACATTAAAATCCAAACCATTTCATTTTTCTGAAGACTTGAAGTGTCTTGTTTCAAAGGAAAGTGTTTCTGTGTTTTATGGAGTCATTGTTCAGGATTGATAATAAGCATAAACACTAATGAACCTTTGTAGCGTTTTTCGAAAGCCAAAAAGCTAGTTATGCAAAACTATAAAAACCTATCTCTCCAGTAAACTAGAGGATGTTCCTATCCATTGAAATTTTGCATAATTTGAAATTACATATCTGTAGAACAGGGAATTGAAAACAAAAAAAACTTCTGAAAGATCAAGCGAGTATCTACGTGAGTTATTATTTTCTAAAATTATTTTTTTATTCTCATTGAAATTAGCTCCCAAAAAATACCCACCATTACATTTCCAAAAACTATGTTTACAGATCCATAGAGTGGCGTACAAACTGATATTGTTTTTATAACATTTTTTAACAGAAACTTTCTTGATGCCCTCCTTCCCCCCCCCCCCCCATGCATGTATGAGCATTTTAGAATACCATAATCATAGCAGTAGCATAATCAAGCAATTAAATCAAATGTTTCTTACTTACTGCTTCTGAGCTATTTTTTAAAAAAAAATATTTTTATTGTTGTCACTCAATCACTTGGTTGCTTCGATCAAAAGGCACGCTTGTATTTCAGCTCTTGCAGTGAGCAAAAGCTGACAGGATTAGAAATGAACTTAACAGAAAGTCACAAAGTATTGCTTCTTCCTGCTAGTCTTGCATGCAAATTTTATCCTTGCCAATAATTACAATATTAATGTAATCCGAGGGCTTGAAGTGGGAATGCAGCCCTTGAACATTCCTCACATCAATGTGCTAGAGATTGAACATTTATGTCTAGAGCTGTCAATCAATCAATCATTTCATTTGTCTATTTCAAAGCAATTACATGAAGTTTCATATTAAATTATTGGGCTGGATCTCTTAGCAAACCCTTTCAGTTTGGGGCTTTACAAGGGGACCCCCTGATTCAATATTACACATGGCTGTAATATTCAGTTTATTGTTCATTATTATTCATGATTAATAGATTTGATATAACGTATGCTTTTTACTAAAACTGTTCACTGTTAATGATTGATATTTTTCTCTTTCTTTTAAAGGAGAAAATGTGTTTTATTGGGAGTTTCTTGAATAAGCTGTCATTTCTTTGATAGATTTTGGTAAATTGTTCCATATTAAGTTTCCCTTGTATTTTGCCGAGTGATCTTGTGTTGTGCTTATCAACATCCTTATTTAATCCTAAGTAATCATTGAAGAGTGATGGCAATATACTGTCAAAGAAACCGAACATGAACAAAGCAATGGTTTCATTGTTTACATCATCTAAAGGTGAAACTGCTAATTCTTTGAAAAGAGGACAAGTGTGGTCTGTGATTATTTTTGAAAATGTGATTATCCTTATGATTTTCTTATGTAATCTCCTTACTGGTTGTAATCTTGTTGGGTATGACACGTACATGTATTTGTCCACACGATGTTACTCCAAATAAGGTATGGGTAAATTCTGAATGCGTAATATAGATATCGCATGACTACTCTGGGTAAATAATGTCTTGCTGTGCAGAGTATGCCAGTAGTTTTGGCAATTTGTCTGTGGTGCATGGTTAGATTTATGTTAATGGTTGACCTCAACGCTAATGCAACGTCATTTAAAACTACGGTTAATTTATGTCATAGACCTATTCGGCTAACGCAGTGTTGTACCCAATTCAAATCTTTTGGGCATAAAATGTTTTGTTCTATTATTTCCATATCATTTTTAAAAATGTGAATGCTACATTATAATGCAAATGCAATAAACAAAGAGTTTTAACCCCGGGGGATCTGAATTGGGTACAACATTGGGTTAGCCGAATAGGTCTATTTGGGTTCTTCGCGACTTTTTCAAGTCCTTTAACGTATAGAATGAGGGCGAACTACCCGGGAACGTATCTATTAGGAACGACTATCTGAACGGCGGCCTTGTTGTCCACACGTAAGGTTTCATCAAGACTCCAACACAGTTTTCAGAACGAAAACAAACCTTTATGCTTCGAGGACAGATCTAGTAGTATCGGTAATCTCAAATCATCACTAAATGTTGAAATGAAGTTACTTGATCTTTTTTACCAAAGGCAAAAGTCTTTCTTTCTAGACACCCCTCAGACCTATAACTGCTGACAATTGGTACTATAGTGGACAAAAATATCCCGTCTAGCGTAGGCGTTGGTTGATTAAGGAAAACAAAATTACATTGGTGTTTTTTGTGCTTAGTCTAAGGTTTTTTGTTATCAATTCCTTCAATGATTTCTATCGTTATACTACCACTAGCATCCACGTGCTGTCTTCAATTGTATTTTATGTTTTGTTTTGTGATTACTTATGATCGTAGATTAGAAGTAGCCTAATCTTTTTTTGCAATCTTTTCAGCAAAATATACTTGTTGGGAAATTTTATAAAAGGACAAGTGTCTTTGACAGAACCATAAGCGTACATAAGGTTGTCGTGAGTATTTGGAGCAATTTATGGCCGAATATTAATTTTGTTTACTGAAAATCAGTGTGATGTTAGGGTGAGTCTCAAAACTACACACTTTATAGGTAGAAGCAAAAAAAAAAAGGAATGTGTGTCAGTTATTGTAGTAAGTGAATGTCACTTCATTTTCTACAACTCACATTCCACAATGCTTTTGGCCATTTGAGGTTGTTTTGTTGTGTTGGAAAGAGGTTTAGATTTCAAACATGTATTGTTTGGATTCCAGAACGATGTATCATTTTCAATAAAAACCCATTCCAGAGTTTAAATTTTGTGGCCTGACTGGTAGATTGCTACCTAAAACCATGTCGCGTAGGTCCCCAGCCTCACATCTTGAAGTCTCACCAGAAACTGAAAATTATATCGTTTTGTTCCATATTTATTCACTTCTTTAGTTTCCGACATGAAGTAAGGGCCATCTTCAATAATCTTCGGTCCACCAAAAAGGAGCTTCAATTTATAGCATACAGTGTCCTTGTTAACACAGATGTGCTTGCAAGCCTGTAAACCAGTCCACAGCCCCAAAGTTGACGATGATAAGCGGCACGTACTTGAAAGTTCCATAATCCCAGCAGTCACACTTAACTCATGCTTTACCTCATGAAAAACATCAACCACATTTTGTACTGAACTTTCTCGGTTGGCTTATGTCCTGAAAAGCACTAACTACCACACGTAGATAAAAGGGACGACCGAAGAACCATTTACAGAAGCCAAAACTTGCTCTTGCACGCTTTGCGTGCTGATGTTTAACTATTCTAAAGCCTCACAGCATGATTCTTTTTGTTCACCTTTTCGGTTACATTCAGATGGTTATTTAAATTACCTTTCAGATAGCAAACAGCACTTAAGCAGTATGCCAAGATTCTCGAAGCATAAAAGAGGCCACGCTTACAAGTGTCTTGTTTGTGAAAAGTGTTTTCGCGACGCAGCAGATCTAAAAAGACATCAAAAAAATCATACTGGAGGGAAGCCTTATGAATGTAAACAGTGTGGCAAGTGTTTTAATCAAACAGGAAATCTACGTATCCACGAAAGAGTTCATACTGGAGAAAAGCCATTCCAGTGCAAACAGTGCGGGAAGTGTTTTAATCAAGCAGGACAACTTAGGAGGCATGAAAGATTTCATACTGGAGAGAAGCCATATGAATGCAAACAGTGTGGCAAGTGTTTTAGTGAAGCAGGAACTCTAAAGTTACATGAACGAGTTCACACTGGAGAGAAGCCTTATGAATGCAAGCAGTGTGGCAAGTGTTTTAGTCAAGCAGGACACCTTAGGAGGCATGAAAGAGTTCATACTGGAGAGAAGCCTTATGAATGCAAAAACTGTGGCAAGTGTTTTAAGGTAGGAGGAGCCTTAAAAAGACATGAAAGAATTCATACTGGAGAAAAGCCTTATAAATGCAAGCAGTGTGATAAGTGTTTTAGTGAAGCAGGACATCTACGGACACATAAAAGAGTTCATACTGGAGAGAAGCCTTATGAATGCAAACAGTGTGGCAAGTGTTTTAGTCGAGGAGGAACTTTAAGGACGCATGAAAGAGTTCATACTGGAGAGAAGCCATATGAATGCAAACAGTGTGGCAAGTGTTTTAGTCGACGAGGAACTTTAAGGACGCATGAAAGAGTTCATACTGGAGAGAGGCCATATGAATGCAAACAGCGTAGCAATTGTTTTAATACAGCAGAACATCTAAGGACACATAAAAGAGTTCATATTGGAGAGAAGCCTTATGAATGCAGGCAGTGCAACAGGTTTTTTCGGTACTTAAGAAGTTTAAGAAAACATGAGGGATCCCACAAGGATGGTACGCATTGTAATCAAGATAACATTTGCGAGCAAACTAACGCTTTGATAAAAGTCCACTCTGGTCATGTTGAAAAACACATCTGCTGGATTTGTGAGGAGGAGTTCAGTAGTGAAGCGCTACTTCTTGGCCACTATGAAAATCATATGATAAGTGATTAACGTAGCTTTAAGGTTACTCTTATGTCTTTTATTGTAGAACGAATGCGGCTTGTGAAATTTTAATGAGTAGAAACTGCGAACATATGAAGAGTATACCCCAGTGCAGTTATACCCCACTTAATTGGCACCCACTTAATGCTTATCAAACCCCAACAACAAGAGGCAAAAGAAGGATGGGGCCCAATGCCCCCTTCATTTGTACTACGGACTGTAGTGTATTGCAAAGAGTGCCAAGTGTATTGTTAATATATGCGTTAAAATAGGTGTTAGGATCGTTGTGGCATGTTAACCTTCTAATTAGTTATGTAAATATTGACCTAAGTATAAACAGGGGAGACCTACATAATGGGCAATTTCCGAGTTGTTGTGAACCTCACTACGAAAGCGAGGCTAAGTGCAAATCATTTCATATGAAAATTAGTTTTGTTTGCATATGATTGAAAACTAATTTTCATGACAAAAACTTTGCACTTAACCTCGCTTTCATAATGAGGGTCAAAGTAACTCGGAAATTGTCTATTGGAGTGTGAGTTAAGTTGGACTGTGTGAGATATGTTTGCATTGTGAAAACTTGTAGTGCGTTTTTTTGTATAATAAACGAGTTAGCTCAGATACAACACCGACGGCAAAGGAGTTATTGCACAGTTATTGCTAAATGGTAAGAGGTAAGGACGAAGCTGAATCGTTGTCTACCATTGGCTCATTGCTTAATTCCTATTTCACAGGGTAAGCCTGGTTTACGAAGTGCCGAATCCGTCGTAGCTCAGTCGGTAGAGAAACGTTTTTTTCTCAAACTCATTAATAATCCAAACTGAGAAAACAAAGGAAATCACTAGGATGAAGGAAGTTTGGAAAAGTGTTCTTTTCAAATTATAATAAATGTTTGAACTGTTTGCTTTGAATTTCTCCAAGAATGATAAATGGTTTGCGAAGGTATAACAAACACTAGAAAGATCGTTTCGTCCGATTTTCAAACGCCTCGAAGTTGGTTTAAAAGTCGGCTGCGTCTTGTTGTTCAAGCCACTTCTCTGTGTTTGGAAATCGGATGAAACTGTTCTCTTTGACATGAAAATCCGGAGATGGTGGGTTCGATTTCCACCGAGATGAAATGTTTTTCTTATCCTCGTTTAGTCCCCCGTTTGCCTACTAGGGCTAACGCTCAGTGGGACATTTATTTGTTCACATTCATCTTCTGTTTCATACGAGGTAACGACACAAGATTCGTTCTATGTTCATATGACAGCCGCCAAAGTTTTAAAAACTGTGACTACACTCGACAAAGAATGTTCCAGACAGACAAATTTGGCGTTTTCTGTTCTGGTTTCGTTAAAACCAGACAGCCTCAGTTTGAAGCGATAACTTGAATGATGAATCAAGAGGTAATACGGTGCTATTTGTACATCATGCACTCTTTATATATAATTTGCAAAAACTCCGGCATTTAACGTCTACTTTGCGGCACTCTTTATTTCAGTATATGTCACCGTACACGTAATGTATAAGACTCATTATGCCACCTTAAAATTGTTTAGTTCACGTAATGTAAACCTTTGGTGTTCCGTTAGATGGTGGATAATCGTGCGGTACAGTCAATCAATCAATCAATCAATCAATCAATCAATCAATCAATCAATCAATCAATCAATCAATCAATCAATTTTTTGGACGTGTCTAAGAGCGAGAGAAAACAAGCACAAGAAATGGAATCCGTGTCTATCACTGGCCAATGCTCTTAAACCTATTCCACGGTGTAAGCCTGGTTCACATCAAGTTTTTGTTTAAAAACTGCTGGCGTCACAAATCGTTTCCGTACAAGGCCGGACAAAAAACAAAATTAAGACTATCTCGGGAAGCATTGGAGTGATGCTTCTCAAACTTGGCACCAGTAATGTACGCCAGGTAACGTTGCCATGGTAGTAGTCTCGGCTCCAGTCCCTTTATGTTATGAATTAAATATCTCCTTCTTTTGACCAGATAAGGAGTGGCAGACAGTCCTACTTAAAACGCACGAAGTGCTCATATGCCCTACGCCTCCTCACCAGCTCAATTGGTGTAAACAATGTCTGATTAAGACAAAAAATGGGAACATCAATCGAGCATGGAATATACCCAAAAGCAAAATCGTTGCAATGGTAACAGCAGAGTAAACGTAATTTTGTGTCTTACCCAAGGTACATCACTTGTGCCAAGTTTGAGCAACATCACTCCAATGTTTCCCGGGATATTTTTAATTTTGTGATCTAGCTTTGCAACTGAAGGATTTTTGGCGTCATCCGTTTTGTGTGTGTTCAGGGTTTTTTTCCCAACTTTATACGCCTTGTGTTTTCACATAATTCCTTGCCGCTGTGGGTTGGAAAGATAGGTAGAACTGGGTAGGAATTCATTAGCGATTGTTCTTCTTTTTTTAAATTACGCAATTTCTCTACATTCCGTGTCATTCTCAACATTTCTTCTTGGATAGGATCTTCTTCGTTCTGGTTCCGTCTACTTACCCTTTTTTTCATAGAGGACGCAGGCGTGTGTGCATTTGTTTGTATTGTTTATACCTTCTTTTTTCCTAACTTGAGATGACTCCATGCAGTTTGTTTGTTTTGGGTTTTTTTTTTGACTCCATACAGTTATTTGGCGCGCGGCGACTGGATACTGAAATGGCGCGAGCGCGCGCAGTTTTCTGACTGATACGTGAATTTTTCGTTTTGTTTTGTTTTGGCGCGCGAAAGAAGGCCAGTTTTAGCCTGAAAAGTAAGTCTATTTTGACGAGTTTTCCAAGCGGAATTTTTCTGAAAATAGGCTCAATGTTAGGATTCAGCTGGTATTTGTGCTCCAAAAAATCTTAAGGAGAATTATACATGGACAACTGCAATAAATGGCATAAACGAAAATTGCAGAAATTGGCAAAACGAAAGTACAGAATTTGTTTTGACTTAACGAAGAGATACTTTGGAGTTTCCATAGTCTTTACACAAAAATGGCGATCTTTACCGCGCGAAATTCGGACAAACCTGTTTTGAAACTAGCTAGGAGTGAAAGAATCAACAGACAATTAATTTGTCATGAAAGCAGGGTTTAACAATTGTAACGGTGTTTTTAACGACGCATAAGGACTTAGATACTTAAAACTATGTTTTAACCCAGATATTTTAATAGGGATGAAACAACCAGACCACCAAGAAAATATTATAATGATTTCATCGGGCATTGCGGCGTATTTTGCGGGCGAAAATGAAGAATTCAGCGGGCTAAAATATATTTTAGCCCGCTGCTCTGAGCCAATAAGAAAGAAGAAAATAACGTAGCCAGCCAATCAGAACTGGAAGCCATTCAACTGTTTGCGCCGTTTTCTTGTTTGTTTAACTGGAAGCGCTGCCATCTGCAAAGAGATTGTTTTGAGCTACAAAATCGATGGAAAACCTAACGAAGAAGCAAATTCTCAGTCGTCTGAGCTAGATGACTCAGAGGACTTTAATACAGAAACTCGTGGACGATGTTGGAAATAATGCCTGTAGTAGCTCCACGGCCGGAGGCGAGGCGAATGTAACTTGTCTTCTTTGAGCGAAACCAGCTCAGTTAAGCAATTGCACAATTAATTTTAACAGTCGTAAGATACTATTTCTTCGCTGTTTACAAAATTCTGTTATTTTCCTTTTGAAAATTTAGAAGCAAAGATTCTTTTGACAAATTTTGCAGTGTTCTGCCAAAGTATTAAGTTTTTGTGACAGCGAAAGCTTTTGTACAATAGAATAAACGCCGACGCGATTGCGGCAGCGTTCACAGAAGATGTCGCGATCGCTTACTGTACTGTCTTTGATTCCTTTTGTGAATGCCCTCTGAAATTATTATAATAGCAATAGAATTGATGTTCTAGGGCGTAAATATGTTTTTGGCCCTTCTCAGAACTCATTTTAAAAATGAGCCTGAGTCGGGCCAAACACATATTTACGCTTGCGAACATCAACTCTATTGTTATATTACTACCAGTGAAAACTGAAGAAATGGTATAGAGCCACCTTAAGTCGTTTTTTTCTTTTTCTCCTTTATCATCTAAAAATGAATGCGGGTAATTCGTCCAAATTTGATGTCTTATCATTAAACGCTCGGGGAATCGGGGATCAAATCAAGAGAAGAAGCATATTGTCATATCTGAAGGGTTATAATACTTATTTTAAATAGTTAAAACTCATATTTCCTCCCACTGGATTAAACGGGAGGCGAGAAACACATTCTTCGTCTTCTGCGTCATTTGTGGTTGAAGCTGAATCTCGCTGAAAAACAGCGGTCGTTTTATTTATAGATCAAATAAACTGAACAATTTTATTTCGTAAATCACCCTATCTGTGAGAGTCGGATCACATTAACAGCTCTTTCCGGTAATAATAGAAGCCCAGTATTCCCTTTATAACCTGTTGTGTAGCATGAAATAAAACCAATATCACTTCTCTCCACTGGATTCCATCGTTTGCTTATCCTAAACACCCCCCCCCCCCCCCGCCCCCAGCCATTCTTATTCCCTTGCTTTCGAATTCCGCAAAATGGATAAAGTGACGCTCGCAATGTAAACTGTCGTAACTGAAAGTCCTTGACTGTGGTGAACAGGAGTCCAAACAAATTTGCTCGATAAATACCCGTAGTTCAGCGGCCCTGGTCTTTTATTTTCTATCAACTGTTGTGCTTTGGTCGCATTTTATTCAAATGAGACGAAGCAAAACCCCTCGGCTAATAGGCGAAATTTTCGTAACCGCCCTCGTCATACTTCACGTTGATATCATTATCTTGATTTAACCCAGTTGAAAAGGCTGAATCTTGTAGACATTTACGTTTAAGGTTACTGTATACCTTTAGAGGTGTCTCGCGTCCAAGAAATGTAGCGCGTCCGGTTTAAACTGTGGATATAAAACCCCTATATAAAATTAATGCTTTAGAGCTGGCTATCACACTATACCAAGAATTTTGAAATATAATGAATTGTCGAATTTTTAGTGCTGTTTTTTTTAAATTCAAGTTTTCACTTGAAGGGGACACTTTAAAGGGCTAAAACTCAAAGGGAATTTGTTCCTTTGCCTTCAAATTTGCACGGTAGCTAGTTCAACATATAAACAACGAAAAATGTCTGCGATTTTTTTTTTCGAAGTATTTTTTCTCCGGAAGCGATTTTTGAACGATCACTCCACATGTTTTTTAATCCGATTTCAAAAATGTTCTGTATTAAACTTTTCACTGCAATTGAATATGGCAAAACGCAGACACGTTTTATAATTTGGCGCTTTGGGTCCGAAAACTGAGGAGCAAATTAAATTAGCGAAAAACAAAATTCGCTTTGAATTATAGCTTTTAAAAGGTGATTCGGAATAACCTCGCATTAAGAGGTCGTGAAAAATTCGGCAATTCATTTTATTTAAAAATTCTTGGTATAGTTTGATAGCCAGCTCTATATGCTTTAATTTGATATAGGGGTTGATATATCTTCAGTTTAAACCGGACGCGCTACATCGCTTGGACGCGAGACTCCTCTAAAGGTATACGGTAACCTAAAATTGCAAAATTTTGAGTAATTTCATTTTCAAACTGATGATAAAACTCCACAACCGGTTGTTTCAAGAACTTCGTAAAGAAAATGCAACAGAAAATCAAATTAGTTAATTCAACTCAAGCATTTTGTCCTTACCTGATTCCCTCGACTAATTACACTCAGGTGAGCAACGTTTCTAGCGAAGGGCGTTGATGATATTGAATTGTCAATATTTTCGTTTCATATTTTGTATTTTATAGGAATTTGTAAGCTACGAAAATCTAAAACGCGCATACAGTCCCTTTATGATGTCATAGTAACTGGGTTTTGCCTGCGCGCGCATAACAGCGTAAGCTGTTTCTGCACATGTCTAGCGTAGGCCTAGTGTCAAGGAATCGATCGAAAGCTATGGTTTGAAAACATTCTCAGACCCAGTGTTTGCGTAGGAAGAAAACTTGGGTCTAGAAAAATGTTGAGAAATATCAATTACGATATTCTTCTTGCTCTGTTGTTAAGGACTGTGGCTCCTACAACAGAGATATTTTGGGACAGTTTATGACAATCTCGTACCCGGAAAGGAAAGAATACTCTGGGTACAAGATTACAGTTGGTGACTTTTCGTGAAAGCAGACCTTAACAAGAGCCACTGGAATTAAAAAAAAATAATGTAACCACGAAAAAACAACAACAACAACAACAAAAACATTTAGGTACACGCTGAATCAGCTCCCTGGCATTTCTAGCTTCTTAGTTATTTCAGGGAGCTGGTAAACCCTTAAGGTGATTCCGCTGAAAAAAAAGGAGTATTTAAAATTGTCTAAGACTTGGTCCAGTTCATGACTATGTTATGAGCATTACAAAAATGCAATAAAAAATGGGGGTCACCGGGCTCGTTTTTGTGCAACCTGGATGGCTATTATAGTAAATAGATGACCCACGAGGTTTATATTAGGAACGCTAGTAATCAGAAAAGGGAACTATCATTTCTAGAAAAATTAATTTCTTGCATTAAAATATCGAAGCACTTCAACAAAATCTACTTTAATCTTACCCAACGAACTATTTTCATTGAACTGGAATTAAGATTATGAAGGAAATTAAAGATTTTGCTGCGTGTGCACGTAAGCAGCACTACCTAAATACGTGCTTTTTAAAGCATTCAAATAAAAATATCTCAAAGTAGAGTATTAAACTTTTCTTTAAATCGCGATATATAGTGGTCAACCGTATGAAATTTAAATTGATGAATTAAAAAATGGGGGTCACCGTGCTCATTTAGAAGAAAAGGACCATTTATTTTCCTGCCGAGCTTAACCTCAAGGAAATCCCGTAATGTTCTGCGTGCGCGCGCTAAATGACTCGAAAAATTATGCGCAACAAGGATGCGCAATGCAATTCAACGGAATCACCTTAACATTTCAAAATCAACTAAATGTATTAACTTTTTTAATTGGGGTAAGAAAGTCTTGTTGATGTTAATCAAAACGAGGCACCATCCTGACAACCTCGTCCCCATCCAAGGAGACCCAGAGGCCGATGGTGGACGAGAGAAAATTCGAAATGGGAGGGAACAATAGGCCTTATCACGGTTTTCGACGCCATTTTGACGGGTAGGCAAACACGTCTGAAATAACAATGTTTGTATGGGAATCCAATGTCAAATAATTTTCATAAAACATCGCTTCTGAAAAATTCATAAATTGGAAACTTTTGGAACTAGGGGAAGGATTTTAAGAAAAAAATTGGAGGGATCTAGCTGTGCCAGAAAGCGTCCAGTCGTGTTTTGAACTTTCCATACATTTCCCTGCATTTTTTCCCGCGAACTATTTTTAGTAGCAGTTCACGGCTGGTTCGCTATACAGACAAATGTATGGAAATTTCAAAACACGACTGGACGCTTTCTGTCACAGTTACATCCCTCCAATTTTGTTCTTAAAATCCTTTTCCTAGTACCAAAAGTTTCCAATTCATGAATTTTTCAGAAGCGGTGTTTTATGAAAATTATTTGACATTGGATTTCCATACAAACACTGTTATTTCAAGCCTGTTTGTCTATCCGTCAAAATGGCGTCGAAAACCGTGATAAGGCCTATTTCGACTTCTTTCCTCATCCCCACTATCTTCCACTTGGTGTCCGAGGATACCTCGTCCCAAGGGTCTTCGCGATACTCAAAATGGCGATCCGGGTTAAAAGCAAGTTCAAGCAGCCGAGAAGTTCCGCGTTGTGGCATCCTTTCCTGAATCAACACCAAAACTAAGCAAATTTTAAATGCTCTCAAAATATTATACCTTTGATTCCAACTTACACTTTTGTAATCCCTAGCCTGCGAACACAGACTTACTTCCGGCTGGCGGAGAGAAGCGACAGCCGGAAATAACGCCTGTGTTCGCAGGCTTGCAATCCCAAGTCCAGTCCACCATCGTCCACCATTCAATTCATCTGCTCGGCTGGGTAACCGCCCGTTAGTATGAGCATCACGCTGATGTGTTGCCTTTGGCGGTTGATTGAGTGAGCGGCAAGATTTGAGCTGAGATTTGTTTGTTTGCAGGTAAGACAAGCTGTTCAGTTTACTTTTAGCCATAGTAGAGATCATTGGGTGACATCATTGATCGATTGAGGCAAGCAATGATTTTAACCAACACATTTAGATATTCGAGAAAGTAGGATACGTATTCTGGGGAATACAGACTAGACGAACACAGTTGAGTTTTTGTGTGGGAATATAATCCAGCTTTATCCAAAGAGATCTGCTTATGTTTTGGGTTAAATTTAACTTTTGAAATATTCACTACCCGCAAACTATAAACACCTAACGGCTACCCATTTACGAATGAGCCGGCTTGTTTGGCAGGTTAAGTTCGCTGGGCCAAACAACTCGACAACTTTACTAATTATATACGTTAGAACATTCGGTGAGTGAAAAACAAAGACTGTGGACTTCAGACTGCAGACTACAAACCCGGCGGAGTGAAATGCAGACTGAGGCCAAAGAAAAAAAAAATGCAGGGAAGAGATTGCAGAGCAGGATAAAATGTAAACTTCGGCGAAACAGCTGTAAATCATTTCAAGCAAACACCTGAGATTTGCTAAAATTTGAAATCGTCATTATACCGTCACGCGCCTTTATTCTCCTCAATTTCTTCTAGTTTGCTTATGTGTTTACGAATCCATTCATTTCAATTGAGTGTTAATGCATGCATTTAACACACCTTCATGTTAACTACTCAGTCCCAGGTCTACACCTCCTAATTATTACAAAAGCATAGACAAAGGAGGAAAGCATTTAGCTCCGTCAACACAAACCTCACAGTTATGACAGTTATAGAGGGTAGCGTAACCATGGCAAAAGCACAGATACACTGTAACTTAAAGGGGCAGTGTCACCTATTTTTTAGTTTCACTATATAAATGAATAGCCATTATCACTATGAAAAGGATATTTGTTTTGATGGAATCATTAAAATGGCTGAGTGTTGTTTACAATAACCCTGCTAGTGTACATAAACTATGCTTTGTTATGTCTGGCTGCAGATGGCTACGATGGAATTGGATTGCATCTCGAAAAAAAAAAGGCCAACTTTCAACTTTGTCAAGTTCTTCCTGTGTATTTTAGAAAAGTCTGTAACAACTGATAACAGTTTGTTCTTCTGAAAAGAAAAACCTTAGTATTTTCTTCCCAGTGTTGTAAGAGCGATTTCATGTAAAAAAACATGTTCTTTGTCAAATATTTCAGCAGTTTTGACCAAAATATGGCAAAATCGTCATGACAATGCCCCTTTAAGCAGACTGTAGCTGTAAATTAATTTTCTTCTATATATGTCTTTGAAGCTACAACTTAAACGATCAAAGGACAAAAAGTTGTGATAAGAAATTACCCTGTCATAACAATGATTTCAGATCCTATCAGTGGAATCCATTTTATTCTTGCCTAAAGGGGGCTTATAATGGCTTTGTGGTTAGAACAAACAGCTTAATTAGTCTGTATTTCACTAAAGGTCTGCAATCTGTTCACCTAATTTTGCCCTTGCTCTGTAGTCTACAGGCTGTATTTCACATGATCCAGTGTTTACTCTTGTTATTCAGTCATTTTTTTAAAGTTTTACTTGCTGTACACCTGTACATCCTCTATTCTTAATATTTTGACTTATGACAGACAGACAGACAGACAGACGGATAGACAGACAGACACCTTTATTTAATTAGAAAGCTCAAGGTAGTCCCTTCGGAAGCTTAAAAGAACCCTGATATGATTATTATTATTATTGTTAGTTCTAATCAATGATGATTTTGAATGACATTTTAAAATAGAAATAAGTCAAAATAAAAACAAACAGCATTTTGGATGTTTCATGGCACCATCGTCAAATTATTTCAAATATCAGAAGCCAATAGCATCATGAAGATGTTGTTGTGTTGTTTGTTTTATTATTGCTCATTTCATATTAAAATTAAAGTCCCATAAGCAACCACCCAAAATGTTAAGCCTAGGTGGTCGCTTACAGGAGTTGGTTACTGAGAGTTTAAACATCAGGGGCCTAAATTAAATTCATTTAGCGTAAGGTGATGCCAGAGATTTAGCAGCCACAAAAGCATTTTTAATCTTTTCAGAATTATATTGCCAAGGAATCTCAGTATGCAAGTTGATGGTTTGCCTGTGATAAATTACCTAATATGGTGAATGGGACAAGGCTAATTCAGGACACCCGGTGCCTCCTATTTTGGCATTCATGTTCCCTGAACTACCCAAGAATGTACATGTGATAACGTTACAAAGACAAATTGTCCACCTTTGGAAACATGGTTACTCAAGAGAGGTGGATGGGGGTGGGGGTTCGACTGTATTATTCATTCATTCATTCATTCATTCATTCATTCATTCATTCATTCATTCATTCATTCATTCATTCATTCATTCATTCATTCATTCATTCATTCATTCATTCATTCATTCATTCATTCATTCATTCATTCATTCATTCATTCATTCATTCATTCATTCTTTCATTCATTCATTCATTCATTCATTCATTCATTCATTCATTCATTCATTCATTCATTCATTCATTCATTCATTCATTCATTCATTCATTCATTCATTCATTCATTCATTCATTCATTTTGCCATTAATCAGAAATACAACAACATAAATACATTAAAGATGATTTACAATATTCCTACTGCTACAATATACCTACTAAGTTATTTACAAGATCAAATGTGGTAAAGGCAGGGAAGCCTATATATATAGAAGCCGGGGGCTTATAAACGTAGGCTTCCTGGAACTATAGGATAAACCATACAAGTTAAGGGTACTGAATGAAAATTCCAATTAGTTTTTTTTTAAAAGAAAAAAAAAAGTAAGAAAAAGAAAAAGAAAAGGTGTGTAGCTCAACAAAGGGTCAATTTAACTAAGAAAGAAGGAATTTTTTAAGTTTTCTGCCTTTCACTGTTTTGAATTTATTAAATTACTATTAAAAATAACTTTTAAAAGTATTACTATTAAAAATAAGCACCCAAAATGGTGAACTTTATGTATTATGTACCTTTATGGTCATGCTAAATGAACTGCTTAACACATACTCCTTCCAATTGGTCAAATCTGATTACAGTCATCTCTGTCTAAGGCAGACATCCTCAAGGCCAGCTCCTTTTGTCTACCTTGGTGAGGTGTCTGTATTTAATTACAAATGTGAATTGCACTGAGACAAGAGAAGGTGAAGCTGTCTGCCTTACAGCTGAATTAATTCATGGAATTGATTTGCATGTTTGATTAGCGAACGCAACATGTTTTTTTATTAACAAGCTGAATTGTATGTCTTGTTATTGAAACTCAGCAGAAATGCAATTGAAACCAAATTTGTGATTGATTTTTATTATCCTTCGGATTATCAAACCTTTGATTAAGTTCAATGGAATGATTGTTCCAGACATAAGGCTATGTTTTGGTTGAAAAGGCACGTGGGATGGAATCAGGAGTTTGGCAGGTGCAAGATTTATTTCATTTGACATTTGTATAGCCTCTGCTGCAGTCGTTTTTAGGGGAGTCACCTTACCCTCCTGTCCACATGTGCCTGCTTGCTGGAAGGCCACATTCTTTTGTCATTGTGTACTTTTGGCCAATCAAATCTCCTATTAGGTAGATTTCCAGACTTCTTGTGGAAAATTATTTCTAATTGATTAATGCTCTGTAAACACATGCCAAATACACGGCTGAAACTGTGAAGAAACATGGTTGATGTTTTGTCTGAGACATAACTTGGATTAACTCTGTCACCTGGTTTGGATTTGAGGAAAAAGTGGCACGGATACTGTTTACTTAATCAACTATTAGGGTCTGAAGACCACAGCTTTTATCCGTAAGAGCTGAGCACCAGCGCTCATTTGCTGTGTCAAATGCATCAAGGGACTATCACAATAATATTTTGAAAAGGCTTAGAAAATGTGGGGAATTAAAGAAGTTGAAATTGGCATTAGAGATAAAATCATCACATGTGCCATAACAATGAATTGCTATGAAACTGGTCAAGTTAACTTAATGAATATGGCAGCCTTTGATGGGTCATTTGAAATTTTTTGAGTAGATTTTCTTTACCAAGGGAACATTGCTCGTTTAACAAACCTAATTTGTCCATATGTTTGTTACTTGGTCTAAGAACCACTTCTGTCTTTGAGCAAGCTTGCATGACACAAGGTAATGATTTTCTTTTCTGTCATAGGAGTAGAGAACTTATGACCAAACTACTGACACCATCGTACACTAAAATCCAAACCATTTCAATTTTCTGAAGACTTGAAGTGTCTTGTTTCAAAGGAAAGTGTTTCTGTGTTTTATCGAGTCATTGTTCAGGATTGATGATAAGCATAAATACTAATGAACCTTTGTAGGGTTTTTCTAAAGCCAAAAAGCTAGTTATGCAAAACTATAAAAGCTATCTCTTCAGCAAACTAGAGGATGTTCCTATCCATCGAAATTTTTGCATTGAGATTTCACATAAAAAGACGAGCGTACACTATGGTGGACTCTCACACTAACCTACATGTACCGTCTAAGCTTACATTTGTTTTGCATTGTTTGTAAATTAGATTCAAATCTTTCCAGGGTTGCTGAAGGTATTTTTGTTAGCTCAGCCTTTGAGGTATTTTGCCAAAACAAGATTGTAAACTGTTGTGTCTTTTGCTAGATAGGGAAGGTCAATTATCTAGACTTTGGTAGGCAAAATGTCATTGGCTAAGAGGTGGCAAAAGAATGCTGACCTCCAGTAAGGGGGCGTTTGTTGCGGGGGGGGGGGGGGGGGGTTGGTGGGTAATTTGACTCCCCTAAAACTAAAAGTGAATGTATAATAGCCAACCCTTGTAAGTTGCAGCTGTGTTTTTGTCATTGCCTCACTTGACTTTGTTTTTGCTGTGACAGTTTAAAGTTTTTCTACTTTTGTTTATACAAGTCTTCAGACTTCGTAATGCATGTATGCCATTAGATTGAATGAACAGGAATGTTCCTGAATCTAGGCCTAATTGCTCCAAGTGAGAGCTGTAGGTTTATTATGAAAACAGATGAAATTTTTGGAAAATCTGTCATTGTCTCTAATTAATCAGCTATTTATGGATGAAAATGCTCCATTGCTTCCCATTCGTGAATGAACATTTCTTCAGCAAAATCCTTGTGATCTGGGGCAGGTGTTTGCTTTGGTTCGTTTCTCCTTTCCTCTGTTCCAGAAACTTTCAAGAGAGCGCTGTAACTGAGGGTGATTTGAAGTGTTTTGAAAAAAAGTTATAAACCATAGCTATCATTCCAATGTTTGTACTTGCTTACACACATAAAGGAAAGTCTTGAAATACTGGTATCTAGCATTGAGTTGCTCAATTGTGTTCAATCAATTTCAAAACTTACAGACGTTTGCTTGAAAGGGTTTGATTTTGTCATAGAATTCCCCAAATAAATTATGGCACAGATTATGATAAGCTAGCCTTACATACCCCAGCACAGATTGGCTTGCTTGTGCTAATTTCAAGTCAATTATCGCAAATGTGAAAGCTTTGTCATCAGACTTCATGTGTCTTTATTCTAAATTACAGTAGTAATCTGTTTTGGTATGTTACACTGTAGCCAGTAGAATCTGCGGGATATGACTGCAACACAGAGACAAATGAAAAACTATGTAAAAAGAAGCAGAACACATTTTTTATGCTCCACCACTGAGCTACAGCAAGATTGTGGGAGGAAGGCCATTAAGACAAACATCCTGAATACTCGTACGATTTGGATGCTGATGAGTGGAATACATGTATGGATATTGAAAGAAATGTGATGACACAATACATGTACACTCATGTGACAAATATCCTAAGAAGACAGATGACATAACTAGGTACACATGATTCCTTCCAAATTGAACTTTGTTCAAACTAACAAGAACTTTCAGGTATCATTAGTATCATGAGCCTTATGCGGTCGTACAGCAGACATCCGGAACCAACAGGGCCTAATCGCAGCAAGGTCAAGACTGCCCAAACAAGGACTGACTATCCCATGATAAGAACTAGTCACCGGTATAGCCATTTGTAAAACTGAGGTCTGGACACTGCAGTGAAACTAGCTATATACAGCCAGTCTCATTTACAATATATATACGTACATACACAATACAGAAAGCATGGTGCGTACTAATTTATTTGATAAAGCAGGTTGTGATAGGGCTTCTTATAACACTGTTGTGGAACGTTGTCCATTTGTAAAAGATGTGAAAACTGTAATGTATCAAAGGATGATTGTTTCTTTGAGGACAAAAGATAAAGCTTTCAACGGTTCCGGACAGTTGACATTCTAGTATTCAAGCGACCCTCATGGAACCAAGGGTGATAACCGCACTATTTAACAAGACCCACTTTATTTTTGCGCATGTATACGCGTTGTAAAATACCATAAACATGGCACTAACATTACCAAACAACCAAGTCAAATGTTACTAAGTTACTACTTTTTAGCTGTTGTAAAGACTTTACAACGTAAATGCAATATTTCCTTTTTTTTTTTTTGGAAAAAATCGGACGCCATGATTCCTTTTGCAAAGCTTTCCCGCAGTATTCAGGTGTTTTTCATTGCCTTTCAGAGAGCAAACAGCACTTAGAAGGATGCCAAGATTCTCGGGACATAAAAAAGGCCATACTTACAAATGTCCTTTGTGTGGCAAGTGTTTCAGTGGTGCAGGAAGCCTAAGAAGACATAAAAGGGTCCATACTGGAGAGAAGCCTTATGAATGCAAGCAGTGTGGAAAACGTTTTAGTCAAGAAGGAAATTTACGGACGCACGAAAGAGTTCATACTGGAGAGAGGCCATATGAATGCAAACAGTGTGGCAAGTGTTTTAGTGTAGCAGGAACTCTAAGGGCACATGAAAGAACTCATACGGGAGAGAAGCCTCATGAATGCAAGCAGTGTGGCAAGTGTTTTAGTGAATCAGGAAATTTAAGGTCACATGAAAGAGTTCATACTGGAGAGAAGCCTTATGAGTGCAAACAGTGTGGGAAGTGTTTTAGTCAAGAAAAACATCTAAGGAAACATGAAAGAGTTCATACTGGAGAGAAGCCTTATGAATGTAAACGTTGTGGAAAGTGTTTTAGTCAAGAAGGAAACCTACGGAGGCACGAAAGAGTTCATAATGGAGAGAAGCCGTATGAATGCAAGCAGTGTGGTAAGTGTTTTAGTCAAGCAGGAACCTTAAGAAGACATGAAAAAGTTCACACTAGAGAGAAGCCTTTTAAATGCAAACGGTGTGGCAAGTGTTTTAGTCGATCAGGATCTCTAAGAAAACATGAAAGAGTTCATACTGGAGAGAAGCCTTATGAATGCAAACTGTGTGGCAAGTGTTTTAGTGTAGCAGGAACTCTAAGGGCACATGAAAGAGTTCATACTGGAGAGAAGCCTTATGAATGCAAACAGTGCAACACGTTTTTTCGCTACTTGAGTCATTTAAGAAAACACGAGAGATCCCACAAGGATGCTACGGATTGCAATCAAGATAACATGTGTACACAAACTAACGCTTTGAAAGAACTCAACTCTGGTCATGTTGAAAAACACGTCTGCTGGATTTGTCAAGAGACGTTCAGTAGTGAAGCACTACTTCTTGGCCACTATGAAAATCATATGATAAGTGATTAACTTAGCTTTAAGGTTACTCTCATGGCTTTTATTGGAGAATAAATGCGGCTTGTGAAATTTTACTGAGTAGAAACTGCGAAAATACGGAGACTATACCCCGTTGCAGTTATACCCCATAATTTTTGGCGCCCACTAGATGCCAATAAAACCCCAATAACAAGAAGCAAATAAAGAGTGGTGCTCAATGCCCCCTTCATTTGTACCACCGACTGTAGTGTATTGCAAAGAGTGCCAAGTGTATTGTTAATATAGGCGTCAAAAAAGGTGTTAGGATCGGTTTGGCATGTTGACCTTCCAATCAGTTATGTAAATAGGGACCTAGTTATAAATAGGGGTGACCTTCCTAATTGGAGTGTGAGTTAAGTTGGACTGTGTGTGTGCATTTTGAAAACTTGTGGTGCGTTTCTTTCTTGTAGTATTAAACGAGTAAGCTCAGATACAACACCAACGGCAAACAAGTTATTGTATAGTTTTTGCTAAATGATAAGAAGTAAGGAAGACCGAGTCGTTGTCTAACATTGGCTAATTGTCTAATTCCCATTTTACGGGGTAAGCCTGGTTCACGATAAAACTCATCAGGATATACCAGAACATTTTAATTTTTAATTTAAACGTTTTAATTCAAAGTTTCTGAAAACCTCTATAAGCTATAGAGGCGCTATCCTTTGGAACGCTGTCTCGACTCACTTTACAGGCCAGTTTGCTGATTTCTATCGTAAAGTAAAAAAGGACTCTTATTTTAAGGAACTTGATTTTAGCGCACAGTCGGCCCAGTCGCTGCCGAGGCACTACCAAGATTTCAAATGCTACTGAATATTTTACATTTTATGCCTTAATTGCTGTAGTCAATTGTTTTGTGTTCTGTATGTAATGTTATCACCATTTTAATACAGTTTTATACTGTAATCAGTTATTTTCACACGACCCCGTTTCATATGCCTACGGTCTGAAAGTGGTGACTCCCCTTTAAGGCGGAGCCTCGCAGTTTACTCTGTTATAGGGGGTACCAACCTGCTCCGCCGGGGGAAGGAGAAAAAGACCCCACTTTCTTAAAAGGTGATCGTACAATTAACAATTTCCCTGAACAATTTAGTTTTTTCGGAGAATACCTAATTTTTTAATTACAATCTTTGTTAATTGTATTTGTTACTATTTAATGTGGTTGTAATTAATAATTACTTGTGCATATTTCTTTTTTCTTCTATCTTTATAAACTTTTGTTTTTACACTCTACACTTTATTATATATAGAATGCTTCTTCACAGCGTCCTTTGTAAGTTCTAAAATGCTAAACACTCCAGACTCTCAATTATGGCTTCCTTCCTTCGTTCGGTCCTTGCTGTAATATATGTTCGATTTTTCGTTAATTCTTTTATTCAACTGACTTTACTTTAAAGACACTTTTCACCCTGTGTGGTATGTTTTTTTTTCTGGCCCCAGTGCTATATTCTAGAGTACAACTCTGAAGATAAAAAATAGGACACAGGAATATAACAATGGTTCGCGCTCTTAAGCTGGTGACACACTAGGCGATTTTATACACTGATCGCCGCGATCGGCGAAAATCGCCAAGTTTGCCCGGTACAGCGATTGCGGTTTTCGGCGATTGCGGCGGTGGGCGTATAAAATCGCCGATATCTGGCATGTCAGATATCGGCGATTAAATTCGCCAAGTGTGCCCATTCCCGCGAGTTTTTAAATCGTCAGTGAAGTCAATCAATCAGCATGGGCTATTTTATCACGCGACTTTTCAAAATGGCGGATAGCAATGATACGATGGAGCCTGGGCGCAATTGACTTGAAAAACAAGAGGCAGCCTTTTTTTTCAACCAACTTCGAGGCGTTTGAAAATCGAACGAAACGATGTTTCGAGTGTTTGCTATACCTTCACGAACCATTTATCATTCTTGGAAAAATTCACAGCAAACAGTTCAAACTTTAATCATAATTTGAAAAGAACACTTTTCCAAACTTCCTTCATGGTAGTGATTTTTTTTGTTTTCTCAGTATGGGTCATTAACGAGTTTGAGAAAAAATTATTTTCTCTATCGACTCGGCTACGACGGATTCGGAACTTCGAGAGGCTAGAGGGGCTGTTATACTAGAAAAAATTTTCTTGCCACTTGTCTCTCAATTTTGTTGGTACACAAGTTGCACGGATCGTTGCCTAGTGTAACATGCTCTAATATGAACATGTCTCGCAATCAATTTTTTTGTTCCCGCAATCGTTACGAGAAGTAGAAGTCGGTTCTACTTCGTGCAACGGTGACTGCAGCAAAAAACGTTGCAAGGCATGTAATACTAGGCGACGATCCGTGCAACTTGTGTCGCAACGGCGAAACAAAATTTCAAGACAAATTTCAAGAAAAATTGCCCAGTGAAACAGCGCCTTAGGGAACACATTAGGGAACTTAAGCACCAGACGTTTTCTACGGGGCGACGGCAACCGGAACTCAAATTTACTTCCGATTCACGTTTCCCGCCGACATGGTCTCGGCGCCGACTTTGTTTTGCTTATTTTGACGTCGCGTGTAAAACGTGAGTTTCGCCTTTATGATTTTCGTTCCTTTATATCATTTTGCCCTCAATTTTTTGTACTTATCGATGCTTAAATTATTATTCTATCGTTTTGGCGCTTGTACGGGCGATTGTCAAGTATTTGCAGTCATTTTTTGAACTTTTAAGCCTCTAACGTGAAGATGGCTATCAAAAAAACAACCTGTAATGGAATCATTTGACCACGACATTCTCCTGTTGCGTGAAATGATTGCTAGCGAATTGTTTCAGTTCAAGAAAGGCACTCCAGACCGTGACAAATTCTGGGCCGGTCGATTCAGAGAAGATTGAAAGGCTCGATTATCGACTCTGAACTCTGCCAAACATTCGGTTTCGTTGATGTCTTCAAGATCAAATCTTGCGTGCGAACTGTGCGGTGCGGAAAATCTGGGTTCTTGGAACGGCAGCTCTTCTACAAGACCAAGAATTCTTCATCAGAAATTATTTACCATCATATGCTAGATGCTAGTCACAGCATCTCTTGGTTCACGAAAAGACATTTTTCACAGAGGTTTTCGCAAGCTTTCAAGGCAGTTTTCGAAAGGGTTGCCGTCGCAAAAACACGTCTTTTGCTTAAGGTTGGATTTTGGCGGGAACGACGGCGCCCTCTTACCCAGGCTGGCTCGTTTGTAGACGTCGCCGTCGCCCCAAAAACGTCCGGTGCTTAAGTTCCCTATTTAACAAAGGGGTGAAATGAGATGAGGGAGGATTAAAAACACCAGAGAATATAGAATAATGCGAACCCGTCCATCCCCTTGATCTGCCAGCTCGGTTGATTTGCACTGGAATCCATGCATCTGTACACTTATGTTACCCACCAATACAAAACAAACATTCGCCGTAGGCGAAGTAAATATTGGTGAATATTTCCCGAGACGAAGTCGAGGGGAACATTCACCAATATTTACTTAGCCTGGGTGAATAATTGTTTTAGTATAACTACTCAGGTGATTATCAGAGAAAAACAAGAACCATCCGAAAATTGTCAATTTTATTTGGTTATTTCTTTTTTCATCTCGACTACTTCCATTCTTTCAAATACGTTTCGTTGGTGAAACCATTCTGTTGAATCAAGAAAATTTTTTACGAATTTAATTTGTTGTTTTCATGTTATTACTGGCATCGACATCGACAACATTTCCACTGCAATTTACAAGGGTTTTTTTTCTTACAATTAGCAAAACTTTGATTTCTTGCCTCCGGACTAAGCTACAGTGTAGCTGAAGCTGTTTTTCATATAGTTTGTGTGTGGCGTTGGAATAGCAAGTGTGCCATCTGTGCCTCATAGGGGATAATTACAGACACTATTGGCTGCCTCATAGGGGATAATTACAGACACTATTGAGGTAAACAGATGTAGAACTGAGGTAATCGGGAGCAAGACCGTTAAGCGACTTTTGAACAATCAGAGCCTTATGGATTGATCATTGAGAATGAAGTTTTATCAAGCCAAGACGCTGGGTAAGAAGATCAGCGTTGGCGCCATAGTTCGAGTGAGTGAGGATACGCTCCGCGCGATTTTGAAGTTTATTAACTAGGGTTTTACTGCCGGTTCTCAGACCGAATTGAAGTGATCAAAGTGAGGCTGTACTAAAGATCTGTACTGATCGGAGAGTCTCATATGAAACAAAAGACCTCACTCTCTTCTGTTCAACGCTTCAATACCAGACGCGATTTTGCTACATAAATTTTCAACATGAACATTGCAGGATAAATTCTGGTCGATGTGAACACTTAGAGATTTCGTAGAAGATACTTGAGTTATAGGTGCACCGTCAATCATAAGTGATAAGGGGTTGTGAAACATGCTTAACCTTTGCCTGGATCCGATCAGCATAAACTTTGTTTTGGATGAACATAGCGACTAGGAAAAGATCAGTTTTTCTTTTTTATGTCGTTATGCTTGTGTCATTATGTTTGATCTGCTACGCTATCATGTTATGTTGTTCAAACTTGTGACATAAAACGGCGAGATAAATTTTTATTTTCAGACTTTGGGTGAATTCGCCCTTTTGTAGTTATGTCACTAGTGTGAACTATTTCCTATGGAAGGTATATGAACGGGGTTACTTTTCCTTTCAAAATGTGATACAAAAGGGTAAAGGTTTGGACCTTGGAGCGCAGTCTTCCCGCATAGAACTTTCTAGTCCCCCACCTCGATGACCTCCATTATGTAATTGGAGACCAGGCCGTATTGAGTTTGAACGTAAAAGTGTGGTGTGTTGTATTTTCTTCGTTGATTAAGACTTGAAAAAAGTCCCATGCTTGTTCAATATGATGCTCAATAATTATTCCTCTGTGTCTATTAAACCCAAAACGGTTGAAATTTGAACCAGTTGGTAGAGCAACCACATCCGATCCGAGTGTGACAAAACGAAGGCGGAGTGTGATATCGTCCTGGGATAAGTTCCCTACGTCATAGTCACCTTTGTGACCGCTCTGACCTGGACGCTAGTTTTTGTCAATTTTGGAAAGCGTTCACCTCAACCCGAAATCAAAAGTACGCGTCGGCATCTAGAAATCCGCTTCAATCTTCCCAGTGTTTTATTGGATTTTCAATCTTTTACTGGAAACCTGTTTCTGAGTATGCTTTTGCTCATCCTATGATATTATTTTAGCATATTTGGTTAAAAACAGTATGGATCGCGTCTCCAACGGAACATGAAAAGAAGAGGTGGGAAACGTAAAAGGCGCTGGGCGGAAGAAATCGCCTGCGTTGACTAAAATAACGAGAGAAATCAATCAAAAACATTGGAGAACAAATCACCATTATATATATTTGGAAAATTACATTTTCTCAACCTGGCGAAAGGTTCGTGCGGTGGGAATCTTCGTAAACGATTCGAACTACTCGTCATGGCTGCTTGGTTTGGAGATCAGACGAAGACAAGCTTCGGTACACAGTCGATTATCTCCTTGACAAGGAAAACCTCCAGTAGAACCTTGTTTTCTACTGGTCGAGCAAGCGTTCTTGCAACGACATGGGTTTGGTTCCTAAATTTAGATTACGAAGAGGTTGTAGAAACGAAATTATAAAAGCAAAATATATGATTGAAAGCAGAAATAAAGCTTACCGGTAGTTTCGCTACAAAGTCGTTTCGCTACACTGCCGCTCAGTCGATTCGCTACGTTTTAAAATTGACATATTCTCTAATATTTGAACTCAATTTGCTTCTCATGCAAACACAGTGAAACGTAGAAACAGCTAAGATAATTTTTCACACGACCGGATACCTAAATAAACGATTAAATGATTCTTCGACTTCAGAGGTATTCGTTGACGTGTGACTTTCCCTGGACAAGTCCATCAGTAAATTCTCCATGGTATCAAGAAAATGAGTGTTCTAAAATGACATTAGGTGTATAATCACTATAATAATTTTGACTGGCAAATACTTCGACTCGACAAGGTTTGTTTACATTTTTCAAAGGATGCGCTTCTCAGCGCGAGACTTGTGATGAAGTGTGATATGCAAATCAGCTAAGAAATGGTATCTAATGCGCATGTGCACCAGGTGACTGTGTCCCTTTAAATTCAAATAACATTTTTCCAAACATGTTTGAGCATTTTGAAATAAGCCATTCCCGAGTTGCAGTGAACCGCATTATGCAAGGGAGGCTAAGTGCAAAATTTTTTCATATGAAAATAAGTTTGTTTGCATGTGAATGAAAACTAATTTTCATAATAAAAACTTTGCACTTAGCCTCGCTTTCATAATGAAGTTCAAAACAACTCGGAAATGGCCTATTAATAACAAATGAAACGTAGATTCAAATACTGGACTTCAAGTCCAGTCCACACTTTCGAAGAGGCTGAGTAACCAGGCCGTATTAGTCCTCGAAAGTGATGTGCTTTGTTTGTTGATCGAGTGAGCGGCAAGATTTGTTTGTTTGCAGGTAAGAAAACGGTTCAGTTTACTTTTAACCATAATATAGGTCATTGGGTAACGTATTTTATGTATAGAGAAAAGGAAAGGGCGATTTTAACAAACACATATGTAGATATTCGAGCAAGTAGGCAAGCATTCCGCAGAATGTAGTCGAGATTATCCAAGGAGATAAGTTTATATTTTGTGTAGAATTCGACTTTTGAAATAGTCCTTACTTGCAAGCTTTAAAGTCTTATGGCTAGACTATGAAGTGTAGCGCCACTTGTACCCATTTACTGACTTAAGCATAATACACAGACTCAAGGCCGTACCTAGCATAAGGCAAGACGAGGCACGAAATAAAAACAAAAACGTCTGTTATGTGAACGTCAATTTTCAAATAGACTTTTCGATTGCGTCCGGCCCTCATAGTGTAAGCGAATTAAGGGAAAGCCAAATGATTCCAGAGGTCATTTTCTTCAAAATTGCAAGTGAGTGTCAACAAAAATTCTTCAAATACAATTGGAACTTGAGCAAACTGGTATGGTGAGTTTACAGACATCCAAACTAGGCCATATGAGTGTCATAATTTACTCTGTCTTGCATCTGAAGTAACAGCCAAAAGTTCTGATTTAAAAAGGTAGAAGGTCTGAAAGACCACTTCTCTGCTGTGTTAGTAGCGTGGGAGCAAGCTCTCTTTTGGTTTAGCCGCGGGAGGATAGTGTGAGCAATGCGCCGCAAGAGGAATGAGGTGGGAGAAAGGATCTCCCCCCCCCCCCCCACCTCCAATCCTCTCGCAGCTGACCTTAAAGAAAAATTGCTCCCAGCCTACTGTGTTGGTTGCTTTTTCTCTCTGCTAATTTAGTTTCCATGTACGTTCATGATTAAAACTCTCTTGTTAAGTGGTTAATATAATAAATATAATTGTGTAATATAACCAGAAGTAAAAAATATGCACACATTTTTGATCTGATGATAAATGCTGAAGTATACGAAACATGTCTTCCAAACTCAACATTTCATCCTTGTGTTGAAATATTTAATATGTATTCTACTGCTACAAACCTTTGGTGACATACATGAATATGGCTTTAATTAAAAACCTAGGCCATTTGATACTCACTGAACAGAGCCCTTTGTTTAACTGTTGTTTGTTTCAATTTAGGACGGCAAAAGCCATTTCTCTATCATGAATGATTTCTGTGGTTTTAGCTTTCACTTTATTTTTGAACTTTAGCTCTTGTTCTGTTTGTTTTGCCACTATGCTTTTTGTGATGCATGAATCATGACTTAACTGTTTTAAGAAAAACTTATCTCAGAAACGGATTCATGAGATCTACATCTCAGAACACGGGGATGTAAAACAAATTAAGATACCCGAGCCATTCACTGAATGGCAATGGTTGGTCTTTAAACTAATATAGCAACATTGTGGGTTCAATTTTCCCCCCTTTCATATAAACAACACACAGATTTTTCGACATCAACCATCTGCCTA
Source organism: Pavona decussata (assembly GCF_977016875.1). NCBI lineage: Eukaryota > Metazoa > Cnidaria > Anthozoa > Scleractinia > Agariciidae > Pavona > Pavona decussata. Next base: position 953,923 of record NW_028145711.1, read on the forward strand.
AGTTATGTAACGTGTTTTAAACATTGCATTAATGACACAAGGCGCAAGTCCGAGAACAATATTCCACAACAACTTAAGAAAATAGAGGTGCAGGGTGTATAAAATTAGTACAACAGTAAAACATGTACAAGAAACCACGAAAAAATTCCTTGCCACGTTTCGTTTCCAATAATTTAACCGATAGATGAGACAAACTAATTCAGCTTTTGAGTTCCACTTTTGAGTAATTTTTCCTTAATTCTTCGGAAATCTGGTTGACTTTTTTCGGGTTTCATTCGCATTACAAGGCGTAACAGTACTAGCCGGACGTGTGTAAACATACAACAACGACTGTATCCACAACGAAATTCAAAAAGTTGTTGAATTATTTTAAAATAACGCCTGAAAGCCGTTAACCGAAGACGTAGGCTGTGGTTTTTCAGAATAGCGGCGGGTAGGGTAGTTAAAATCTCTTTTAAATTGGCTATGAAAACAAAAACCTTCACCACGGAAGAAACCTCTCGTTGTGTTGACAATCCTTCAACAAAATGTTTCCGGTTTCCTAATACTGAGCAAGCGCAATGGTAATTTATCACACTGAGCGTGCGCTATCGGATGTAGTGAATTTCACGACATCCCAATGACATCCGGTAACGGCTGTTACCATAGACTTGCTTACAAGTCGAGCTTAGAGAGCGCGAAGCGCGATCGTCAGAGCTCGAGCGAGCGAGCGCGGAGCGCGAGCGAGCGAGAGCTCGACTTGTTTCCCTTGCTGGAAATCGAATCAAGTGACGTCATTTTGGCGCGAACTTTTCAGGGTGCGAAGTTGTCAAACTGTCAACTCAATGCATTCTTGTCATTTCAACGCATCTTTGGAAACGCCGACAATTGCATTGGAAAACTTTCTCAATGCGTTTCTAAACGTTGGGAATGTTTCCGAACCAAACCGAAATACGTTGAAAATCATTTAAAAATTGGGCCAACGCATTTGCAAAACATTTTTCAAACGTTGACAACGCATTTGAACAGTGAAAGGACAAGTCATTTTCTTTATCAGCCCCGCGAAAAGACTGTATCGTAATACACACTGTTCATGCGAAGATTTTGTTTACATTTTAATGACTGCAGAAATTATGTCGATTCGCTTCGCGAAGATTTTTAAAATGCTTTACTTCGAATGTGCGAGTAATAATAATAATACCGGCTACTGCCAGCGCTGCTACTGCAATAATAAATTTTAAAATGAAAGCACTACACAGCATGACATGCAGAGTGCTGTCTTGACGGGAAAACCTGGAAAACAACATAAAATGTATCGGCTCTAATGAGTTTCCTATTATATACTCGTTTCAGGGTTTGGGATAACGGCCGAATCCGTATCGGTATATAACAACCGAACAAGTTAACGGCCGAAAAATGCTTGTTATATACCGAACAAGGTTGAGGCTTATCTCGTTATAATCAAAACACTCATTAAAAATGCAGCATATAACTCGGTCAGTATAAGCCACAAAATACCGATCGATCGCCTCTTGATGCAAACGGTCATAACCTCTTTCCTTTCGCCGTCACGTAGAAAATCGAAAACGAATGGGGCCAAGCTTTTTTTCCCGATCATCCTGTAGGCGCCGATAAAAACACGTCCTTTCCACAACAGTGACTTTCGATTTAATACTTTGCGCTGATGTTCGCGGACATCTCTGTACTTTGCTTTTGCAACCCATACACGAATTGCGTCGTTAAATGAACATGTAATCAGTGCGAGGAATTTAGAAGTTCTTGGTCATAGACCGAAATAACAATTGCTATCGAAGAGCTAGTGTTGTATGTTTGAACAGCTTTGCGCGTGATCTGGTTATGATCTGGCTTGATTGACGTGTACTTTCATATCGCTGGTTCTGATTGGATAATGCTACAGGAGAAAAATTCCTCCTGTAACTTTGGCGCGCTGCAAGTGATAAAAGTCGCTCGCGCCAGGTCCATTCAAAGAGAAGCAAGCGAGCGACTTTGAGAAAGTCTACTGTTACCAGGGCCTACGATCCAACAACTGACCAAAAGATCGTAAGCTCTGGGAACGAGGATGGGATGGAGCGCTTTCGTAAATTCTGGCTGAGGCGTCGTACACTACCCATAGTTTTGTACTGGCAGCCTCTTCGCGTATTATAGGTTTGTGAGGAATGTAGAACTCAGTTCCAGTAGGTTAGACTGAGGAATTTTTTTAAACTGAGATTTAAGTTTTAAAAGGTAGGCACTTATAGGATGTGTGGACTCCTTTTAAAGTTTGATGGTGACGATATAAGAGCATGATAAACTCTTGCCTTATCATTTAATGGAAATTTTTCTTTTAATTATCAACGCAAAGGATATTTTCAACATGCAGGACACATGTGATAAAAATTGTTGATATAGTCATGTAATTTCCTATTATTTTCTCACCCACACGCATATCACCTGGCTAAGGCTCATAGTTTAGTGTAACAGGGGGCTTTTGGGGCATTTTAACTCTGTGGCTAAGCGAGAGGTGCCCTGCTACCTACCGGGATCTTTTACATCAAGTGGACCAGATCTTCTTGACAGGAACATAGCGTTTATTGTAGATCTTGACTAATTCTCGTACAGTCAGACTCAAAAGCTATTACTAAAGAACATTTGTCATATAAGACCCGTAACCAGAAGTATTTCGACAACTCAATTTCACTTTCGTAAGCTTAACAAATGGAGCAAATCCTTAAGAAATTACTTTTCGCGCCTTTACAAACTGAAGCTCATTTCTTATTCGAAAGAACAGGTGTTCAACACCTATGTGTTTTACTTGGCGGCAACAAAGGCTCCGGCATTTCTTAAACTGAGTGAAATCTATTTTTACTAAAAAATGTCCCGTAACATTAGATCACGTCTTTAGTACTCCACCTGTCACCCGTGGCACTTTTCACTAATTCTGACCACTTATAACACGACGGATTTAGAAGGTGTTTTTTAATAACGTTTCAGATATTAAAAAGCACTAAAGAAAATGGATAGGAAATGTGTACCGTCTGGCAAGTGTTTCAGAAATGCAGCTGGTCTAAGGATGCATGAAAGAGTCCATACTGAAGAGAAGCCATATGAATGCAAACAGTGTGGCAAGTGTTTTGGTCAAGCAGGAAATCTGAAGAGACATAAAAGAGTCCATACTGCGAAGCCTCATCAATGCAAACAGTGTGGCAAGTGTTTTCGTGATGCAGCAGATCTAAAAAGACACGAAAGAGTTCATACTGGAGAGAAGCCTTATGAATGCAAACAGTGTGGCAAGTGTTTTAGTCAATCAGGAGATCTAAGGATACATAAAAGAGTTCATACTGGAGAGAAGCCTTATCAATGCAAACAGTGTGGCAAGTGTTTTAGTCAATCAGGAACTCTAAGAATACATGAAAGAGTTCATACTGGAGAGAAGCCTTATAAATGCAAGAAGTGTGGCAAGTGTTTTAGTGTAGCTGGAACACTAAAGAAACATGAAATAGTTCATACTGGAGAGAAGCCTTATAAATGCAAAAACTGTGGAAAGTGTTTTAGTCAAGCGGGATATCTAAGGAAACATGAAAGAGTTCATTCTGGAGAGAAGCCATATGAATGCAAACAGTGCAACAAGTTTTTTCGACACTTGAGAAGTTTAAGAATACACGAGAGATCCCACCAGGATGCTACGGACTGCATTCAAGATGACATGTTCACACAAACCAACACTTTGACGGAACTCCATTCTGGTCATGTTGAAAAACACGCCTGCTGGATTTGTCAAGAGGATTTGAGTAGTGAAGCGTTACTCCTTAGCCACTATGAAAATCATATGATTATAAGCGATTAACTTTAAATTTGCTTTCATGTCTTTTATCATCGGTGACAACACTGGAGAAACAAGTTCAAGTCAGAGAATTTTTTTCCTGTTCTGGTTTGTTGAAAAGGGTACAGCTTTAGTTTTCAGGGAGAACGTCAATGTTGAATCAAGAGGTGATACGCTGCATCATACACTCTTTGTATATAGTTCGTTTAAAACCTGGCATATAACGTCTACTCTTCGGCACTCTTCCTACGATAAGTTTCGTTACAGTTCATTTCGAAACAGCTACGTTGTTGCTTTGGAAATGTAAAAAAGTGCTTTTAATGAGCAAAACGAAAAGAGCTGCTACAATTAGCTTAACTATACTTCCTTGCGAAGTTCTTGATTCAACGACACGAGAGAACGTCCAGTTTATTACCATTGGTGTTGAGGGTATTCTCACAACTTTACCGATTATCGGTCTTTGTTTTCACATTATTCTTTGTAGTTCCATGGGCAATAGGAAACATGGGTTTCGACTGAATAAAGACTGTATTTATTTCAAATAAGGTTGAATTACTCTCAATGAAGTAGTCTTTAGTCTTTTCTGGTCGTTTCTCCCCATTTATTTCTTGTAGAATAACCCGATACATTTTATTTCGCCAGCATGCATTCGTTACGTCTTGGTAACCGTGCCGTTTTATTGAAACTTCAGGCGCGGCCGCTAAGCGTGTGAGCGTTAACACTAAAAAGTGAGTGGGTAGGAAACGATTTAACCGTTGCTAGGAGATTAGAACTACTGGCCAATCACTGAACCGAAAATACGATAGACATTGTTTGTCAAATTCGTCTGCACGCGGTGAGAGCACTGCAAACTCCTGCCACCCCTTGCTAGTTCCAAGATGTGACAAAAAGATTACTCTCCCCACATGGAAGGAGTCGAAAACATCTTTGAAATATTTAAATGGACTGATGTATTTGGGCTTTGAAATATCGTTAGTTTATTAGATTGCTGTTAGCCAAACTGTATATTGAAATCAATGACAGTTTTTCTAAGTCAGATAAACAGAAGAAGGTCAGATGTAGATTAACGAAGCAAAACGTTGCATTAATAACATTTTATTCAGGATTTTTACAAACATTACTTGACGTATTGCAGTCTGGTCTTCCCAGCTTGAGCGAGCGCCAACTCCAGTTTCTTCGGATAGCTTCAAGTTCGTATGAAATTTGTTGCAGTTCTGTGACGACAGTTAAATTACTTGCCCTTCTATTTAAGCTTAAAGAGATATAGATATTTATGGCAACAATCGCTATAATATACACAAGAAAACAAATCGAACACTTTAAAAACGTCTTTCAAGCGCTCAACTGGAGTAAACGTAAATTAAACGATAGTATTTTTTTCCAAACCTGGAATGAAGTTAGTTTGTTTTTCCATGGCATGGTATTCAAACCAAACAACGAAATATTCCGGTGAAACAGCTTCCACCTAACCACATATTTTGAACTCGTAGCAACTCTTGGTTCCAGTTTTCTCTCTCCCGAACATTGTCCAACGCCTTTTCGTTACCAGACTTCTAACGGCTTTTTAGACCCCCAGGAGCGGGCACCCTTTGCTTCCTTATATGGAAATGGGCATAGTTTCCTCTTACGAGGTTCGCACGATTGATCGAGTTTGGTTCCTACCCAGGGGCAATCTCGTACCCAGAGTCTTCAGGCTTTTTGGTCAGCGGGGCAACGCCGGGAAGACTCTGGGGACATCGAAAATATTCAATTTTTTTGATTGGCTGTTCCGTAACGGTTTCCATCGTTTTACCGCAGAAATCCTGCGGTAATAAAATTCGATGTCCCCAGAGTCTTCCCGGCGTTGCCCCGCTGACCAAAAAGCCTGAAGACTCTGGGTACGAGATTGACCCAGGGGGGATTATGAGTTAACACTCGCGCGCTTAGCGGCTGCGCCTGTGATTTCAATAGGACGCACGGTTACCAAGACCGTAACGAATGCTGACGAATTTGTTATGCAGGCAAAATTTGTTTTGAGTCAAACGGCGCGTTGTTACTTGTTAATCAGGGCTATTCTACAAGAAATAAATGGGGAGAAACGACCAAAAAAGACTAAAGACTACTTTATTGTAAGTAATTCAACTATATTTGACATAAATGTAATATTTATTTAGTTGAAACCCATGTTTCCTATTGCTCATGGTGCAACGGGAAATTCGAACGCGTTGGTTATGGTTAAAAGCGCAGTCCCTTTCCTTCCCGCCTCTTCCCCAGTCTCTTCTTATTTTATTTCTCCTCGCTCCAGTCCCGCTGCGCTGTGAGCGCACACGCTCGACTAACCATGAAGGGGTAGGTTGCGAAGATCAGGAACAACTGGGTATGAATTTACTGGCAATTGATCTTCTTTTTTAAATAACTCAATTGCTCTAATATTCAGTTTCTTTCAGGATAGGATTTTACCTCTTTTATGGAAGACATAGGGTCTAGGGTTTAGTTTTCAATCTTTACTTGCCCATTTTCCATTTGGCTTGGCTCAGATCGGACAGAGGGAAACAAAGTAACCTAGTCTGATTTTGAAACACATTGCAGGCCGAAGAGCCTCCGATATATATATGCGTTATGGATCAAGCGTGAGGTCAAGATGGCTGGATATTGGCCAAGTTCTTTTTTTGCGTTTTTATGGACCGAGACGAAGTCGAGGTCCATAAAAACGCAAAAAAAGAACAAGGCCAATATCCAGCCATCTTGACCGAACAAGCTTGGTCAATAAAGGATTTACTCTATATTAGCATCAAGTTAAAAATACAACAACAAAACAAAACGGGACATGAAACTGCTCTACTCGGAAAGAAATTCTTCATAGCCAGCCGGTGCAAAATTTATTTTCAGTGCATTTTTGGATTAGCATGTAATTGTGGAAAAGCTCTAACTTTATAATGGCTTAAAGGGAGTATACAATTAACGAAGAATTTAGATTTTCGCAAGAGCGGGAAGATTTGAATAGAATCCCGCAAACTCGCCATTTTCAGCCGATCGCGCGGTGGCGTAAATAATAAGAATTTTTACACAGTTTTCGGCTTCCAATCATTAATTCTTGAATGAAACAATAGATTTTAAGTTTACATGCAAACATAAGCCGAAAAACAGAGCGGGTAAATCAGAAAACTGGGCGAAACTTTGACAAGATTTTGTTGTTTATAACAAGCAAGACGCGGCTAAATTAAAAAGGTCCGCTCCTTCGGCGAACTTGAAAAAAATACTTTTCTGAACTGCTCTAAACACTAACCGCAACTTCCACTACGCTATGATTTAAATACAGTCATTGCAAACCTAGAGAACTTATCAATTTGGCACTCGACTTGAGACTATACGTTTTTCAAAATCAATTCTATCTAAATTACTACACGCAGAGCAACTCATCGATTCAACTCACATTCATTGTAGCTGAAACAAAGTTTTCACTGCACCAGGACGATTCTATTCTCTTTCCTTTCCTTTAGGTAAATGTTGAGAGTTTACCGAACTTTTTAGTGAGCGTTTTCCCCCAAAACAATGAGAAAATCGAAGAAAAGATTGCATTGTTGTTGGGATTAAACTTTCGATGCCAAGCGGACGGGCAACGGGTAATCCCGAGCGGGCAAGATAGCTCCATCTTGCCCGCTCGGGTAGCCAATCACAGCGCAGGATTTGACTCCTCTTGCCCGCTCGCGGAGCCAGCTGTATAATAAATTGAATTATAAACGGCCCCGGGCCTTTGTCATTTGGAGAGGAAACAATACTTTGTATGTAAGATTTTGATGTTTCCCGTGTGTCAGTCTGGATATGTACATTTTTTTGTTATCAAGGTGTTTGTCCTGTGGAGAGAGGTAGTTCCTTGATTAATCCATCGGTTTCGGTGAGCGCCCTAGTCTTGTGTCTCATCCGGATTATAATACTTATAAACTATTTCCTCCCATTGACTTAAACGGCAGGTGAGGAACAGAATTTTCGTTGCCAAATACCAAGTCGCATGCATCATTTGTGGTTGAAGCTAAATGTCTCTTTAAAACAGCGGTAGTTTTGTTTATACATGAAAGAAAGTTTGCAAGTTTACTTCCCAAAGCTGTGAGAGCTGGAGCCCATCAACAGCTCTTTTCCGGGAATAAAAGAAGCCCAGTAGTCCCTTTCTAACTTGTTGGGGAACCTGTTGTAGCATGAAACTGAATAGCAGTTTCACTACTCTCCGCTGGATTCCATCCTTTGCTTATCCTATATATCCCCCCCCCCCCCCTCAGCCATCCTTATTCTCTCTGTCTTCGAATTCCGCAAAATGGATAAAGTGACCCTTGCAATGCAAACTGTCGTAATCGAAAGTCTTTGACTGTAGTAAAATAGGAGTCCAAACGAATTGCCTGATAAATATTGGCATTTAAATGCCGGACCCTAGTTATTTAAGAGCGGCTGCCTGTAAGAATCGAGAACTGCATTTCAGCGACCATTTGGTCGAATTTCTTATATTTTGCCTGAAGATACCCTTGGATTAACTATTTCCAAAAATCATATTTTAAAGTTCCAAGGTAATTTATTTTTTGAGAAAATTGCAAGAGTTTGAAATGCAGCCTAGGTGCGGTCACGGGCCGATGAAAACCGCGAAAATTTAGGTCAAAGGACGAAGCCCCGTTCACGGTGTAAAATAACTCAATGAACTTGAAACTTTACACAAACTTAGACCAATCATTTCACAAGAAAATTAATACAATAAACATTCCAAACTCGCTGCCTGCTTTCTAAAGCATGCAGATTTGTGTACGCTACTCAAAATGGCCTTGAAACTAATGCCTATTTTCATTAAAATAAAAGTGTTTCTGGTATGTCATTTTCTCTAAATTAAATCTCATATCTCAAAAGACGAAGAAAAGAACTTTATTTGCTCCAAGTTTCAAGCTCTGATTCAAACTCTTTCCCACTCAAGGAAGATCGGATATGCGTGCGGTACTTGCGGCTCGCAATTCACGTCACGAATTATGAGATCAGAACTGATTCGTTAAGTACGTAATTGCAAACATTTTTATTATAAAATTTCATTTTCGAAGTAAGGAAAAGACAACTTCCGCAGCCGGTTGTGTCAAGAACTTTGTAAAGAAAATACAAGAGAAGTTAGTTTAATCATCTCAAACATTTTGATCTTACCTGATTTCGTTCTACCTCGGTACAGCAGACGAAGCCCTCTCCTGATCAGACTGGGTGAGTAACCTTTTCAGCGAATAGGGCTGATGACATTGAATTGCCAATATTTTTCGCTCAATGACTTTGTATTTAATAGGAATTTGTTAACTACCAAAATCCAAAGCGAGTGTTAAATCTCTTTATGATGGCATGGTAATTGGATAATTTTCACCCGCGCGCACATAACAGCGAATCAGTGCTGTGCATGTATAGAGAATTACTCGATAACATTGTCACACCCTGTGCTTACGAGGTCAGGAAGATTTCCTTCCTGAAACAGAAGCTTCCTATAACAGAGAAATGTTTATAGTTTAAAACAATCTCGTACCTCAAGTCAAGGGGAAAGAAGACTCTGGGTACGAGATTGCAGTTTATGAGGTGAAAAGCAGATCTTACAAAGAGCTATTGAAATTGAAAAAAAAATGTAACTAAGCATTTTCAGGGCTATTATGGAACAATAACTTAGAAGCTCCAAAAAACGTAACAGTGTGTGGATTTTTTCTCAAATTTAAGCTTTATTTTCTCTGATAATTGCGTGGTTACCCCTAATTTTCCTTTTTTCCTGCACCGAGAAGTGTCGGGTTCTGGGATCCGTTCCTGGTAATCCACCAAAGCTAAGCAAATTAAAAAAAAAAAAAAAAAAAAAACACCGCAATATTACATCTTTGATTTCAACTTGCACTTTTCCAATCCAAGGTCCAGTCCACCTCTAAGTCTCGAATACCAACTTTAACTTTATTTTATGTGATTTTATTTTCATTGTGATTGTTATCTTAAGAACCTCCTCGGATTAGCGCAAGCTATTATAGGAGTGTAATAAACTAACTAAGAATGTTGTTAAGGATGGTTTCTCCGATAACAGAGATGTTTTGGCCAGTTTATGGCAATCTCGTCGGTCGAGCTAGTGCGACTATTAGTTAGTTGGGACTGATTTCCCATCCCCACTATCTCCCCCTGGGTATCCGGGGATGGCTCGTCCCCAGGATCTTCGCGAATCGGGTGAAGCAGGTTCAAGCATCCGAGAATTGCCGCGTTCTGGCATCCTTTCCTGGTAATCGACACAAAAACTAAGTAGACGCTACCAAAATATTATAGCTTTGACTTCCACTAGCCTGCGCCGCAGACAGGCTATAACCCTCGGTAATAACCCGGGGTTATAGTTTCAACTTACACTTTTCCAATTCGAAGTCCAGTCCACTATCATTTCGTCCATTTAACAAATCGACGGCAGTTTTCTATAGTCTATACTCTTATAGACCATAAATGACGTCAAAAAATGTTCAAAACTCAAGTGGAACCACGAGCCGCAGGCGAGTGGTTTCACTGCCAAGTTTTGGACATTTTATGGCGTCATTTTATGGTCTATAAGAGTATAGACCGTAGAAAACTGTCGTCGATTTGTTTTTTACAATAACATGGAAAAAGAACGAGCGAATTGGCTATTTTTTTCGTTGAGAAAGCGCGCGCGTTACATCTGAAGTCATTTTTATCGTCTGTACTCTTATAGACAATAGCTACGAGCCAATCAGCGCGCGGGAATTTGGACAGTTATTGTAAAATAAAGAATTGGTTCATGCTTAGCGTGCGTATATCGAGTTATGTATGCACGCGGGAAGTTTGGAGAGCACGAGAGAAGCGTAAGGGTTGCTCGAGGCGTAGCCGAGAGCAACTCTAGCTTCTTGAGTGCTCTCCAAACTTCCCAAGTGCATCCATAACTCGATATACGCACAGCTAAAAGCATGAACCAATTCTTTTATAACATAGTGAAAATAAAGTAAATGATTTTTGGAAAACAGGTTGTGTTCCCGATTAATTACAAAATTCTCTGTGCAAAAAAAAGGCGAAAGCGGTTACTCATATCGGTTTAATCTTAACGTTTCATTAAGCTTCAAGCTCTTATAAATATACATTTTTTATGCTGTTGTCTCTCTGTAAAAGTTTTTTAATAACACAGCGCGCGCATGCTTCCTTCACCTGACTTGCACACGTCATCGGATGGACGCACGGCCGTGCCTATGTTGAGAAGGTTGAGAAAAGATAACATCGGCCTAAGGGAGGTGACGTCATCGGGTTATTCTTCGGAGCAGCCACGAACCGAGATCCGATTATGCACTAGTCAATTGAAACCCCCACCCCCCCGGACCCGGGACAGGTAGGGGGATTTGACAAAGGCCCTAATCAAATCATACCAAAACCTCCAGCCCCTGGGGAAAATCTTGAGATCAAATTCCCCTCCCCCTGGGAACAAATTGGCAAGCAGTTAAAAAAAAAACCCAAACCAAACAAAACAAGACAAAAGAAATCGTTCACTCTGAATTAATCAGGAGCAAAGTATTCTTCAATAAGGCAATGGTTTTCTTTTGATACATCTTATTAAAGAAAACTTGTTGTGGATTATTAAATTTTGCAAGAATATGAATTTCACTTTACAACAGAGCATTTCTGAACAGTGGTAGCTTTGAAAATGTTAAACAGCACATTCAGTGTAAAGCCGCTTTCGACTTGGTGCATCCCCAAGTCCCATGCATTCGAAATGGAACCACTCTATAGGGCAGCCAGGATTATCACAAGTAATCACATTGGGTACAAGAGTAACAGGCCTGCACTGCTCCCTAGCGCGTGTTTAAGCCTTTTTTGTAATTTGGCTCTCACAGGTGTATCTTTGACTGACCGCCCTCTCAGAGTAACATATGAGGGGAAGGTCTTTGTAGATTTCTTTGGGCAATGGTTGTTGCTCTATTAAATGCCAGGCTTTCATGAGGATTTGTTTTAAGTTTAAGTTCTCGGGATAACGTCTTTCCTGTAGGCGTGATTTAGGATTTTGAATTTACTCTTCAAATATGTTTTTAGAAGAGTTTGTTATGAGAAGTCTCAGTGCTTTTTTGACCCCTGGTGGGTGGCACGAAGAGAAGTGCGTATATTGAAATGTTTCAGTAGGTTTGAAGTGCGTACGCACATCAAGAACTGAATTGCTTCTGAATCTTAAACCTTTATAAAATGTTTGTATCCAGAAATGTTTCTGTTTCTGAAATTTCAGCCGTAAATCAGTTTAATTGTGGGGTGGTATTTGTTTGCTTGCTCAATGAACTGCATTATCTCCTCTCCTTAAAGTCCAGAGGGAAAATCTGTCGTCTATATATCGTTTCCAAATGAGCGGTTTTAAAATCTCCGTTTCAACCTTAGCTATGAGATATTGGCAAAGGCGACTGCCATTTTTGTACCCATGGCTGCACCATGGGTTTGTAGGCAGAGTTTTCCACATCCTCGGAGACCCAGGGGCAGATAGTTGGGTCAAGCGGCAAAATCTTGTAAACTTTGCCGCTTCGACTTCCTTTTGACCCAACTATCTGCCCCTGGGTCTCCGAGGATGAGTTTTCCATAGAGCTGGAATTAATTTTCTTCTTTCTTTTGAATTGTCTTTAAACTAAATTTTGCGAAGCATTTTGCCAATAATCAGCCAATATGGATGGCGCGAAAATGACAACGTGAAGTCGATTGACTTCGCGACGAACTTCGGTACCAGTTAACTCCCTGATTCCCCGAGGTGGGGACACTGTAAAAAAGCAAATCACATCTTATCTACCACCCCCAGGGGACAGATCTCTGATCAAAAGTGCTTATTGCTGCCGCAGCGAGGGAGCCTGAAGCGACCGAGCAAGGCAGCAACTCTAATCGGCACAGAAATATACTTATGGGGCCTTGCGAGAGCTTTCTTGCAAAATGCAAAGGATTGTGGTCGCGCAAAGATCAAAGGAAAAAGGAATTGCGGGCACCACAATGCAACGCGCTGCTTTGCTTTTTCCAGTTTCGGACAGAGCAAGGGAGAGAAGTCGAGGTGAGTATTTTTCGTCGTTTTGAATGCCCCTGATTTTGCGGAATGTTTCTACTTCGTTTATATTTTCTAAACTGAATCTCTTTTAATTTCAGAACGCAATATATTTGCAATTTCAGCGTCAGGGATATCCTCGAGAACCCTCGAGGTAAAAGTGAAGGCAAATTCTTGAAAGTTGTGTTGTTGATTACGTAAGCTTATCTGCGTTGATTATTTCCAACTTTGTTCATTTTTAAATACAAAACGTAGGCACTCAAGCTACGTACTTACACTTAATTTGAACTCTACCTCATGTGAAAAGCAAATAATGCATACAAGGACTGTATTTGTAGAAGAATCATTCATGTTTAGCCATGTTTCAGAACTCTCGAAGCCGGCCGCGCCGAAATCGCTGAGACAGCGTATTTAATTCCAATCGTGCAATCTTCTGATTATATTTTTTTCAGCAGGGCAAAACTGCATTTTAGCTCAGCTTAAGTCATGAATATGTGAATAACATACGCATTTCAAATGTTTTACTGGATGTTAGTCGTTTTCAGTGACATGCTTGACATGTAAACAACATTTTATTTTCTATCAGATTTTTATTTACGCGAATCATTGTATTCACTGCAAGGTCAGTAAACTTTAGTTTTCCATTGCTTCGTTTGGTGTGAATTTTCACACTTCGTTCTAAACTTGATCACTTGGTGCATGTTTATACGCCCCGTTGCAAACTTGATCTCTTGGTGTAGGTTTATACGCCCCGTAAAACAAAAGTTAGATTCATTATCTTACCAAATAAACAAGTGCAACTGGAAACAACATTTCAAATGTCCGATATTATTAGCCTTGTATGTAGCTGTTTCACAGGTTTTATGTAATAACTCTAATAGAGGGCGTTTTAGAAACGCTCACTACTTAGTAACAGTAAGTATAACTCAGAAGTCTGTTCCACCGTTAAGTGAAATCACACTACAATTTATTGTATATTTAACAGTTTCAAACAAATACAATTGTAAGTTCTGTTTCCTCTGTACTTTCAACATGTCATTAAATACACATTTCCGTTGTTTTACACGTTTCTTGTCATCACTGTGTTTTCCGGTTTCAAATGAGCACCATGGGTCATTTTCAACTCTTTCAACCCCCCCTTCTTATTCTCATCACCTGCCTCCCCAAGGCAGCATTCACTGCCGTTCCGGTATACTAGTATGCCCCTATTATCCCCCTATCTGTCCCGGGTCCGGGGGGGTGGGGGTTTCAATTGACTAGTGCATTATACCGGAAATTGACCTGCATTCACTCTCTTTCAGTAGTAATGGCGGACGACGTCGGGGAAATAAAGACTTCAAACGTTTGTTAGGATTCGTTATGGTAGAATACAGAGTTCTTTCTACTTTCGTTTCTCGGCGTCTGAACACTGACCTCAAGGATTTTACGTTCGATTTGTGAAAGAAACGTGGAACTATGAAAACAGTCAAGATTTGCTCAGGTAACATCGGCCTACGGGAGGTTAACATCGACCTAAAGGAGGTTAACATCGGCCTACGGGAGGTTAACATCGACCTAAGGGAGGTACGTTTTATAGCACCACGTTTGTATCGTATGTGTTATACTGGCACAATCGTACACATGGAAAGCTTATTTGCAAGCATTAAAACTTACAATCTTGCAAGAGCTTTTCTAATCATTGACCTGAGTGTCATTTCATTTATTGCCAACTCGTAACATCCACATACAGGAGGTTAACATCTACCTAAGGGAGGTACAGTGGCTCACAGTGTACATTTTATAACTTATGTATTATAAAAGTCAATTCATAGGCATAGAAGCTTACTCTCTAGCAGGGAAACTTTGGATCATAAGGAGCTTTTCTATCATTGACTTGAATTTCATAATTTTCATTTTTACCAACTCATAACATTGCCCTATAGGAGGTAAACATCTACCTAAGGGAGGTTATGGTATTATAATAAGGAAGGATGGACTTGAAGAAAGCTTACGAATCTTAAGGGGCTTTTGCATTTCGTGTACATGCCATTTTAGAATAAATTTATTTATAAATAATAATAATAATCATTATTTGAAAAGCCTTTTAATCTCACTAGAATGAGATAAATGAGAGTTTTCTCATTTTTTTATTTACACTCATAACATGGAATACAGTAAAAGGCAATTGTTCTCTTGTTGTTGTTGTCATTTTTTTCTTGGTTGACCCCATCAACCTGTAATTTCCACATTAAATTTTGCTAGAAGTGACTGTTTATGACTGTAGAAATGATAGATCAGTTTTAAAAAATATAACCCTTAATATGTCAGAATTTATTTTAATTTAATTTGTGATCTGACTTACAAGAGGTTTGACTGTTTCATTTTTTATTTGCTATTAACCAAAAAATACAACATAAACACATTAAAGATGATACACAATATTCCTACTAAACTATTTACAAGATGAAATGTGTTAAAGGCTAGGAAGCCTATATAGAAGCCTGGGGCTTATTAACTATAGGCGTTCTGGAACTAAAGAAAAAAAACCAAGAAGTTAATGGTACTGAATGAAAATTCCAATTAATTTTTTTTAAAAGAAGAAAAAAAAAAGAAAAAAAAAAAAGAAAGAAAAAGGTGTGTAGCTCAACAAAGAGTCAATTTAACTTAGAAAGTAGGAATTTTCTAAGTCTTTTGCCAAACTGATACTTTCACTGTTTTGAGTTGAGTTCGAGTTGAAAAACGTAGGACCTTGAAACCGAATTGAGAATTTTCGAAGATTAGTTCGACAATAAGGTATATAGAAAAGGTTGGAATTTCTTGTATTATAAGAATGTATCTGGCTTGCAAGAGTAAACATATCGTGAAAAAAATTTGGAAGTAAGCTTCTTTTAAAAAGATACATAAATTTACCTATTTGGTATAAATGTGAGAGAATTTTAAAATCTGCTGTTCTTTAAAAAGAACACCAGTATGAGCATCAAAAGAAACTTTAGATATTATTCTGATTATCTTCTTTTGTAGAACAATAATCCGATTTCAATTAGACTGATATGTCGATCCCCACACAGAAACACAATAAATTAAGTAAGGGTAAACTAGACTATAGTACAAGGAGCGTAAGGAGGTTTTGGGAAGGCAAAAACTAGACTTATAAATAATACCTATTGATTTTGATATTTTTCTACAAACACTAAGAATGTGAGGCTTCCATGACAAATGCTCATCGAGGATAACACCTAAAAATACTGTCTCTTTCACACGTTCAATTGCATTGTTGTCAATTTGAATAGATATATCAAGTGTTTTCCTCCTTTGGGGTGGTCTAAAAACCATAAAATTTGATTTTTTAAAGTTAATGGACAGCTTGTTTGCTCGACACCATTGAGTTAATTTAAGCATTTCAGAATTCAAGATTCCAGGAAGCAAGTTAAAATCTTTGTGGGAGAAAAATATGTTTGTATCATCTGCAAAAAGAATAAAATCCACGACCTTTGACACGTTACACAGATCATTTATATAGAGTAGAAAGAGTAGGGGACCTAGTATAGAACCCTGAGGCACCCCGCACTTAATTTCGCAAGACTCCGAACTGACATCATTAAATTCCACATATTGTTGTCTATTGCTTAGATAGCTTTCGAACCCTCTAAGTGAAGTGCCACGAACACCATAATGCCCTAATTTTGAAATCAAAATGTTATGGTCAACGGTGTCAAAGGCCTTGGACGAGTCTATAAAAATACCAACTGTGCATTCCTTATTGTCAATGGTGGAAGAGATTTTGTCATATAAACAAGTAAGAGCATAAGTGCTAGCCGTTGAGTGATGCTTGCGAAAACCATACTGATTGTCAGAGAGAATGTTATGATTATTAAGAAACCTTAAAAGACGATTGTACATTACTCTCTCATTGCTTACTACAGTACATTAACAATATTGGTTTTATTTTATTTCTTTTCAGAATGCAATACTTAAACTGCACAGACCGCTGAAGAAACAGCTACTTCAAAGACACCTATGACTCATTAATTCCACAAAAGACATTGTGTACTCAATTCATACGTATAGAAGCTTACTCTTCAGCAGGGAAACTTGGGATCATAAGGAGCTTTTTTATCATTGACTTGAATTTCATTTTATTTTTACCAAGTGATAACAATTCCACCTACGTATACAGGAGGTAAACATCTACCTCAGATGGAGGTCATGATGTTTATAGCACCATGCAAGTATGTATTATAATAGGGAAGAATTGACTTGAAGAAAGCTTATGAATTTTAAGGGACTTTTGCACTTCATGCACAAGGCCCTCAAATTTGGAATGACAACCCTCTTGATTTAGGTAATTCGCTTACTATCTCTAATTGTAGACAAAAACTTAGAGGTTACTTCCAATCAAATTGTGAATTCATGTCCTTTTGAACTCTCGTATACATGGCTTAGCTTAATTTAATATTTTATTTGTTATTTATTTAATTTTTTTCATTTAAGTTATTATTATTATTATTATTATTATTATCACCACTATTATTAACATTAATATTTATCTATTTATTTATTTATTTATTTATCTACTTATTTATTTATTTGTAAACTGTAAAGTAATTGCACCATTTTGACCAATCTCCTGTATGAATTGTGCCATATAAGCCCCCGGCTTCGGCATCTCAATATCGATTTACAGGTATTACTTATTACCATGCAACTCTCTTGTACTATCTTTATGAATAAAGAGCATCATATATTATATTGTCTCAGTTGTTCAATAATTATTGTATTCAAACAGAAGAAAAAAAAGAGAGAAAAGTCCAAATTCTCCAATGCCAAAGGTACAGTGTAAATTCAGTTCAATTTCTCTACCCCAGCCAAATTCAATTCCCTTCTTCCCAGGCATGGTACATGGTCAAATCCCATGTGGGAGGGGGGGGGGGGGGGACAAGGCATTTATTTTTTGTTCAAATTTGACTTGTTCTCCAACTCATGACAAACTTCCATCCGTATTTAGAAGCATAGAGCTTACTTGATAACAAATGACACGTCATGAGCTTAAAACATGAAAATGAAAACATTAAGGGGGTGGTCATTTGGATCTTTTGAAAAGCACACTGAAAGGTTCATGGCATGGCTCAATTTCATTTTGACCTTTACTTGAGGTACAGATTTGTTGACTTATAAAATAATAGCTCTTTATGTCATATCTTTTTGACTCAATAGCCATAAAGGTTAGCAACCATAACTGTAATTGAATATGGATATTTGAAAGATACCTTTCAATATCAGGTGAAAGATTAAGTAGAAGAAAGACCCTCAGTTATTTTTTTGGGATTTCTTTTCACAACTGCTTAAGGACGGTGCCTACTAATAGCCAAGTATTTTTGCACGGTTTATCACTGAGGGAAAAGCAGATCTTGGTAGCAGGTATTGAAAGCCAAATTTAAGGAAATTGGGGGTAACCACGCATTTTTTAGAGATAACCAAGCAACCATTATTCTAAAAAGCAGCAAAATACAAAGCAATGTATGGCGCTTTTTTCCAAATTGAAGCTTTATTATCTCTGAAAAATGCATGATTTCCCCCCAATTTTCTTTTTGGATACCAAAATCACTTGCTGAGTTCTGCTTTCTCCGCATAGTTTTAAAGTGCGCAAAAATATCCCTGTAATAGTAGGCACCACCCATAGGAAACCCGAGTATCTCCAGATGCACAGAACGTATGCGCAGTAACAATAGTAGGCACCGTCCTTAAGTTCTAGAAAGGACTAAGAATCTTTCTTCTAATTAAACATTACTTAAAAATGTTGGTCATTTTGTATCTTTGCACTCTAAGTGGTACATATATACCACTCTACACAATTTCCTGCCAGAGAGGAACAAAATTATGACCATTTGCATCCAATCCATCATTATATGGGAGATCCTCCGTCAATTAACCCTACAAACTTGAATATCAAATTTTACATAATTTTGCCACATGACGAGAGGTCAAGCTTGACAATAACAGTTCAACAACATCTGTTGTACACATTGTCTTTTGAGGAATTGATGAGTCATAGGTGTCTTTGAAGTAGCAGTTTCTTCAGCGGTCTGCACAGTTTAAGTATTGCATTCTGAAAAGAAATAAAATAAAACCATTATTGTTAATGTACTGTAGTAAGCAGTCAAACAGTCAAACCTCTTGTAAGTGATTACAAATTAAATTAAAATAATTTTTTTTTTAAAAATGATCTATCATTTCAACAGTCATAAACAGTCACTTCTAGCAAAATTTAATGTGGAAATTACAGGTTGGTGGGGTCAACCAAGAAAAAACGACAACAACAACAAGAAAACAATTGCCTTATATCATCATAACAGCTATTATGCTATTTTAATTCACCTGCATTTTTTTCTATTTAAACCCATAACACCTCTCACAGCAAATCTTTATGGCTGGAAAATTGTTTCATTAGATGAATATAAATTGGCCCAGCATAGGTCAGTCTGTTGCCAAAAAATAATATTGATAATGATATATTATATTCCATGTTATGAGTGTAAATAAAAAAATGAGAAAACTCTCATTAATCTCATTCTAGTGAGATTAAAAGGCTTTTCAAATAATAATAATAATAATAATAATAATAATAATAATAATAATAATAATAATAATAATAATAATAATAATAATAATAATAATAATAATAATAATTCTTTATAAATAAATTTATTCCAAAACGGCATGTACACAAAATGCAAAAGCGCCTTAAGATTCGTAAGCTTTCTTCAAGTCCATCCTTCCTTATTATAATACCATAACCTCCCTTAGGTAGATGTTTACCTCCTATAGGCGGATGTTATGAGTTGGTAAAAATGAAAATATTTATGAAATTCAAGTCAATGATAGAAAAGCTCCTTATGATCCCAAGTTTCCCTGCTAGAGAGTAAGCTTCTATGCCTATGAATTGACTTTAAGGATACATAAGTTATAAAATATACACTGTAAGCCACTGTACCTCCCTTAGGTAGATGTTAACCTCCTGTAGGTGGATGTTATGAGTTGGTAATAAAATTAATGGGGTCGAATTCACACTCAGGTCAATGATTAGAAAAGCTCCTGCAAGATTGTAAGTTTTAATGCTTGCAAATAAGCTTTCCATGTGTACGATTGTGCCAGTATAACACATACGATACAAACGTGGTGCTATAAAACGTACCTCCCTTAGGTCGATGTTAACCTCCCGTAGGCCGATGTTAACCTCCTTTAGGTCGATGTTAGCTTCCCGTAGGTCGATGTTACCTGAGCAAATCTTGACTGTTTTCATAGTTCCACGTTTCTTCCACAAATCGAGCGTAAAATCCTTGAGGTCAGTGTTCAGACGCCGAGAAACGAAAGTAGAAAGAACTCTGTATTCTACCATAACGAATCCTAACAAACGTTTGAAGTCTTTATTTCCCCGACGTCGTCCGCCATCACTACTGAAAGAGAGTGAATGCAGGTCAATTTCCGGTATAATCGGGGCTGCTCCGAAGAATAACCCGATGACGTCACCTCCCTTAGGCCGATGTTATCTTTTCTCAACCTGTTGAGAAATGTACCATGATGACGGAATTAGATTAGGATGCACGCACGCTATCTTATAACAAAAATTTTTCCACCCGCCTAGGTAACCGCCCCTTTAGTAAGAGCATCACGCTGTTCCACGCTGGTTTGTTGTGCTTGGTTTGTTGATCGAGTGAGCGGCAAGATTTCTTTATTTGAAGGTAAGAAAAACTGTTCAGTTTACTTTTAGCCATAGTAGAGGTCATTAGGGGAGAGCATTAATCGATTAAGGTAAGCGAAGGTAGATTTTAACCAACACATTTACCGGTAGATATTCGAGAAAGTAGGACAAGCATTCTGCGGGATACAGACGAGATTTTGTATGGAAATCTAAACTTTATTACACTTTGGAAGTAGACATGCTTATGATTTGGATACAATTTGACTTTTGGAATAACGGCTTAACTACCCATTTACCAATGAGCCGGTTTGTTTGAAAGGAAACACCTGAGATTTGCTAAGATTTGAAATCGTCACCATGCGATCAATTCTACCGTCACGTGCCTTTAATCTCCGCGTCTTCTTCTCGTTTGCTTATTCGTTACAAATCCGTTCTTTTCAATTGAGTGTTGATGCAAACATTTAACACACTTACATGTTAACTACTCATTTCCAGGTCGGGTGTCTCGAAAACGAAGACCTTTTAAACGAAGAGTAATATTATAGACCCTAAGACCCTAAGACCCCGAAAACTCGAAAACGAAGACCCCCAAAATTTCCAAGTGTAAGTACAAAAAAAATAAAATAACATAAAAAATACATTAATTTATACCTCAAGTGAAATTTAATTCCTTCCTGTGGTGCTACCATGGAAATTTTTTCACGGCAAGATCGGAGATCTATGAAGGAAATACTAGAAATAAGGACAAACTCCATGTACCTCTCTACTGAACAACTACAGCACAGCGATCATTTAAATACAGGGGTACTTCTCTGTGGAATAGTCTACCTAAGGAGATTCGGGATATTAGCTCTTTAGACTCTTTTAAAAAACAAATCATGAATCGCGCTTGTTATAAATTCTTAGAAAATAATTAATGATTGCAATGCTAATCTTATGTTGTTGTATTTTAATTTGTTGGTAGTTCTGAGGATGTGTAACATATGCATTATCCTTTATTTAGATATCTTCTTTTATTAAAAACTGAATCATTGTATAATGCAATTCGAGGGATTTGATTGGCTTAGCGGCCATGGTATATGAGCTATTATACCATGGCCGAGAAATGGCGACCATTAAATTTTCTGCTGGTTATCCCTGCACAGCGAAATCAGTAGGATCTAGCAAAATTTCTTGATTGTTTTTAATAAAACAATTATTCCACTTGCGCTTCTTGGATATGAGATGATTATAGCCAACTCGGCGCTACGCGCCTCGTTGGCTATCTATCATCTCATATCCAACGCGCGCTCGTGGAATAATTGTTAAATAGTATTTATATTGTATTTTGTTTCTTTTATATATCTCATTGTAATTGGTTTCTGGAAAAACCATTAGTGGATGGAATCAATAAAGTTGTATTGTATGGTTATCCGCTATCTTGAGCTGAGTAACCGCGTTCCCATGGAATACTGACTGGAAATGCGTTTCCCGCTCCACTGGACCGGAAGCGCGTTTCCGAACATCTCAGTTGTGCTGCTGGGTTTTTATTTAATTACCAACTAGCAAAGAAACGAGTGTTAAATCCCTCCTTCTTGGAATTACAACGGTTACCACGCGATTATGAATTTTGTTAAAACTAGGAATCGACACTCGGGATTGAAGAACCTCAAAATCATTACAGCAACTTTCATAGTAGAAAGCCTTGGCTTCATTTCTTTTGCTCTCATGATCGCGTGGTTGTAATTCCGAGAAGGAGGGATTTAACACTCGTTTCTTAATTGCTAGTTGGTAATTAAATAAAAACCCAGCAGCGCAACTGAGACGTTCAGAAACACGCCTCCGGTCTAGTTGAGCGGGAAACACACTTCCGGTCAGTATTCCATGGCAACGCGGTTACTCGGCTCAAGATGGCGGATAACCATGGTGCGACCACAGGAGGGAATTAAATTTCACTTGAGGTATGAAATAATGTATTTTTTCTATTTTATTTTTTTGTACTTATACTTGAAAAATTTTGGGGGTCTTCTCTTTTGAGTTGTCGGGGTCTTAGGGTCTTAAGGTCTTCGTTTTAGAGGTCTTCGTTTTCGTGACACCCTCCCAGGTCTACCCCTCCCAATTACTATAAAAGCATAAACAAAAGAAGGAAATATTAAGCTCCTTCAACATGAATCTCATGCATTATGCGTGAGTCTCACGCCTGGGGACTTGAGACATCGATCTCATGCATGAAGGACAATTTCTCACACCTGACCCACAAATCCGGACGAGTTGTTCTAAAAAAAACTTATTTCATTTCAGATTTGTTATGTATTATTTCTTTGCTCCTTATAACAATCGCAAAAGCTTTTAAATGTCTACAATCCGTATGAATCATAAGTGTCAAAGGTCGTTGGAATATCGTCAGTCATTTTCGGCAACGTTCGGAAGTCTTCAGAAAATGGTTGGAAATCTTCGAAAGAGGCTCGGACGTTTTTGGAAATCCCAGTGATGACGAGACAAATGATCTCACGCGTTTGACTCAGAATAAGTTGGCAGGTATATAACCGTGACAAAAGCACAGCTGTAACTTAAGCAGACTTTAGCCTTCAATTATTATTTTTCTTGTATAGCTACCTAAAAAGCTACAACTTAAAGGATCAAAGGACAACTAGTTGTGATAAGAAACACAACATCTTAGGACAACAAGTAATGGTCACAGCTGCACGACAAAATAAATTGAAGCTAACGTTTTTACCCTGTTATAAGAATATTTCAGATCCTATCCATACAATCCATTTTATTCAGGCCTGAAAGGAGGTTATAATGGCTCATTGGTTCCAACCTCATTGTGTTAGAACAATCAGCTTAGTCTGTATTTCACCCATGGTCGGTAGTCTGTTCACTGAATTTTGCCCTTGTTCTGTTGTCTACAGTCTGTATTTACAGTTACTGACAGAACGCAGTTTTTTAATTTAACTTGGTTATGATCCAGTGGTTACTCTTGTTGTTACCCAGCCATTGTATGTAAGTTTTATATGTTGTTCACCTTGGTACATCCTCTATTTTTGACATTTTGGTTGACGTTTTATGAGTAGCTAAGGGAAACCACCAGTTCTTCAGATACATGTATAGTGAATTGTCACCCTCCCTGCATAAAGTTTATTATTATAATAATATTATTATTGGTACATACCACACAAATTAATAGTACTTTTTGCGCACGCTGATTGGCTTAAGCGCGGAGGTGTACTTTTCACCTCTGAGCAGCTGAAGAGAAACAAGATGGCTTTCTGTTTGCCAGGGTTACTTGAAGAAATAGTGAAAATTTAATGCTAATGGCAAATTTGTGAAGTGCTTGCTGCTTACAAGTTGTTTTTTCTAAATTATATGCACGTCTCTGCTATGCATTCTCACACTCACCTACCTTCTAAGCTTAAATTTGTTTTGCATTGTTTTTGAATAAAACTTAAAAAAAATCCGCAGTGTCCCTTGACTGGGTTACAGAAAGCATTTTTAAAGCTCAACCTTTGAGGTATTCTCAAAAACAAATTTGTACACAGTTGAATCCCCAGTAACTGTTCTGTCTTTTGCTAGATAGTAAAGGTCAATTATCTAGACTTTGGTAGGCAAAATGTCATTGGCTGAGAGGTGGTAAAGGAATGCTGATGAAAAATGACTGCATTGTAAGTGTTCTTAATTTATGTAAATTTGGGGAGGGGGGGAGGCTATTGTTGTTATTTATTTTTTCCCTTGCATTTCTTGGAAGCACCCCACTGATGTTATTAGTGAATTTTTTCCGTTCCCCCAACACCCACTCATGATATATCCTTCAAACCATGGTAAAAATTGAAGGGCTGCGTGGAATAAGGCGGCAAGTGACTTTTGATGTAAGGTCAAATTCTCCTTTTGTTTCACAAGTGAATACAATGAAATTTGGAGGGAGAATCTAGCTTTTTATCAGAAGTCACTTAGGGCTTTTTTTCAGCACCCCTTCAATTAATACCTTGACTCCCTCCTCTGCCCAATTCTCTGTTTAACTTTAAAACCTCAGCTAAAATGGCTGGTACTGTATAAGCATTATTTGAGTCTCAACATTTAACATTTTAGGACATTTACGTGATAACTAAATACTAAATTTTAGAGTTTTTTGAAAAATCTACTAAAAAAATGAAAGGACACAGCTGATATTCACTGCATAACTTAAGAGAGTGCTGTGGTTTCATCCCTTTAAACCACATTAAGAAATGGCTGTTTATGTTTTGGTTTGCCAAGGAATCATTGTAATATTTCATGCAAAGACTACTTACTCAATGTGCCATCTTTGAAAATCTAGCCCCTTACCATTTTTTTTAATTTTGACATCATACAAACTGATGGTAACCTTATAATCTGTTTAAGTCGCATGTAATAAGATTCTCTTTAAAAATCATTCTTTTGGAGATGAAATCAATTCTGGCCATTTTTGAATGTGGTCTTTACTGCATGGCCAGCTATAAGATGATGAAAGTGATGGAGACAACACTGTCATTGCAGGTTGTAAAATGGTGAATGAGAGTAATAGCTAAGTGTTAGTGAGTTTCTTGAATAAGCTTTCACCTCTGATAGTTTGGTAAATTGTTCCATATTAAGTTTCCCTTGTATTTCGCCAAGTGATCTTGTGTTGTATTTATGAACATCCTTATTTAATCCTAAGTAATCATTGAAGGATGAACAAAGCAATGGTTTCATTGTTTAAGTCATCTTAAGGTAAAACTGCTAGTTCTTTGAAAAGAGGACAAGTGTGGTCGGTAAATATTTTTGAAAATGTGATTATCCTTCTTACTTCAAGGACAGGTCTATTATCACTAATCTTAAATCGTCACTAAATGGTGAAATGAAGCTACCTGATGTTTTCTACCAAGGACAAAAGCCTTTCTTTCTAGACCTCACCCCCCCCCCCCCCCACCCCCTCAGTCCTATAAATGCTGACAATCAGTGCAACAGTGAACAAAAATATTCCGTCTGGGGGAGGCGTTGGTTGATTAAGGAAAACAATATTACATTGGTGTTTTTTGTGCTTAGTCTATGGTTTTTTTGGACCGTCTTCAATTATCTTCTGTCCACCAAAAAGGAGCTTCAATTTACAGCATTAGGTGTCCTTGTTAACATAGATGTGATTGCAAGTCTGTAAACCAGTCCACAGACCTAAAGTTAACAGTGATAAGCGGCAGGTACTTAAACGTTTCATAATTCTAGCAGTCACACTTGACTCATGCTTTACCTTATGAAAAACATCAACGACATTTTGTACTGAACATTCTTGGTTGCCAAAAGTCCTAGAAAACACAAACTACTACAAATTAGATAAGTGTGATGACCGAAGGACCATTTACACGGTCCAAAAGTAGCTCTTGCACGCTCCGCGTGCCGATGTCTGGCTGTTGTCAAGCCTCCCATGACATGATTCTTTCTGTACATCTTTTGGTTACATTCAGATGATTATTTAAATTACGTTTTAGATAGCAAACAGCACTAAAGCAGGATGCCAAGATTGTCGATGCATGAAAGAGCAGACCTTAAAAGATATGAAAAAGTTACTGGAGAGAAGTCATATGAATGCAACCAGTGTGGCAAGTGTTTTAGTGTAGCAGGAAATCTAAGGAGACATGAACGAGTTCATATTGGAGAGAAGCTTTATGAATGCAAACAATGTGGCAAGTGTTTTAGTGTAGCAGGAAATCTAAGGAGACATGAACGAGTTCATACTGGAGAGAAGCCTTATGAATGCAAACAATGTGGTAAGTGTTTTAGTGTAGCAGGAAATCTAAGGAGACATGAACGAGTTCATACTGGAGAGAAGCCTTATGAATGCAAACAATGTGGCAAGTGTTTTAGTGACGCAGCAACTTTAAGGACACATGAAAAAGTTCATACTGGAGAGAAGCCTTATGAATGCAAACAGTGTGGTAAGTGTTTTAGTGAAAAAGGAACTCTAAGGTCACATGAAAGAGTTCATACTGGAGAGAAGCCTTATGAATGCAAGCAGTGTGGCAAGTGTTTTAGTGTAGCAGGAAATCTAAGGAGACATGAACGAGTTCATACTGGAGAGAAGCCTTATGAATGCAAACAATGTGGCAAGTGTTTTAGTGACGCAGCAACTTTAAGGACACATGAAAAAGTTCATACTGGAGAGAAGCCTTATGAATGCAAACAGTGTGGCAAGTGTTTTAGTGTAAGAGGAACTCTAATGTCACATGAAAGAGTTCATACTGGAGAGAAGCCTTATGAATGTAAACAGTGTGGCAAGTGTTTTAGTCAAGCAGGAAATTTAAGGGCACATGAAAGGGTCCATACTAGAGAGAAGCCTTATGAATGCAAACAGTGTGGCAAATGTTTTAGTGTAGCAGGGCATCTAAGGATACATGAGAGAGTACATACTGGAGAGAAGCCTTATGAATGCAAACAGTGTGGCAAGTGTTTTAGTCAATTAGGAACGCTCAGGAAACATAAAAGATTTCATACTGGAGAGAAACCTTACGAATGTAAACAGTGCAACAAGTTTTTTAGGCACTTGGAAAGTTTACGAAAACATGAAAGAGTTCACAAGGATACTAGGGATTGTATTCAAGATAACATGCCGATAAAAGCCTACACATTGATGGAACTGCACTCTGGTCATGTTGAAAAACACATCTGCTGGATTTGTCAAGAGGAGTTGAGTAGTGAAGCTCTTCTTCTTTGTCACTATGAAAATCATATGATAAGTGAATAACTTAACTTTAGGTTTTAGTCTTTGATCAACAAATGCGGTTGGTTAAGTTTTTCTCGTGAAGTTTTCTTGGCTAACTGCGAAAATAGGGAAATTATATCCCAGTGTAGTTATACCAGACTTATTTGGCAGCCACTAAATGAGGACACCTTGTTATTACGGATGGTTGTCTTGGCTCCGACGAATATATTTTCCTTAGCGTCAACCCGCTCAGTATTAACACCCCTTTAATATGGACCCCTATTCCCATCCATGTTCTCGTCAGTGTCTATGATAATGGCATTTAGATGTAGAGTGTTATTGCCAATCACACCCAACAACAATAAGCAAAGGAAAAGTGGGTCTTAATGCCACCTTTAATTTGTGCTACGGCAAGCGAGTGACACTTGAACCCTTCTTATCTCATCTCTCTAAATTTGTAATGAATTGGAAAACCAGAACTATTCAGTCAAGGCCAAGAGAGGATGAAGGTAAGAGAGGTAATCCCCCATATAGGCCCTATTCCCATCGTTATCCCTCTAAAGGTATTTTAAGATCTCTCGCGAGATCCAGTGTTAGGTAATAGCCAATCATATATCCTGAATTTTACCCACGTTGACAGCAGAGCCGATTCCCACGCAATGCTACGCGTCTTTCGCGAATTGATCTTAAAACAAAATGGCGAAACATGCATACAGGAAGCGGTTGCCTGCATATGTTTTGTGGACGAATGCGAGTTTAAAGTGGCTGTATTTAGAGAACGCAGATTGGAAAAGAATCGCTCCGGCATGATTTGTTTTAGAGCCCAGCTGTGCGGAAATTATGCAAGAATATTACAATACAATTAGCTGGCGAAATTGAAAGCCGTGATTGAACAGACGAATACAAACATCTCAACCTAGGCACGAATTTCGATATTTTTATCGCAGTGAGTACAAAATCCCTTCAGTCATTGAAATCTACGTTCTATTCACTTGCTAATCACGTATGTAATTAAGAGATTCGTTGGGAGAAACGCGAGAAACAAATCTTTTTTCATGCAAAAGTGTTACATTTAGCTATCGAAACATTGAAATCTACGTTCTATTTACTTTTTAATTACGTTTGTAGTTATTTGTTGGAAGGACGCGAGAAACAATTTTTGTTTTCATGCAAGAGTGTTACATTTAGCTGTCAAAACATTCAAAGCCGCGATTGAACAGACGAGTATAAACATCACAACCTCGGCACGAATTTTGATATTTTTATTTCAGTGAGTTCAAAATCCCTTTGGTCATTGAAATCTACATTCCATTAGCTTTCTAAACACGCATGTAGCTAAGAGATTTTTTAAAAGAAAGGCGAGAAACAGATCTTAGCTTTTTTATTCAAGAGTGTTACATTACATAATTTGAATTGAAGCCGCGATTGAACAGACGAGCATAAACATCACAACCGCGGCACGAAAAATTTTGATATTTTTGTCACAGTGAGTTTAAAATCTCTTCGGACATTCAAATCTACAACCTATTAGCTTTCAAATCACGCATATTAGTAAGAGATTCGTTGCAAGTAACGCGAGAAACAATTTTTTTTATGAAAGTGCATGATTATGATTAGCCGTTGTAAAATGACACGTAACGCGCGAGGTAACATTATCCGCGAAAAATTCGATACCTTCTAAAAATAACTTCAGAGGGATTTTGATGGGGATAAGACCTGTATGGGGGATTACCTCTCTTATCTTCATCCTCTCTTGGTCAAGGCCTATTACTGTGGACGCCTACAGGACTAGAAAAAGGTGTTTAAGGTGGGTTTGATTTTACACTGATTAAATATATTGGCTAAGGCCAAGACAATTTCTTACAGTCATGAGGTGTTGTTATTCGGTTGTTGCCTGTGGTGACCTAAGTTCTCGTTTATATTGAAACGTTTCCAATGAGCGATTGTTTTTCGAGGACAGAGAGAGAAAAAGCATTATTAATTTGCCGGGTTGTACCATAAGTATAGAGTAAGGAATTTCTTTAGAGAACACGTGGAACAGCACAGTTACTGTTAAGTGGTAAGAGCTAAGGAGGAACAAATAGCTGGATTATTGTCAAACGTAAGCTAATTGTGTAATCCCTATTTCACGGGGTATGCCTGGTTCACAATAAGAAGAATATAACGACATACAGTGACGTAATCACGCAAACGTTACGTCGACTGATGTTCTGGGCTGAGTTGCTCGAAGCATGGTTAGCGCTAACCATTGGTTAAGAGGTATTAAAACCTATAGGTTGTCATGGTATTTACCCTGGGTTAGCGCTAACCATGCCTCGAGCAACTGGGCCCTGAATGTTAGTGTGGACTAGGCAGGATAACGGTAGAACACGAGTACCATGACCTTGGAGAACGGCATGAGGATAAACTTGATCTTTTTAGGGTGCGTTCGATTGACACTATTCTGGAATAAGAATAATAGGAATAAACCCGAACAACCGTTCGATTGAGACGCTATTCCAATTCCGGAATACATGGAATGTATTCCAAACATTCTGCTCCAGAGAGCAGAATACTTGGAATAATCCGGAATAATGACGTCATGCTTCGCGGTTTTTTCAAATCAACAAACAAAATGGCTTCCGCTGCGTGCGAGCAAAACGAAATTTTACTCAAAAAAGGATACTCCCGGAGTCGGGAAGAGACCCTTTTCCTTATTTCCTTGTACGAAGAAAAGAAAGAGATGTTCCAAAATGTTAGCTACAAGAAGAAACAAGTCTGGGAAGTGATTACGGCGATAATGCAAGCGGAGAGTGTCGAGAGTGGTCGAAATATTTCGCCGAGGGCTGACCAGTGCGAAGGCAAATGGAAAGCTCTCAGCCTTGCCTTTCGCAAATGCGAAGATCATAACAGTCAAACTGGCAACGAAAGAAGAGCGCTTTGCAAACTCTGTTGACACATGTAAATACTGAGCTCTTCGTTACATTGAATCTGTCTGATATTGATCTTATTGATTCTTGATTTCCAAGAAACCACAATGTAATCAACAAGTGCTTCTCAACACTTATCGGCTCTCTACCTCCGTGCTGCGGGCCAGTAGGAAGCTCTGGACAGTTTCCAAGTTCTACAACAGGCTGTTCAAATGTGTCCGCCGAAATGCGAAAATGGCTGCGAAACTCTGACAAATTATAATCGGGAAGAACAGTTTCCGAATAACCTCCGATGCGAACCGCTTTACGCCGCTCTGACAACAAGTTATTTGCATAAAACAGGGGCAGAAACTCTTCTAAGACATCTTCTTCCTCTTGCACAGATTCTTCCTCGAGAAATTCTTCAACAAAAGTTGCAAAACCTGCAACAATGACCTCCAATGTCGCCGCCATGTTGCTGTTCACGATGTTACGGAAATTTGTATTTTCCTTCGGAAAACCGCTGTCTGCGTGTTATGTCGCGGGCATTATTCCAGAAACGGAATAATCGTTTTATTGACGAAAGGATGGAATGGCTATTCTGGAATAATCCGGAATGTATTCTTATTCCGGAATAGGGTCAATCGAACGCACCCTTAATGTGTCAACTAACCTTTATTCTGTTTATTTAAAATCGTTTCTTAAAGGTTACTCCAAACCTTCGAGGGGCTGCTTTTTGCCGAATGTTTATTTTTCGATCTAATTAAAGTTAATTACTTAAACTTACATTTTCAAAAACAAATTATTTAAAATCTTAAAACACGCGCGAGAACATTGAGACAAAGGTATTTTCGTAAAAAAGTTAATAAGTTTTCAAGGTGACATAATCTCTGTAAGGCGTGGACTCCCCAACGACCTTTTCGCGGCAACGGCTTCATTTCAACTTATTAGCATTTTTTGTTTACACTCGAGCTTGAGTGCTGTGGTTTTGGAAATAGGCAAGTCAATTTCTTATCACTTTGCGGCACAGAAGGTGCTAAGTATCTTGAATCTTCCTAGACCAGTGAGCAATGTTTCGTGGACTGCACATACGAAGGCTCCTGAGAAAGCTGTAAACGAGCTCCTCGAAAGAGAACTCAAAAACGCGATGCTACAACTGAAAAGACACAGGCGTACTTCTGTTCACTGATTCAACTTGAAAAGTGGGAAATTCCTATCCTTTTAATGCTATAAATGTAGTTTAATTGATATTGAAAGCCTTATATATTCTATTTTCAATCTTGTATAATAGAATGTCGATTTGAATTTCATTTTCATTTGAAAAATTCAAGCGAGTTTTTTATTATCTTGCACGCATGGAAATTATGCGTCAGTCATTAACGTGTAACCAATTGAATTGGAAATGGAAGCGAGTTTTTATCATGTGGAATGCGTATGAAATTATGCGTCACTCATTCACGTGTAACCCGGCAAAACGGTTTAAAAAGTCGTATCTCTCGACATATTCAACAAATAAAAAAGATAAAACCATGCTTTTAAACCTCATTCATTACATCTTCTAGCCTGGTTAAGTGTAGGAGATTGCCTTTGGGGGTTCTAGTATTCTTGCACATCTTGGTTTATCAACCAAAATACGCTCATCAATTCGAAGACTTGCAATGTTAGTTTGTTACTGAACACAAACAAAACTTACCCGATAGCTTTCATGTCGGCCACTAGTGCCTCCCTATGATGCTACATTGGCGCTTGCTTGTCGTTTCTTTTTTGTTAAACGTTTTTTCCCCTAGGTAATACCGAAAACGTGCTCGCAGAATCTAACTGGGAAAAAGATGACTGAAAAACTATAACTTTCCCGCGAAACACCATTTTGCTTCCTGTGAACGTCAGGGGTTCTACTATGTTATTGGCTGGCGGCTCACAGTGTGAGCCCGGTGTTGACATAATTCTCAGACAAGGCGTGACATGCTTCTAAATCTTTAGAAGGCGAAAACTCGCAATACGATTTCTGCAAGGTGCCTCCTCTTCAAATGAATTAATAGGGTATGTAGAATTGACGAAATTTCGTGAAATTTCGCCCGAAAGTTTACTGAACAACGAGGAACAAAAGGGTGTCGGCATTTTTTTTTTAAATCAAATACTTCCCTCCTGGCGGCCTCGGAAAGCAACACGTTTGCAAATTCTTTTTACTGGAACTTGACAGATATATTAAAAGAAAACCAATAGGAATACGGGAAAATGCTCACACCCTTTGAGAGATTGATGATTTGTGATTAACACTGTGCAGCTACATTTCCTCAGAGATCACGTTTGATACCCGATTAATTCGACGGAATGGTGCTCTGTCATTTTACTGTTTACCGGCTTCCCTCGCCTTGGCAGAGGAATAACCGAAATAGCTTATAATTTTATCGAATTCTGCATTAAATAAGCTTTTTATCGATATATAGATTGTGGTGGTTTCCTAAAAAACAACGCGTGTACGAATTTTTTTCGGGAAGGCACCCGCGAAGGTTTGGAGTAACCTTAAGAAGTTTGGTTCAATTGAATTGTTGCTGTTGCTGTTTCAGTTATCTAACGTTGTTGTTACGCGAGTTCACAAATTAAATGTCTTCGCTGATCATATTTCTTGTAAACACAAGTGATGTTATAAAGAAAACGTAATAGTGGCCACCGGTGCAAATGAAATGTTTCAGAATCTTTTTGTTAGTAAGCATTTGTGTTTAACCGTGTCCCGTTTGCCATTACAGTGTAGTCAGTGATTATCAAGGTCTATAGCAGAGCGATGTTTGTTTTGTATTATTGGGTAAGATACATGTACAGATGCATAGACTCCAGTGCAAATCAACTGACCTGGCAGATCAAGGGGATGGGCGAGACAGTTTCTCTCAAGGAAACAACTCCCCGGGTTTGCATTATTCTATATTCTGTAGCGTTTTCACCCCTCCCCCATTTCACTTCTCTCCTTTGTTTGATTTGTTCCTTCAATTCATAGCAGAGCTGATTCTGTTGTGTTGGAAAGAAGGAAATAGTGTGTCCCATTTTTATTATGTGGCATATCCGTTTGATACGCAAGCGGGGAAAAAAGGACAGGAGAAGATTGCCTGCTTGTTCCCAGGGTCCCACCTCCTTCGGTCCGCTGAGAACGAGGATGGAGAATAATGAATATTAGCAAAGCTTAGAAATAGAAGTTGGGAAGATCTAGAATTGTAGGAGTAATTCTTGACACTATCTCTTTTCTGTCAAAAGGTCTTTCCAAAACATTCTAAATGTGTACTGGGTTGATAGGTGGCTCTAATTCTAAGATATTTATGTTTGAAAACAGTTAAAATAAAGCACAGATCAATGAAAAAGTTCCCACTTTGTATAAAACGAGATATCTTTAAAGTGCCCCCACAGATGTTTCTGTTGAACTGCGAGAGGTTAGAGGATATGGTTGTGATAACGCGAAGTCATTCAAAACGTAAAATTTTCATAAATATATGCTCCTGCTTCTCAAATCTTTCTTTGGGGCAAACACATCTCTGACACTATTCCTCTACCTCTATGTAGTCACTGTTTGAAACACGCAACAAGATTGCAGTTTATGAGTATGCGTGAAAAGTATCCTGTGAACAGGATCCTAAAGTGGGGCATAGGGGAAAAGAAAAATCGGTGAGCGGAGCAAACCGAGCGCCGTCTGGTCCGAGCTGAATTTCTCTCCTCCCTATACCCCCTTGGGAACCGTGTGCGACAAATGCGCCAGTTTTGAGAAAACGTTGTCAAACTATATAGCAAACAGCATAATAAGGGCTAGGTTCTGACAAAAATACAATTTTAGTGATTTTTTTTTATTTTCTAAAATATCAGGATCGGGTAAACTCTCCGACGAACGAGGCCTGTTGCATTGAATTTATCGGTATCGAACGCCTGGCAAGAACGAATTAGCTGCACAGCGTTATTCAAAAGACATTATAAGGCTTTTCCGATATTTTGATTGGTTATCGAGATATCCGAGTTCAAAGTTAGAATAGCCAAAAAATTATGTAGACGTGTTGCTCAAGTGGTCGCCATGCCAAAGTTAGTTTGAATTTAAAAATTCCTGCGCGAGATTTTAGCTCTTAAAATTTCGTAAACAACACATGCCTCCACAGGGGATTATATCACTCGATTGTACTAAATGCCGCGAGCTAGTGAATCAGTAGTCTGAAATGTCAGCCGTCTCCTCCCTCTAACCCACAGGGGGCGCGGGAGAGAGAGACGTCTGAATTCTGAGCGTTATAATGTCGTCCGGTGACGTCACACAGTAATTTATGCAATTTTGCATAAATAAAAACCTTTTAAACAAAATGGCGGCCACGAGTCCTGGAAGCGCGCGGCGTGCATTGCAGCATGCATAATAGGGGTTGTGTGCGTTTTTTAAGCCGTAAAATTTGAAGACAAAGCATCAAGAATGTATGTACGGGATCGCACTTCATTTTCCACCGAAGATGAATTGAAAAATGTTCCAATAATTGTTATTAGTAAATAAAGTGTTGACAGGCCAGGCACGTCTCATATTGGTATAGTGGTATGAAATGTGACTTCTCGTTATGGTTTTGCTTTTGTTGACTGGTTTGTTTTTTTTTTTTTTATGAAATAAGAGTAGGTCCTTCACAATATTACTCAAAGCAATGGTTGGTTTTGAATTAAAAGTCATTTGGTCCTCAAGATGTTTTTGAGGTTAGGCAACGCCGGGAGGTAAGTTGTGACAAAAGAAAGAATTTTGTTTCGCACTTTATTGTTTTGTTGTAAAGCCGACTTCCGTTCAGTGAAAATCAGAGGTTATTTTTTTAGCCTCTAGCCCAAAAGTGCGTTTTTAATAGAATGATTTTGCAGAGGAGTTGTTTCGAAGAAGTCTCAGGGCTTCATTTTTTATGAGTCCTTAAATTCTGACCCCCGGTGGGTGGCAGGAAGAAAAATGTGTACTGAAAAGTCTCTGTAGGTTTAAAGTGCGTGCGAATGTCAACGATTCCCGCTTGATTGTAGAATCGCTGAGACTTTTGAGAACCAACTACTCAGTGAAATCATTCTATTGTAATACCACCAACTTCAAAACGCGCCTTCAGGCAAGAGGCTATCAACACAATCTCATTGAAAAAATAACCTCTGAGATTTAATTCACTGAACGGAAGTCGGCTTTGTAACAAAACGAGAAAGTGCGAAATAAAATTCTTCTCTTCCTCACAACTTACCACCCAGCGCTGTCTAATTAACCTCAAAAACACCTTGAAACCAACCATTGACTCGAGAAATATTGAAAGAGCCTCCCACTTATCTCATATCAAAAAGGAAAGTCTTTAAGAGAGATACTCGTGAGAGCAAAACTACGTTAAACGAGAAGTCACTTTTCACACCGAGAACTTACGAGTTGTGTCTGGCCTGTCAACACTTTAAGCCGCCGTTACACGTTGAAACTTTTAGCTGAAACTTGTGTGCAACGGCGAACGAGACCAGTTTCACGAAGTGGTGTTACACGGTGAAACTCTTGTTTTTTCACCACTGCGACCGTTGCGAGCCGTTGCAGAAGTAGAAAGCGGTTCTACTTTTCGTGAAACTTGTCTCGCAACGGAAGTTCGAAAAAGTTTCACGAAACCGACCATGTTACACGGTGCAACGCCTGCTGAAACTTGTTTCGCAGCGCCGTTGCACACAAGTTTCAGCTAAAAGTTTCAACGTGTAACGGCGGCTTTATATGCGCCGCCGAAATGAAATATCTGTTTTCGCAAGTTCGACCAATAAGAAACGGTTATCTTTTTCAATTAGGTAAGAACCAATCAAAAACTACCTACCATATTCGCAAAAGTACGTGACGTCACCGGACGGCATTATAACGCTCGGAATTCAGACGTCTCTCTCTCCCGCGTTAGGGGGAGGAGACGGCTGACATTTCAGACTAGTGAATCAGCAACACTCCAAGGAATCAACAACACTAGCATATAATTCTCGTTAAATCCCAAAGTCGCAAAAATCCGGAAGTATCCAGGTCGGCAAGTAACCTCAGCTTAAAGCGTACTA